>NC_084647.1:31796233-32141575 GCF_019802595.1 Syngnathoides biaculeatus | reverse complement strand
GGCGGAGAGTTATCATACATGTGCAAAGTTGCGGAAGTCTCACTCGACATCCCAGTGGCAGCCATATTGCCTGCAACATCATTTACAGATGTCACACTGGGACAGTCGCCATTGAGAAGACGCTGTTCCACCTGCTATGGGAGACGAACAGCAGAGATTTTCTGATTTTTTCGACGGCCCTTCTGACACAGAAGCTCTTTTCAAAGAAGAGAACATCTCACAACCAAGTGAAGTGACCGGAGCAATATTACGCTATCGTTTCAAGCCATATTTAGATGATATGCGGATCACTTCTAACTAACAACAGACTGACGGGCGAGGAACCCGATGAAATATTTAAAACGAGAGGCCTATAATTGTTCGATTTCCTAACTCTTTTACAAGTCTTGGGTATATAGCATACCCATGCTGGGTGGGTATTTCAGTTCATAAGCCATTGTTGTATGTTTATTCAACTGGGGCACAACGTAGTTATGTATACAGTCACATTTAAAAAAAATGACAGGGTAGAAAACATACGTTGGGTAGGTCTGTGCTCCACATAATCCTAATACATACTGCTCAGGGAACAACTTTACAACTTCAGGTCCAAGTGGGTTTATCACTTTATCGTGATGGTAGCATTACAATTTGCATTTGAGGGGGCATCATTTTGTGTGCAACCCTTTGCAAAAATTTTCCAATTGTAATTAAAACAAAAAGTTTGAAATTGTATTTTGAATTTAGAGGAGTCCAGTTTTTAAAAAAGTAACTTTTTTCTTTCTGTCGCCACATGAGGGCAATATTACATTACATAATGTGAAAAAGTTGTTCACTAGCAAGTACATACTACTCAAGCTTTATAATTACTTCTAAACATAGTTTTCGATCGTGTTTTTAAAAGAGTACTTGTACGTGCTTTTCAATCAGTCTTTGGAAATACAAGTCTGCCAACAGACCTTCGAGGTCAATACTTTTATGGGATGTCTTGCATAGTAGGCATGGTTGACCTGATTTTGTACTACTTCCACTTCAGTAACTCAGCTTTTGAACTCCTCAACCTTACTTAACAATTAATTGAGAAGTACCACCAGGACTCTCTCTCTCTCTCTTTCTCTTGTTCCCTCTCTGTCAATAAATATATATCCATCCATCCACTTGCTTCACCGCTTGTCCTCACAAGGGTCGCGGGGTGTGCTGGAGCCTATCCGAGCTGTCAACGGCAGGAGGTGGGGTACACCCTGAACTGGTTGCCAGCCAATCGCAGGGCACATTGAGACAAACAGCCGCACTCACAATCACACCTAGGGGCAATTTAGAGTGTCCAATTAATGTTCCATGTTTTTGGAATGTGAAAGGAAACCGGAGTGCCCGGGAGGAAACCCAGAAAAAAAGTATTTGAACACCCTGCTATATTGCAAGTTCTCCCACTTAGAAATAATGGAGGGGTCTGAAATGTTCATCGTAGGTGCATGTCCACTGTCAGGGAGATTATCTAAAAAGAAAAATCCAGAAATCACAATGTATGATTTTTTTTAACGATTTATTTGTGTGATACAGCTGCAAATATGTATTTGAACACCTGTCTGTCAACTACAATTCTGACTCTCAAAGACCTGTTAGTCCGCCTTGAAAAGTCCACCTCGGCTCCATGTATTATCCTGAATCAGACGCAACTGTGTGAGGTCGTTAGCTGCATAAAGACACCCCATACAATCAATAAGACCCAAAATTGTAACATGGCCATGACCAAAGAGATTTTCAAAGACACCAGAGATAAATTGTACAACTCCACATGGCTGGAAAGGCTATGGAGAAATTGCCAAACAGCTTGGTGAAAAAAAAGGTTCACTGTTGGAGCAATCATTAGAAAATGGAAGAACCTAAACATGACGGTCAATCTAATCGGAGTGGAGCCCCATGCAAGATATCACCTTGTGGGGTCTCAATGATCCTTAGAATGGTGAGGAATCAGCCCAGGACTACATGACAGGACTTGGTCAATGACCTGAAAAGAGCTGGGACCACCGTTTCCAAGGTGATTGTTGGTAATACACAATGACATCATGGTTGGAAATCATGCATGGCACGGAAGGTTCCCCTGCTTAAACCAGCACATGTCAAGGCCCGTCTTAAATCTGCCAATGATCATTTGGATGATACAGAGGAGTCATGGGAGAAAGTTATGTGGTCAGATGAGACATAATTTGGTCATAATTCCACAAACCGTGTTTGGAGGAAGACGAATGATGAGGTCCATCCCAAGAACACCATCCCTACTGTGAAGCATGTACGTGGAAGCATCATGCTTTGGGGGTGTTTTTCTGCACATGGGACCGGACGACTGCACTGTATTAAGGAGAGGATGACCGCGGCCATGTATTGAGAGATTTTGGGGAACAACCTCTTTCCCTCAGTCAGAGCATTGAAGATGGGTCGTGGCTGGGTATTTCAGCATGACAGTGGCCCGAAGCACACAGCCAGGAAAACCAAGGAATGGAAGCATATCAAGGTTCTGGCATGGCCAAGCCAATCTCCAGACCTAAACCCAATAGAAAATATTTGGAGGGAGCTGAAACTCCGTGTTTCTCAATGCCAGCCCAGAAACCTGTCTGATCAAGAGAAGATCTATGAGGAGGAGTGGGCCAAAATCCCTCCTGCAGTGTGTGCAAACCTGGTGAACAACTACAGGAAATGTTTGACCTCTGTAATTGCAAACAAATAATAACATTAGTTTTCTCAGGTGTACAAATACTCTTTTGCAGCTGTATCACACAAATAAATCGTTAAAAAATCATCCATTGTGATTTCTGGATTTTTGTTTTTAGATTATCTCTCTCACAGTGGACATGCACCTACGATGAACATTTCAGACCCCTCCATGATTTCTAAGAGGGAGAACTTCAATATAGCAGGGTGTTCAAATACTTATTTTCTCCACTGTATATATATATATATATATATATGAGAGCATGCGAGAGAGAGATTTTTCCATGTTAACTAATAACACCGACCGACAGATAGTGTTGACGGAAATTTCCAACATACATTTTGTATGGTGATATAGATCTTGCGTTTGTTCTCAGAGCTGGCAATTACAAGCATAGATTCATAACTAGAAGTAAAAGATGTTTCATGAATTGGTAAATCATGTTTCATGAACTTCCACTCTGCTTCATAATCTTATTTTGAAAAAGTCATAAAGTAAAAGTTTAAAGTTCTGATGACAAATGCACTCTTTTGAAAACTGATCTGAATAGGAGCAACTAATTTGTACAGCCATTGTTATTTATACGTTCTTCTCATACCAGTTTCTTTCCTTCTTTCCTCCATCCCTCCATCCTGCAGCTGTGAGAAGGACGTGAACGAATGTGACCGAAGCAATCCTGAGGGCGAGTGTGAGAACGGCGGTATCTGTATCAACACTCATGGCTCCTTCTATTGCAACTGCACTGCAGGCTTTGTGGGCCAGCGTTGCAGCCTGCGGCCTGTTGTCGTCCCTGACATGCAAGCCGGGCATGCAGTGGTCGGAAGGGAAGAGTTGATTGGCGTTGCCGTTGTGCTCTTTGTTATTACCACCCTCATCATTCTCTTCATCGCATTTCGCAAGAAGGTATTCCAGAAGAGCTACTCGCGAAACAACCTGTCACTGGTCCAGGACCCTGCTACAGCAGCACTCCTCAACAAAGCCAATGGTGTTCAGTTCAAGACCCTGCATTGCACACCAGGAGACCCTATCAACCTTTACTCAGAGACCGGGCTGGGGCCCACTGTGGTGGGAGTGGGTGGGATGTTGGGACCTCCACAGGTCCCTGTCAGGCCTATGGCATACACTCCTTGTTTCCAGGCTGATCCACGCTCAACACTGGAAAAGATGGTGGATGGACGCGCTGTGGAGCATACGGAGATGAGCACCTTTCACCCAGAATCACCAAGGATTCTGTCAGGATCGACCAGGCGGGGGGTTGTGGTGTGCAGCGTCGCCCCAAACCTTCCCCCAGTTTCCCCTTGTCGATCAGATTGTGACTCCATACAAAAGAGCCCGTGGGACAGTGACGAGGGTAAGAGTGTTTTTGAGTGTACAGTCATACTGAAAATCAAATGAGACTCCTGTATTCCCTTTTCGTAAAGATACACAGTACTATATTCAACAAATAAATTGAACAGGTTACTGGTAACTGATTAACTGAACTTAACCCGCTCCATTTGGAATATCACGTTGTACACAGATAAGCACACTTATTGTGTATGTTGCACTAGCAAGCACACCTAAATTGTGGTTGACATGATGGTTTGAAGCCAAACTTGCTTAAACGTATTGCCTGTATCTTTGGACCAAAACCTCTGCAATGGTACTCCTCTTTCTTCCCCCTACAAAAACAGCAAGTGGAATTAAGACTTAAAAGTTCTATTTCGGTCTCCTCTGACCACATAACTTTCTCCCATGACTCCTCTAGCTCATGTAAATGGTCACGGGGAAACTGAAGACGGGCTTGGATGTGTGCCGATCTAAACAGGGAAACCTTCTGTGGCATGCATGATTTTAAACCATTTGCATTTTAGGGACATCCTGAAATTTCACCTGAAAAGCCAATATCCCTAACTTTTCGCGATTAGTGTTGATGAACTGTTCATATCTACCTTTAGTTTAAAAAAACAACAAAAACGTAAACTAAAATTCCCTCCTGATCCTCTATTCTATCTTTGCAGGTAAGATGCTTGATATGGCAGAGGAAGTCACTTGTCTTTCAGGTAGTAACAAGGAGAGTAATTCCGAGGTCCAGTCGCTGAACTCTTTTCAGTCCGACTCCTGTGATGACAATGGTAAGAAACGCCCCCTACTCTTCTTTTTTCCTATGTTTTCAGCAATATACTCTGAATCTCAAATAACACCCCTTGAGTTTCAGCTGTGGTAACATCGGTCTACTCATACCTTTGCTTGTTTTATAAGACAGGGACTTTATATCACTCTGAAAATGCACATACAAATGCTTTTCATAAACATGGGTTTCAATGTTTGGTTTACAAAGGCACACCACACAAAGACCTCATATCTCTGGTGTGTGCATGAGAAGAGTTCGTATGAAAGAACGGAGGGGACACGACAATGTGGGTGAATTATCAAAGAGAAGAGGAGGAGCAAAGGAAGCATTTACTCCAACAGACGCTGGCTTCCCATGTGTTGCTACTGCCACAGCCAACTGTGTCTCCTGCGTCACTTTGTATTGATGCGGCTGACATACAACACCGACAACACAGAATTAGTTTTCCAATATATGAAGTTTGTCCTTTTACCTTGACTGCCTTAAGCTTTCTTGGTACAGTTTGCCATCAACTTTCTATTTTCTCTACTGTTTAAACGAAAAGATTATTTTGAGAATTACAAACAATGAATTATTGTTCCATCCAACCATCCATTTTCTGAGCCGCTTATCCTCACAAGGGTCGCAGGAGTGGTGGAGCCTATTCCAGCTGTCATTGGACAGGTAGCAGGGTAGACCCTGAACTGGTTGCCAGCCAATCACAGGACACATGGAGACAGACAACAATCACACTCACAATCATACCTAGGGCGAATTAATGCATGTTTTGGGAATGTGAGAAGAAACCATAGTGCCTGGAGAAAACCCACGCAGGCGTGGGGAGAACATGCAGACTCCACACAGGGGTTAGGCCGAGATTGAACCCCGGTCCTCAGAACTGTTAGCCAACGCTTTAACCAGTTGCTCCACCATGCCGCCTGAAGTATTGTTTTGTTTGATGAAACAGGATTTTTTTTCTATTCATATACAGTGCCTTGTGAAACTATTAGGCCCCCTAGAACTTATCTACCTTTCGCTACATTTCAGGCTCCAAACATAAAGATATAATTTTTTTTTGTCAAAAATCAACAACAAGTGGGACACAATCGGAAAGTGGAATAAAATACATTGGATGTTTTAAACGTTTTTGAACAAATAAAAACCGGAAAGTGGGGTGTGCAATATTATCTGAATAATATGAAGGAGGCTATTGACTGTAAAGTAGTGGTAGGGGAGAGTGTTGCTCGACAACACGGGATGGTGGTGTGTAGGATGACTCTGGTGGTGCGTAGGAAAATTAAGATGCCAAAAGTAGAGCAGAGAACCAGGTGGTGGAAGCTGAGAAAAAAAGAATGCTGTGCGGCCTTCCCGAAAGAAGCGAGACAGGCACTCGATGCACAGGAGGAGCTCCCGGAAGACTGGACTACAAGAGCTAAGGGGATCAGAGAGACAGACGGGAGAGTACCTGATGTGTCGTCTGGTAGGAAAGGGGAGACGGAGACTTTGTGGTGGAACCCCAAAATACAGGAAGTCATACAAGGAAAGAGATGAGCGAAGAAGAAGTGGGACAGTGAGAGGACTGAGGAGAGGCGAAAGAATACATTGAAATGTGACGTAGGATAAAGGTAGAGGTGGCGAAGGCTAAACAAGAGGTACATGATCACATGTACACCAGGTTAGATACGAAAGAAGGAGAAAAGGATTTCTCCAGGTTGGCCAGACAGAGGAATAGAGATGGGAAGGATGTGCAGCAAGTAAAGGTTATTAAGGATAGAGATGGAAATGTGTTGACTGGTGCCAGTAATGTGCTGAATAGATGGAAAGAATACTTTGAGAAATTGGTGAATGAAGAAAAGGAGAGAGAAGGAAGAGAAGAGGCAAGTGTGAAGGACCAGGAAGTGGCAATGATTAGCAAGGGGGACGTTCGAAAGGCACTACAAAGGATGAAAAAATGGAAAGGCAGTTGATCCTGATGACATACCGGAGGAAGTATGGAAGCCATTTGGAGAGGTGGCTGTGGAGTTTTTGACCAACTTATTCAACAGAGTACTATCGGACGAGAAGATGCCTGAAGAATGGAGGAAAAGTGTGCTAGTTCCCATTTTTAAGAACAAAGGGGACTTGCAGAGCTGTGGCAACTATAGAGGAATTAAGTTGAGCCATACAATGAAGTTATGGGAAAGAGTAGTGGAGGGTAGACTCAGGTCAGAAGTCAGTGTCTGTGAGCAACAGTATGGTTTCATGCGTAGAAAGAGTACCACAGATGCATTATTTACCTTGAGAATGCTAATTGAAAAGTACAGAGAAGGTCAGAAGGAACTACATTGTGTCTTAGTGGATCTAGAGAAAGCCTTTCACAGAGTACCAAGAGAGGAACTGTGGTACTGCATGCGGAAGTCTGGTGTGGCGGAGAAATATGTTAGAATAGTACAGGACATGTATGAGGGCACCAGAACAGTTGTGAGGTGTGCTGTAGGTGTGACAGAAGAATTTAAGGTGGAGGTGGGCCTGCATCAGGGATCAGCGCTGAGCCCCTTCTTGTTTGCTGTGGAAATGGATAGGCTGACAGATGAGGTTAGACTGGAATCCCCTTGGACCACGATGTTTGCAGATGATATTGTGATATGCAGTGAAAGCAGGGAATAGGTGGAGGAACAATTAGAAAGATGGAGGCATGCACTGGAAAGGAGAGGAATGAAGATTAGCCGAAGTAAAACAGAATATATTTACGTGAATGAGAGGAGTGGAGGGGGAACTGTCCGGCTCCAGGGAGAAGAGATAGGAAGGGTGGGCGACTTCAAATACTTGGGGTGAACAATCCAGAGTAATGGTGAGTGTGGTAAAGAAGCGAAGAAATGGGTCCAAGCAGGTTGGAACAGCTGGCGGAAGGTCGCTGGTGTGTTATGTGACAGAAGAGTCTCTGCTAGGATGAAAGGCAAAGTTTTTAAAACAGTGGTAAGGCCGGCCATGATGTACAGATTAGAGACGATGACACTGAAGAAACAGGAGGAAGCAGAACTGGAGGTGGCAGAAATGAAGATGTTGAGGTTCTCGCTTGGTGGGTCCCCGCTGAGGCTTCATCGTGAGGTGGCCAGGGACCAGTCGCTGCCGAGGCTAGGTCAGGGAGCCGCCGAAGATCTGTGGCCGTCGTGGCATGGCCCTCAGACAGCCGCAGACTGGTCGCCATTGAAGCAGGAGCGATGGGCGGCCGCGGGCCGGTCTCAGCCGGTACTGGAATGAAGGGGACCATGATGCCATCGTCGCCTCCTGGACAGGAACGTGAGGATGAATGAGAGGGGCAGAGGAGGAAGCTCCAGGGAGAAGAGATAGCGAGGGTGGATGACTTCAAATACAACAATACAGAGCAATGGAGAGTGTGGTAAGGAAGAAACTGGTGGAACAGTTGGTGGAAGGTGTCTGGTGTTCTATGTGACAGAAGATTCTCCGGTAGGAGAAGGGCAAAGTTTATAAAACAGTGGTGAGGCCAGCCATGATGTACAGATAAGAGACGGTGGAACTGAAGAAACAACAGGAAGCAGAACTTGAGGTAGCAGAAATGAAGATGCTGAGGTTCTCGCTCGTAGTGAGCAATGTTGGATAGGTTTAGAAATGAGCTAATTAGAGGCACAGCCAAAGCTGGATGTTTTGGAGACAAGGTTAGAGAGAACAGACTTCGATGGTTTGGACATGGTCAGAGGTGAGAGAGAGAGTATATTGGTAGAAGGGTGCTGAGGATGCAGCTGCCAGGGAAAAGAGCAAGAGGAAGACCAAAGAAAAGGTTGCTGGATGTTGTGAGGGAAAACATGAGGACAGTGGGCATTTGAGAGGAAGATGTATGAGATAGACTTAGACGGAAAAAGATTACACGCTGTGGCGAACCCCTAACGGGACAAGCTGAAAGGAAAAGAAGTAAAAGGGGCTTGCAATTTTATTCGGCCCCCTTGCATTAATACTTTGTAGCGCCACCTTTTGCAGCAGTTACAGATGCAAGTAGCTTGGGTATTTCTTTATCAGTTTTGCACATCAAGAGACTAAAATTCTTGCCCATTCTCCCTTGCAAAACAGCTCCAGCTCAGTGAGGTTGGATGGAGAGCATTTTGTGAACAGCAGTCTTTAGCTCTGCCCACAGATTCTCAATTGGATTCAGATCTGGACTTTGACTTGGCCATTCTAACACCTGGATAAGTTTATTTGTGAACCATACCATTGTAGATTTGGCTTTATGTTTTGGATCATTGTCCTGTTGGAAAATAAATCTCTGTCCCAGTCTTGGGTCTTTTGCAGACTCCAACAGGTTTTCTTTCTGAATGGTCCTGTATATGGGTCCATTCATCTTCCCATTAATTTTAACCATCTTCCCTGTCCCTGCTAAAGAAAAGCAGGTCCAAACCATGAGGCTGCCACCACCATGTTTGATGGTGGGGATGGTGTGTTCAGGGTGATGAGCTGTGTTGCTTTTATGCCAAACATATTGTTCTGCATTGTGGCCAAAAAGTTCGATTTTGGTTTTATCTGACCACTGCACCTTCTACCACATGTTTGGTGTGTCTCCCAGGTGGCTTGTGGCAAACATTAAACAAGACTTTTTATGGATATCTTTGCGAAATGGCTTTCTTCTTGCTACTCTTCCATAAAGGCCAGACTTGTGCAGTGTACGACTGATTGTTGTCCTATGGACAGACTCTCCCACCACAGCTGTAGATCTCTCCAGTTCGTCCAGAGTGATCATGGGGCCTCTTGCCTGCATCTCTGATCGGTCTTCTCCTTGTTCGAGGTGAAAGTTTTGAGGGACGGCCAGGTCTTGGTAGATTTCCAGTGGTCTGATAGCCCTTTCATTTCAATATGATTGCTTGCACAGTGTTCCTTGAGATGTTTTCAGCTTGGGAAATCTGTTTGTGTCCAAATCCGGCTTTAAAGTTTTCCACAACAGTATCATGGACCTGCCTAGTGTGTTCCTTGGGCTTCATGATCCTCTCTGCACTTTAAACAGAACCCTGAGACTATCACAGAGCAGGTGCATTTATTTACTTGATTACACACACGTGAATTCTTTTTATCATCATCAGTCAACATTGGATCATTTAGAGATCCTCACTGAACCTCTGTAGTGAGTTTGCTGCACTGAAAGTAAAGAGACCGAATAATATTGCACGCCCCACTTTTCATTTTATTTGTTAAAAAAATATAAAATATCCAATAAATTTCATTCCACTTCACGATTGTGTCTTTTGTGTTGTTGATTCTTGATATATATGTTTGAAGCCTGAAATGTGGCGAAAGATTGAAAAGCTCAAGGGGGGCGAATACTTTCACAAGGCAGTGTATTATGATTGGAATAGCAATATTTGCAATGGCGTGCAAGGGGGACTCATGTGGTACTTGCCCAGGGCATTAAAATTAGGTGGTGGGCAATCAAACAGTCTGAATGGAGATAAGGATTTAGAAATTTGGACAACTGCAACCGTGAGCACCCCAATCAATGAATGATTTTTGGGGAGAGAATCTGTTTGTCACACGTTTCCAGGCCACTGAACAGTTATAACCAAATTCAGTCCATTTTACTTTAATATTTAGGACACCTAATATCTTCTTTAAGTGCCACAAGCCATAATGGTCATCACGAAAAGTTCATGTATTCATTCTGTACATCCTATTGAACTGATGAATGCATGCAAACACAAGCTAGCAATTTCCCATCATTTAGATCATTTACAGATGCAATATCATCAAATATCTACAGTACTGTAAATCTGTAAGAGGTTTTACACATCGGTTACTACACGGATCATTGTGACATCAAATGTAAAGAACATAGTAAACATCTTGCTGTGACCCAGACTTTTTGGGGCTTTTCCAAAGCACTCACTTCCCGCCGATGAGGGTTTTTAATCTTTCACAGTATGCAGTGCAGTGTTTGTCTAGAGCTTTGCACATGGGTTTGTGTCTTGGTTTGATTGCATTGCCTTGTTTTCATTACATCACTTCCTCAAGATCCACAGTTTTCTGGACAGAAATGTCACTCAACATCATGGCCTGTTAATTAAAAGCATTGATTTTTTTTTTTTTTTGCCCGATTATTTTTGACATTTTCAGCCAACCCAATTTTTCAGGTGTATTGTTATGCACACCACATCCCCACTCCCTTTTATTATTTTCTTTGTTCTTTGAATCTTTATTTTTCATTTGTGGGTTGGTTGGGTGGATGAGGTTGTTATTCTATTCTCTATTTATAAGCGCAAAAGAGTTAATGAACTCTTCAAGTCAAATCAAAGGCTGTGAAGGTGATCTTCTGTCCAGGCAGAGATAGCGACTGATGGGATTATGAGTGGATGTCATAAATCATCACCATGAATTAGTGTCTTTCAAAACGTATCTCCTTTTTCCTTCCAAAAGCCTCCATAGTGACCGTCATTCGACTGGTCAATGACGCTGTCGACACAATCGAAAGTGAAGGTACCATGTCTCATCCACTTTGCATTCCACCTCTGACTGTTCCATTCATTTCCTTTCTCTTTTTTTCAGACTACACTTTGTGGAAATCAAAACACAATTTGAACTGAATAGGTCAAAGCGTCCATAGATTGAACTCACATTACAGGTCCCTTTAAATTTAAAGATATTGGCTCAGACCTTTGCTGCAGGCAGTTGATTTATTTTAGGCTATAATTTCATTTGTAAAAGATTATGATTTATTCTTCCAAAATTAACTACACAGCCCAAGAACAGTTCATGTTTGCAACTAGTCATTCAGTGTTTCTCCTTTGGTTTGAAAACACTGACACAGAGCAGTTTTAGTCCAATTCGAGCCTCATGAACTGGGATTTTTGTTCTTTGTGTTGATGGGATCTAAAGCTGTTGGGGTCCATCAGTGGCTATGATAGTGATGTGAGTTCAAATGATGCATGGTTTACGGTAAATATTATTAGCCTTATTTTTAGATGGAATATGTCATTCAAATGAATCAGTCAATGTACAGCTTGATTTAAAAAAATAATAAAGCGATTCACCTAAATATGACTATACTGTATTTACAGTGACTTGCAAAATTTTAAAGCACAATTAAAGTTGCTGTTTTATCAACTCTAAAATACAGTATATACTGTATTTTGGATTGTGTATACACTCAGCCCTGTTATCAACAGGGGGGAAAAGAAGGGGCTGGGGGATTCGTGTATTTGTGCTTGTTTGTCCATCTGAGTTAGTGGGCAACTTGACATGACATGACAATGACATAAGAATTCCGTAGTTTGAAAGCTCCATTGATACACCTTCAAGTTGTATTCCTGATAACTTAATAGTGACAAACATTTTGTGCTTGTTTAATTGCAATGAAATTTATAACAAAAACAGCAAAAACTAATGGTGGCCTGCAACCTTTGCACTGTATCATGCAACAATCTTGTCACCCTACTAACAAATTCATAAGACCTCTCATGTTATTCTTCCATGTGACAGTGTCAGTCATGGATCAAAGTCAAACCTACAACAAAGGTGAAAACTATCTATCTATCTATCTATCTATCTATCTATCTATCTATCTATCTATCTATCTATCTATCTATCTATCTATCTATCTATCTATCTATCTATCTATCTATCTATCTATCTATCTATCTATCTATCTATCTATCTATCTATCTGCAAGGAGTATACTTGAACTATCGATTTATCTTTGGCAAATGATGACTAACGACAAAACAGATTCATATTTTAATGGCATCCCATCAGTCCAAACATGTGACAGCATTTGGTTTTGGAGCAAGATAAGATTACCTACTTTCCACAAAGTTTGTTGCAAGTCATCTGACCTTTTTCTCACGGACAAGCATGAGTCCAAATGTTACCATTTGACTAAAGTACAATACTCAGCAAATGCTTCATTAATCTTTGCCGGTACCAGACAGACAGAAGTAGTTAGAATGCAATTTCGTTTCTCTTCTGACCAGGCCCTCCGGCTTCACTCATCTGTGTGTAGATGGCCCAATTAATATGTGGAATACCCAAAAGTGCTAATCCTTTGTCTTCAAACCAATCACCTGCCGTTATCCCAAAAAGCAAAAGAGCTCTTCGCAGAGTAAGCGAGGCTTGATTGGCTCACCATCTACAATTCACATAGTCAGAGAGTGGCTTTTTTTTTAAAAAAAAATAAGGGGTTTGAAATTAGTCTGCTCCTTGTATCTTTTTATCTCTAAAAACTCAAATGGATCTTTGTCATTGTTACATTCATTCAACTCCTCTTAGCTGTATTCCTCCCGCAGCTTGTTGGCTTGGCAGCAGAGGACAATCGCTCATTTTGTCATCCTTCTTCGGATCTGATGCCCTTCTTGCTTGCCCCCTTACTTACTTACTTACTACATCTACTGTCTTGCTCTTTGAAGTTATCCTTCCATACCAGTTGATTGTGCAAGTCTGATGATGTAAAAGTCCACTTTCTCAATGTCAAACCATTTGTGTTCTGTTTTGATGCATGGTATTGTTTTGGTTTGACATTTTTTTATCTTCTATTGTTTATCTGCCTTTGCTCAATTGTTCATTTACATCAATCCATGACCTTTTGTTGAGAGATTTTTTTGTCAAAATGCTGTCTCAGTTATGCTTTGGCTTCAATGTGCAATCCAAACTGCTCAGTACTTTGCATGATTCCCTCAGTTGTGGCACAATGCAGTAATAAGAAACATAGCATAGGCTTATCATAATAACATAGTATTTTCATATTCATTATCAATCGAACATTGCATCACTTCACTGGTCGCAATTATTTTTTGCACATTTCTGACACAGTTCGCTTTATTTGTTGCATGGTTTTAACGTGTCAGCAATGACACGCATAAGGTCAGTTGAACGCTTATTTCTATCATAAAAACAAAGGACTGAATAATCTCAACACGTTTGTTTGGTAAATCACCAAATTGCTTGAGGACACAAAGAAAATGACTGGAAACCCTCAGTCAGAATTTTCTGAAATAACTTGGAATACACCAACCTTCGCCTGACAAATTGTTAATGCACACATAACAATATCGACACCCTACAAATATAAGACCAACATTTACCTTGAGTTTCTATAACTACAAATGAACAAAACAAATTAACTGTGGGTTGCATAGACCATACATGCCTTTTTTTTAAATTTGTCACCCGTCGACATCTTACAATCTGCGTTCAATCACATGCCATTTTTAGCACCATATTAGAAATATATATTAATTTCACAGCCTTCAGGGGCAGCTTGATTCATTAAAATTGCATGGAATGGAGTTATGGTCATTTGAAATCTACATGTGCCATGGTGTCACCAGTGATCCCAGTCATTTTAAAAGGGTTAGGGAAATACATACTTTATTCAAAATGGCAAGTTTAAAAATAATTTTAGGTTCAACTGGATAAATTGTAATGATTAAAAGTTTTCAGGATGTATTTAGGGTGCATGCATGTAATTGAACGGGGAATCCTCCAAACAAATGTGTGATCATCAACCAAGAGGACATTTTAGTAAATCTTTCATATGCTTTACTAACATGGTAAAATGTTTAAATTTTAGGTTTTTGGAGAGGGCTTGTGTGCTGCAATTTCCATGAATGCAAGCATGCTGTGATCCTGACCTTCATGTGTGCATGTCACAGCAAATCAGAATCTTAATGTTATTTTGTAAAGTGCTTGTCATGTGATTGACCATCACAACCTCTGTGTAATGTTGCCGCAACTGACTGTGTGTGACGCACCCAAAGGCATGTGCACTCCAAAGCTTTCCATTCCGAGGAGGGAGATGTTGGCAATGTTAACAATTCCATGTAGAAGCTTCACATTGCAGCTTGTCACTAACCTTTGTCCTTTTCTACTCTCCAGCATATCATTGGGACACATCAGACTGGATGCCAAGCACCAAACTGTCTGATATTGAAGAGGTACCAAGCTACGAGGCACCTACAGGAGGCACTGCGGCGGCCACAGCAGCACGAATTGGAGGAAGCACTCGTGAATTAGAATCCGACTACTATCTGGGAGGTTACGACGTTGACAGTGACTACCCTCCTCCGCATGAGGAAGAATTCTTTAACCAAGACCAATTGCCTCCTCCACTGCCAGTTGGAGAGGACAATGCAGAGCTCCATGCCCTACTACCTGCCCACTTGCCGGTTTCCAAGGAGAACACCTTAAATTCTGGTGACACTGGCCATCACCATGGCAGGCCTCATTTCCACCCCAGTCAATACCTTCCTCCCCATCAGCTTCCAGTGGGGAAGGCATTGCACGGGGACTTCAGTACTACGGTGTGCGGGGCTACCTCAAAAACTGGGGACACCGATGACTCTTTGTCTCTAAATATACGACTGTCGATTGCCGCATCATCAGCATCGGACGTGTCTGGCCCATGTGGCCTGAATGACTCTGAACACGGCAGCAATTTTGACAGTCTGGACGAGCTGCGTCGAGGAGTAACCATCATTACTGATTCCCAGCAACAAACAGAGGTGTGACTAATTGTACACTGATGTCTCACTGGAAGGCCACGGTGGGACAGAGAAAATGCTCTTCAGACATTATATTGAAAATTTGGAAGAAGATCCATTGGATGACTAAAAAATATAAAAATGATGATACAAGTGAGGGAAGCATTATCCATTTTATTGTAACACTCCCATTAAAATTGTCAGTCCTGCTCTTGAGAAAAATAATAAGTGTCCTTTCTGTTTCAAGAGGAAGTCATATGTAATTTCAGAAGAATCGGATAGAGAATGTGAATGGGAAAGACTAACCCACAACTGATTAATACTTACGCATTATGGAGAAATGTAGACAAACAGAAGGGACACTAATGTAAGTAAAATGATTGTTTGATTTCCTGCTGACTCACAGATGGCAAGGGAGTATGTACTTTTGTCTTGAAACACATAAATCCTCCCCAGCTACTGCCTTCTAGCTTCTCCTTCTTGCACAAATGAAAGTGTTTGTACAGACTTTGTATAATAGATAAACTTGGCTTGTAATCATGTGTGGAAAAAATGCTTTTTCTAAAAGATGTGTTTTAGTTTATGTTAAATGTGTTCCCTTAAACCATGACTAGCATTGTAAGGAAAGCTAAGGGCTGCTGTTGTTGCTAATATACTTTCAGTTAGGTCTTCTTACCTGGAGCTCCCACCTGGATATTCTCTTTTAAAACACAGTGTCATCTTTGAAAAGTCACATTTGAGTTAGTGTAGCTTCAAACCAGGAGCATAGACTTCTCTTGGCTTTCTTGCGTAGTGTAATATGAACATACTTGATTCTTCTGTAGGGAAATGTTCAAACAATACACCCCAACACTAAATTCTTGGAAATAAAACAGTCTGGGTTGTTTTCATGTCATACTGATGATGGACACAGAGGCTAATAAACCAACTGAAATGCTTGCGATCTGTAGATGACGGTAATGCTGCATTAAGTAAGGTGTGGTTGCGGTGACAATTTTTGGAAGCAACTAATTTGTAATAGTAAAGTTTATTCCATTCATTGAAAGCATGTCCGACTAATGTTAAAATTTTTAATTATGTGGTTAGTCACCCACCGCTAGGAACACCTAGCGTATTGAAAAGTATTGAAAAATGTTTTGTAGGGGAAAAAAAAACATTTCAGACTGATGAAAAGTTGGAAAAGTGCTTTATTATTGGGTAACAAGAGTGAGAACGTGAAATGAAATGTTATGTATGTTGGCAACCACGAGCACGCTCAGCTTCAGTAATTCTGTTTCATTAAATGGTTTCCTTTATGATTCATTAGTGATGTGATGTTGATTTGCCATGATGTTTATGAGCTATGCCCCGTGTTGATGTCATTCTTAATATTTTTTTGTTGAACACGCATAAAAGCTCAACCGGTAAACAGAAAATGTGCATGAAAAGTTTTCTCAAACATCACATTCTGCCTTGAACTGTTGCTTCCGTAGAATTCTGTTGAGCGCATTACACAAATTGGCTTCACTGTTCTTTTGGCATTTTATATTGGTCTGCCACTTTGCATTGTCACACCCCAAAAACGCAAGTGTGTCCAGGTATTGGCTGATCAAATCAAGAATAAGACTAATTTTTATTTGCAAAAACATGTACGTTTGTGTTCAAGTTATTGTGCATTGTACATAGCCATGTTGTTATACTACAGTTTTTATAGTTATGGAATTGTAATCTTGCTTTTTTTTATGAAAATGTGGGAAATAGGGGATTAATATCAGTTATTTTCATTTCTTAACTGCCAGACTGGTATTGAATGAATCACACATAAATTGAATATTGCAGTGAATAGTGTTCAGTTCACACATTGTATCATAACAGATGAAGAACTTCTGCATTTCAGTTGAAATAATTTCACTGAATTTCATTTTTGATTTGTTAGCTTTTAAGGCGGGATCAAAATATGTGATCTGCAGAAACTGTACAAAGCGTTTTTTTTATTTTTATTTTTTATTTAGTGCAAAAAAATAAAAAGGTTCTTGCTCATGACATCTTTTGCTTATAATTGTGGGAACATTATATCATGACTTATTTTTAGATTTGAAACCACTGGATTGGAAAGGTTCTTGTGCCAGACCACAAAAGTTGCTTCTCCATTTGCTCATCCTCGACTCAACTAAGTTATGAGATCTTCAGACCTTCATTTTAGAGCTTCATTATCTGACATGCCAGCATGGTGCTGCAGCTGTAATGGTTAGGCTCACAGCTCTGAGGTCCAGAGTTAAATCCCGGCTCCTGCCTGTTTGGAGTTTGCATGTTCTCCCCACGCCTGTGTGGGTTTTCTCCAAGCACTTTGGTTTCCACCCACATCCCAAAAACATGCATTTATTGGACACTCCAAATTTCCCATAGGTGTGATTGTGAGTGCAACTGTTGTCTGTCACTATGTGCCCTGTGATTAGCTGACAAGCAGTTCAGGATGGACCCTGCCTCCTGCCCGATGACAGCTGGGATAGGCTTCAGCATGTATTTGAAGTCGTCCACCAATGCTATGTCCTCTCCCTGGAGAATCATTCTCATTCACGCATATATATTCGGTTTTGCTTTCACTTATCTTCATTTCTCTCCTTACCAGTGCATGCATCCATCTTTCTAATTGTTCCTCCAACTGCTCCCTGCTTTCACTGCAGATCACAATGTCATCTGCAAACATCATGGTCCAAGGGGATTCCAGTCTACTGCGATTAGCTGGCAACCAGTTCAGGGTGTACCCTACCTCTGCCTGTTGAGAGCTGGGATAGGCTCCAGCACTCCCGCAATCCTTGTGAGGATAAGCGGCTGAGAAAATGGATGGCCGGATGGATTCCAGTCTAACCTCATCTGTCAGCCTATCCATTCCCACAGCAAACAGGAAAGAGCTCAAAGCTGATCCCTGATGCAGTCCCACCTCCACCTTAAAGTCCTACCGACACATATGGTATGATTTTTAGTATGTTTTAAATTTAAAAAATAAGGCAGCCGGAATGGACCAATCCATTTTTTCACCACGTCGTGATGTTGTCGTATATGGATGTTTGTATCTCCCACCATCAAAATCCTTCGAGGCATTCGTTGTGGAGAAGAAGCAGAAAGTGACGTTTTGTTTCGTGTGTTTATACCTGTTTTACGGGCGCGGAAGTAGCTGTTTTTTTTTCCTGCGTGTTAGCCAAAATGCTGTCTCGTTGTACAGTTGGATATTGCTCGAACACTCAGGAGAATGGATTCACTCTTCACACGTTTCCAAAACACCTGGTTCTTTGTGAAAAATGGATTGCACAGGTGCAAAGGACAAGAGCTTCGTGGGTTCCAAATGACAGGTAGGTGTGTATACAGATAGTGAAAAAAATAATAGTTGGGGGGGATGTAATCCTCTCAGAAGTAACAAAAGACCCGCGTCATAATAACGTTCGTTGTCGTCGCTCAAGGATGGGGTTGTTCATCACCGCTGTAGAGGTGGATCGGACGGGGTGGTGGTTTGGCACATGCGAGAGGAGAAAGGAACTCTCCCCCCCACCGGCACTGGTGTTTCGCTCGGCATGGGTCCTCCTGAGGACGCTACATACTTCATACATACTGTCGGGGAGTCTGTTATGAGTTAGAAGTGATCTGCATATCATCTAAATATGGCTCGAAACAATGGGGTAATACAGCCCCGGTCACTTCACTCAATTGTGAGATGTTCTCTTCTTCGAAAAGAGCTTCTGCGTCACAAGGGGCGTTGGAAATAACCGAAAATCTCTGTTGTTCGTCTCACAAAACAGGTGGCACAGCATCTTCTCAATGGCGACTGTCCCACTATGACACCTGTAAACGACGTAGCAGGTGTAGCGCCTCTCTAGTATAAAATACTTCGACGAGGTAGACATCTGAGTTCTTTCCTCAATCCAAAGTAGGAAACTAATACATTAACTCAATGGTAATTACTCTAAATGTCTATTACAGCTTTACTCTTTACTTGTGCATTTAATTCTTTATCAAAAAGTCTCTGAAATAATATTTCCCCTTATGAGTTAATATTATCCTAATTCAAATAATCAAGCTCCCAAATAAACTCACCACTATTTTAACTGTCTTGCAGATAGTCAAATAATAAAAATGGTTATGTAACAAAAAGTGTGAACATTTAATAACAAAATAAAGGCTGGAAAATCAAATGTATACACAAAAGTCAAATAAACAAAGTCAATATAACAGGTACGCAATGCACACATGCTAAGCTAAGGGTCCAAACAAATATAAATATAGCCGGCAAGCAAATTAAATTCAAACCCCAATGTCACTGCGATGCTTCCCAAAACAGGAGTGAAGAAAGGTGAAGGTGGTTTTTCCTCTGTCCAGTGTCCTCATGGTCCTCGTCCGTTTTTTCTTCCTTGAAGTCTAAACACAGACCTCGCTAGCCACGTTAGCTCGATGCGAGCGTCCTCATCTTCTTCCACGTGCTCAAACACAGGCCTTCCTGTCGTAGTCCCAACATCTTCTTTTTTGTGTTCGACCCCACAGTACCTGAATTTGGAACGACACCCTGCAGGTTAACGGTGACGGGGGCCGACACTGTTATCGTGAGCCACGACCAATCCGGGATGGGATTCTTTTTGATGAATGCTCGTATTTGTTTGGCAAAGTTGTAAGCCGGACGCCCTTCCTGATGCAACCCTCTACAGCCTACAAATTGCATTGGTTTATACCCCCCATAGAGCTGCATTAGCCTAAATATGCATGTTGTAATATAAAGTGCAAGGCCGCGAATCCTAGCAGGCAAATTGCAGCTGCATGAGAACCGAATGTGCATTCAGGGACATTATGTAATCGAGAATGAATATTTTCCCTGGTGGTTGCTTTGTAACTGCAATTCTTCTGTTATTGTCAAAGTTAATTACTCAAATTATTACTCGTTTCAAAATGTGTCAGGTAACAATCACACTGCCGTGATTTGGAATTTATTAGGGTTTTTTTCTTTTTTTTTAGGATCATGATAAAGTAATTAGTTGATATAGTTAGCCACCAAATGAATTTTGAACTAGTTAAAATCGAAAATGAACTTTGCCATTATTGGTCAGTCCAGGGTTTGACCATCACAACCTGTTGTAAGGATCAGAATATTTTATTGTGTGAATGCTGAAAGAACAGTACACATTTTACTTTCTTCTTCTTTATTCTCACTTTTTTAGCACACTACTACTTCTGCATTTTTCATCCGAGTCTAACAACTCCAACTTTGACATATTAAAAGAAAATCACGCCTACTGGGCTCGTATGGTTCTTATTCCAAAATTACCCACATTTCACAGAGCTTCAGATTTTACACCCACAGATTCACCACCCATTCCCAATGACACATTCAATAAAATAGTTCCAAATAATTGCCATTCCATAATCAAAACATTAATCTCATTCAGAACTAATTTAAAACACATTCACCACATGCACCACCAAATTTCCACCACTCTTCATCCACGCTTCACATTTTCCAAGTTAAAATACCCACATTTTTCCATATTGGGGTCTACTCGACCTGGTTCCCTCCTGCTTCTACATTTATTGACCAATTCAAACAATTCCAACCACAAAATATTTTCCAAATTCCCACATTAGCCAAACTCTATTCTTCTACATCAATTTTCTTAGCCACTCAGCATTTTCATTTCTGATACCTCCAGTTCTGCTTCCTGTTGTTTCTTCAGTGCCACCATCTCTAATCTGTACATCATGCGAGGCCTCACCACTGTTTTATAAACTTTGCCTTTCATCCTAGCAGACTCTTCTGTCATTTTATTTATTTTTTGTCACATGGATGCAATAAACGATGCAATAAATGATAACAAAATCTATAATATAGGGATTATTAACAGTTGCTATAAAAGCATGTAATATTTGTTGAAAGCTATGGCAACTGGGCTTTCGGATGGGGCCAGCGAGATTTTGATTCACTTGCCCAATTGGGCAAGTACAGTGAAGAAAATAATTCTTTGAACACCCTGCTATATTGCAAGTTCTCCCACTTAGAAATCATGGAGGGGTCTGAAATTTTCATCGTAGGTGCATGTCCACTGTGAGAGAGATAATCTAAAAAGAAAAATCCAGAAATCACAATGTATGACTTTTTTAACAATTTATTTGTGTCATACAGCAGCAAATAAGTGTTTGAACACCTGTCTATCAGTGAGAATTCTGACCCTCAAAGACCTGTTGGTCCATCTTTAAAAGTCCACCTCCACTCCATGTATTATCCTGAATCAGATGCACCTGTGTGAGGTCGTTAGCTGCATGAAGACACCTGTCCACCACATACAATTGGTAAGACTCAAACTTGTAACATTGCCAAGACAAAAGAGCTGTTCAAAGACACCAGAGACATAATTGTACAACTCCATATGGCTGGAAAGGGCTACAGAGAAATTGCTAAGCAGCTTGGTGAAAAAAGGTCCACTGTTGGAGCAATCATGAGAATGTTTGTACGACTGTTAAAAGTGACGTATGATGGTTAAAAATACTTTGGAAAGTTATCGGGGCTCATAAGATGTTTCAAGAAACCGTTATGACAAGAAGTGTGCTTTGATGGACAATATTGACCCATGTGCCTTGGAGAAACACAAATGAAGCAAGAATTACAAACTCTGGCCGTTGGTAACCTATCCAGACATTGTCAACTATCTCTTCTTTGCGACACGCACTTACAGCATGGACCAACAAAAGAATGACAAAGGTCTGGATGCCTACAACCAATTCATCAATGGCTGAGTTTGTGATGCGGCAGTATCCATTGTAACCAACCTGTGTCTCCACACTGCTAAGGTTGGTGTACTGCATATCCATCCATCCATCCATCCATCCATCCATCCATCCATCCATCCATCCATCCATTATCTACTGCTTTTCCGGGTCGGGTCATGGAGGAAGTAGCTTCAGCAGGGATACCCAGACTTCCCTTTCCCCAGCCGCTTCTTCCAGTCCACAAAACACATGTAGACTGGTTTGGCGAATTCCCGTACCGCACAACACAATTTAAATATGTAGGCTGAGGCTACTTCATTTCCGAGTGAATGCTGTTGAAAGTATTTATTTGCGTGATTACAGTCAGTATTGTGTTAAATTATGTTGATTATACCTACAAAAGAGGTGTGGATTATTATTATTTTCGTTTTTGCAAACATACACATAACGTTCACTCTTGAGGAATGAGAAAAGCAAATGCAAACCGAATACGTGAAACAATGAAATAAAGATTAAGATGGATTCATTATGGAGTACTGGCAGTGGGGGGATTCAGTTCAGTTTAAATTGCTTTCGTGGACTGACAGAAAATCCAGATTTTGAGAGAAATGCATTGCTTTCACACACGAATATTATGTAGGCCCTTGGCCCTAAAGAATACTTCTCCGTCACAGAACTTAGTTATTACTAAGTATGAGTGAAATTCTAAAAAGTATTCAATACCTACCAAAAACAAAATGCCCCGAGCAAACGCTGACATAAGGGAATGGTTTGGCTGTTATATCGGCTCTGTTGATACGAGACAGCCACAGTTGTCGCAGTTCGGTTGATAACTGCTCAGTTTTCTCACACTATTCTTGATCACATCTGGCAGTCGAAAGAAAGAAGCTTTACAATGTTCACTTTCGTTTGAGCAACTGATAACATATGAAAAGGCTATGTTAGGACAGCAACCTTCAACAATACCCGGTTCCAGGAACTGCCTTGAATGGGGTTGATTTTCTGCAGTCTCCGGCCTTGTGTGACTATCCAAAATGGAGTTGTTTTTCGCAGGCAAGTGCTTTGAGTGTCCAGTCACAACCGAAGTAGTTTTCAGCAGACTCACCGGCCTTGGGTGTCTAGTTACATCAGTTAGATCCTGTTTTGAGACTTGTCCGCCAACAGCAGCTTTCCAACAATGCCTATATAATCTTAGTTCTGCCTTCACCCACACACAAACACACACACCGGGTGTCGGACCACAGCCTTTTCCTGTGTCATACTGTGTCTAACAGAGTGATTCTGTTCATTGAACTTCAAAGTGTTTGTCACATTCCACGCCTCTGGAGACCAGTTATTGACTGAACCTGGAATTGGACGAACACATGGAAGGACGCCAAAAGGATCCAACACATAGCAGTGCATCCCCATTCATATGCTTTTCTGAACTGATTTCTGCTCAGTTACGTTTGTTTTTTTTTACTCAAATTCAGCCATCGTAAATGGCGCCCGTTCTCTAAACCGGAAGTTGTGTGACGTCAGTCGAAAACAGTCTATGCGTGGGTTTGTGTGTGCGTGTACATGTGTGCGCACGGTGCATGTGCGTGCCTGTGTGTGGGTGTACGTAAAAGGGGAAACTTAGTGAGACACACGCACAAACACTTTTGCTCACAGTAATTTTGATGCGAAGAGCGAGAAAACCTTTTTCTTGTGACGTCAGCCATGCAGCGCTTTCAACCAGCTCACAGCTTCACTTTTCATTGTAATATAAGTAGAGTTTCCCCGTGCAGCACCTCTGCGTAGACTACTGCGCACAAGTCCAAAACAGTTGCAGCGCAGCGAAAACCGCGGAGTTCATCTTTCTTGATTGGTCCGTTTAGTCACATGCTGTCCTGACCTCCTTATTGTCATGGTCCTACTGGTCCCAGCCCTGGCTGTGCAGGTCCCCTACACACCTGCATTGATTAGGAGCCGCACACCAGCGCCTCATCGCTGATAATTAACCCCAGTATATATAGGACCCAGCGGACGGTCTGGCTTTGATCATTGCTGTCCATGCCTCCTTCCCGCACCTCCTTGTTCCCGATCCTGAACCCCTGTGTACCGACCTCCGCCTGTCCTCCGACCAACCCTGTAAACTTGACGCCCTTGAGACTGCTGCTCTCCCTGACCGATCTCCAGTGTACCGATCCCTGCTTGCCCGCTGACCTGCCTTCTACGCCTGACATCCTGGTTACCGATGCGCCGGTTGACTGTCTGCCTGATCCCCGACCTTGGAATGAATAAACACTTTTCCAAAACAGCCTCTGCGTCTCCGGACTCTTGCGTTTTGGTCCTCTACCGCACCGATGGGTTGTGACAGAATGATCTGGCCATTACAGGACCCAGCAGGAAATCCCGAGGTGCAGCAACTCGAGAATCATGAGGTCTTCTATCGCGAAATGCGGGCAGAAATTGAGCGGCAGAATGCCGAACTGGCGGTCCTCACGGCCCAGGTTCGGCGGGGATTAGATAACCGGCCGAGCTACGCCCACATCGCGGTTGCAACAGACTCGCTGCTGACTCACGCTCATGCTGCGGTGCCAACTGACCCGCTCCCAAGCCACGCCCACGGACCTCCTGACAAATCACGGTCACGCCGCAGTAGCAACCGACCAGCTACCGAGCAAAGCTCACATTGCTGTGGCAACAGACCCGCCACCGCGCCATGCCCATGTCGCGGATTCAACAGATTCACTGCAAGCTCACGCCGCGGTATCCACTGATCCGCTACCAAGCCAAGCTCACATTGCAGTGGAAACAGATCCACCCCCTTGCCACGCCCACGTCACGGTTTCAAAAGAGGCGCCGCTGACCCATTCTCGCGCCACGGTACCCATCGACTCTTTTCGGAACCTAGCTCATGTCGCTGGAGGCAACAGACTTCAGGGCGAGCGGCGAAGTAAAAGGGTGGAATTGGCGAAAGCCTGCTAGAGCGCCTTCAACGTGTGTTTTCCCAAAAAACAAAACGAATTGCAGAGGGCGTAAGTTCAGAGGATGGAGTGAATTCAGATAAAGATGAGGCAAACTATTTAGCTCAAGTTAAGAGGGGGAAGACTTTATCATTCCCGTCGCCCCATGCTGTTCCCAAGAGTAATATATTCATGCCCCCTAGTTTCTGCCAGTTCTCCTCCGGGATCCCTGACTCTGAGCCAGTCGGATTCCGCCTGAAGCAGTCGACTCTCATTCATGGGCAAGCCCCCAGTTCAGGTGTGCGAAGTCAAACATCGAATGAGCAGCAACGTGGCATTCTGCGGCCTGTGGGTTTTCAGGAGCCACTCTCCAAATCCCATGTTCCTGCCCAGGAGGTGGCGATGGCTCTGCAGCCGCCTCTCGTTCCTGTCCAGGAGGTGGCGATGGCTCCGCAGCCCCATCATGTTCCTGTCCAGGAGGTGGCGATGGCTCCGCAGCCCCCTCACATTCCTGTCCAGGAGGTGGCGATGGCTCCGCAGCAGCCTCACGTTCCTGTCCAGGAGGTGGCGATGGCTCCGCAGCCCCCTCACATTCCTGTCCAGGAGGTGGTGATGGCTCCGCAGCAGCCTCACGTTCCTATCCAGGAGGTGGCGATGGCTCCGCAGCCGCCTCACGTTCCTGTCGAGGTGGTGGCGATGGCTCCTTAGCCGCCTCATGTTCCTGTCCAGGAGTTGGCAACGGCTCGTCGGCATCCTCACGTTCCTGTCCAGGAGGCGACGATGGCATCATGGTCCCCTTCATTCCAGTACCGGCTGAGACCGGCCCGCGGCCGCCCATCGCTCCTGCTTCAATGGCGACCAGTCTGCGGCTGTCTGAGGGCCATGCCACGACGGCCACAGATCTTCGGCGGCTCCCTGACCTAGCCTCGGCAGCGACTGGTCCCCGGCCACCTCACGATGAAGCCTCAGCGGGGACCCACCAAGCGAGAACCTCAACATCTTCATTTCTGCTACCTCAAGTTTTGCTTCCTGTTGTCTCTTCAGTGCCACCATCTCTAATCCATACATCATGGCCGGCCTCACCAGTGTTTTACAAACTTTTCCCTTCATCCTAGCAGAGACTCTTCTGTAACATAACACACCAGACACCTTCCCCCGGCTGTTCCAACTTGCTTGAACCAGTTTCTTCACTTCCTTACTACACTCACCATTGCCCTGGATTGTTGAATATTTGAAGTCGCCCACCCTTGCTATCTCTTCTCCCTGGAGCCTAACTCTTCCACTTCAACCCCTCTCATTCACACACATATATCCCATTTTACTTTGGCTAATCTTCATTTCTCTTCCAGTGCATGTCTCCATCTTTCTAATTGTTCCCTCACCTGCTTCCCTGCTGCAGATCACAATATCATCTGCGAACATCATGGTCCAAGGGGATTCCAGTTTAACCTCATCTGTCAGCCTATCCATTACCACTGCAAACAGGAAGGGGCTCAGAGCTTATCCCTGACGCAGTCCCACGCCACCTTAAAGGCTGACATCAACGTTCCCTCTAATTTTTTACGTGTCTGAGCAAACACACGAAGCCCCTGAGGACTCTCTTTGACCACTGTGAGCAACAGCAGACGTATGCACTGTGGTCAGATCAGTGTCATCCATTGATGTTCCATTGCGTTTAAGACAATTTAATCATACACAATACAATACAACACAAAACAATAACAAAATAGAAGTACAAAGACAGTTAAGTAGTGTGTAACACGAGCTAACCAGCCAAATGACGTAGACAGTAATCCCTTGTTTTTTGCGGTTAATGGGTACCAGACCCACCCGCGAAAAGGGAAAAACCGCAAAATAGGGGTAATCTTGCAGGGATGTCACATTATACCCTATCTATGCAGCTTCCCGCTGCAGTACTGTACTAATGTATGCTAGCGTTTTTTTTTTTTTGTTATTATTGCTTCATCGGTTCATGTCGTCGCACATGTACATAGCGATCTGGCTTTTTTTTTTTTTTTTTTTTGGGGGGGGGGAGTCTGGGAATCTGCTATGCACTGAATCCACGATAGCTGATCCACAAAGTTGAGATTATTATCGTCACCAACATCGAACAAATGTTCCAAATGGGTGAAAGTTATTTCCAGTGAATGTTCAAAATAGGTGAATGTTCTGGAAACATCCAAAAGACGAAAGGCAGAAGACAGTGTGGCGTCCATGTACTTGTCCAAAAGCAGCAATGGTAGTAAGAAGCTCCTGTCAACAGCCATCCTCCCGAACATTCCAGACATTCGTGTCCGACAACGTAATGGAGTCCTTCTCTCAGAACGTAACAAAAGATCCGCGTCATAGCAACTTAAAGTACGTAAGTAATAAAATACATAATAAAGGAAAATAAAGAGAAGAATAAAGAATGAATAACTAAAATAACAATGCAGACACACGGAAAGCATAGCTCTAAATTAATTTCGATAACATCCATATTTGCTTCATCTGGCATGGGTCCTTCTGAGTACGCTACGCTATCGAAAACAGATATATCCATTTTTGTTATTTCTCTAGATTATTTGATTTAAAGTTCTGAGGACCGCGGTTTGACCGGGTATGATCCCAGCCCTCCCTGTGTGATATTTTCATGTTCTCCCCGTGCATGCGTGGGTTTTCTCTGGGCACTCTGGTTTCCTCCCACATCCCCCCCCCCAAAAAAAAATGCACTATTAATTAGACACTAAATTGCCCCTAGGTGTGATTCTGAGTGTGACTGGTTGTTTGCCTCTATGTGGCCTGCGATTGATTGGCAACCAGTTCAGGGAGTACCCCGCCTCCTGCCTGTTGACCGCTGGGATAGGCTCCAGCACTCCCTGTGAACCTTGTGAGGATAAGTGGCTAAGAATGGATGGATGGGTATATATATATATATATATATATATATATATATATTATATATATATATATATATATAAAGAGAGAGGGAGAGAGAGAGAGAGAGGCTCTATGGACACATAAAATATATAGGTTAACATCTTCATTTCAGATGTCAAAAACTATGGCTCCCAGTGTTGTCTTTTTCCGTGGAATCCGGGTCGAAATGGCTCTTTGAGTGTTGAAGTTTGCCGACCCCTGGGTAATCATTTAAACTAAACATAGCATTAAAGAAAATAATCAGATGATCATATATAGCAATATTGCCAACATTTCACATATTCTGGTGGTTTATATAAATGTATATGGGAATCCACCGCAGGTAACATGAAAAAAATCATGCATGCATCTGATTATGAATGTGAAATAGAGGTGGCGGGCAATCCATGGTTGGAGTGGGAGGTGCAGTATCTTTGATGAGCAAACACACACACACACACAGTTGCTTTCATGGCTCACAATTGGCGGTGACATATATGTGCTCGTTTACTTTTAGGTACTTACCAATGTCTGCATGTCAAGTCTACACTAAGTTGCTGATTTAAAGTAGCTTCAACTACCAGTATTTTCCAGGATGTTACAGTATTATACTGTATATATATATATATATATATATATATATATATATATATAATATTACAATGCATATACAGACCTTCAAATGCCTTTGCATAAACATTGTTGCCATTAAATGAGTTGCACACAATCAGAAGAGAAGCCAAATTAAAGACGATTGGAAGATCTGTGAAAGCAAGGCATAAACAAAAACATAATGTTAGTCCTTTTTGCAATCTAAATCACAAAGTTGGCTCTTGGTATGTTTCGTTGATGATAAATAAAATATATAATCAAGACAAAGGATTATACCATTCTGAAACAAATGCATGAAATGCTGCAACTAAAGAGCAACCGAAGGAGATTCAGCAAGTTGGCTTTAGTTCCACAGAGATTAGAGGAGGAGGAAGGAAAGTAGATGTGTTGGAGGAGGCAGAAATAAAGAGAAATGAGGAGCAGTGGTTTCAGAGAGGGAGAACGGTCGAGCGAATAAAAGGAGGTGGTGTGGAGACCCATGCGGCTGTATCTCTGTTGACATCCTCTAGGAACCCTAAAGTGTGCATGGGTCTCTTCTGGCTGAGGGCCGGCGGAGCGGCTCCGGAATGTGGAGGCAGTGAGAGCGCAGAGAATGCCCGTGGCATGCAGCTGATATTTGGGACTTAATGGGGAGGAGAAGAAAACAATGGAAGCTCTCTGCCACACAGGGGAATGAAGAGAGGGGGGGGGGGGCTATGGATATGTCGGAGTATGAATCGTTGAAGAATAAGACAGAAGACGGGCGGGAGCCAAGCCGGGGAGGCGCGCATCCTGCATGGGCACTCACAGCGCTGGCCAGCGTGCTGATCTTCACCACTGTGGTGGATGTGTTGGGGAACCTTCTGGTCATCATCTCTGTGGCCAGAAACTGTAAACTCCAAAATGTGGGTAAGAAGCTGAAATCAAGTTGCATACATGTGTGTGCATGTCAACAAACAGCCTCAAACATGCCGTTGGCCAGCCGAGAAACAAACGTTTTGATGTCAATCAACCTTGGCTGAATGTCTGACACAACGAGTCAGTTGAGAATTGAATGGATTTGAATTCATTCTTGTACCAAACCGAGTGGCTTGTTTTCCAACTGCCTCCTCCATTCATTACAGACCAATAAGTCTTAATGTGTCCTGTCATGGAGCCATTCGCCTTTCACACAGTGTCAGAAACTTGACTCTTGCAGGTTGAAGGTTACACTCATTTACTGCACTGTCATGTAAAGTGACTGAGGAACTTTGGATCAGATCATCACCACATAATTGTGTGTAGTTAATTTGTTCCTAGTAATTGCTTCAAAGACAGGGAAACTGGGTGATGACATGAGTGACAATTTAAAAGAAATGATCGATCATAATTGATAACACAATTACATGTATAATTTACAGGTATTGTAAACAAATGGGATGGATGCCACCCGTTTTAAGTTTGCATAAACCTTAGTAAGTTGCATATTAGAAGATGAGTGATTCTGTGGTGGACTCTGAAGTGCAATGATGTTCATCTCTTTTTTTGCTTATCTAGTAGGTTTGACTATCTGATGGTGTAGTGCAGGGGTCGGGAACCCATGGCTCGCAAGCCATACCTGGCTCTTTTGATGGTTGCATATGCCTCGCGGAGCCCTCATAACGAGATACTCTACATGTGATTCTGTCATGCAGGCAATGCAAATGACGCCGAGACAGTTTGTCCTAGTGTGGTTGCCATAGTTTGGTGTTGGTAGTAGATGTGCGCAGGAGCAGAAGGGTCGAATGCCAATCAGGTCGGAACAAGTAATGATGGAAACCAATGGCATAGAATAAAAACTAGATTGCGCACAGACCCCTTTTACGTGGTAATTCGGCTTCAGGGCAAAACTTTGCTATTTCACGTGAAAGTTGACATCCTTGTCATGCCCCTGGCATCCTCCCCAGGCTGGGCGTGGTCAGCCAATTAGTCAGCACACACCTGCACCCCTTTTCGGCTGATTACACCCGGTACTTATAGGACACGGGGGACAACTAGTCCTCCGCCAGATCCTTGATTCCCATGCCTCGTTCCCGCAATCCCGTATACCTGACCTACCGTGTGGCGACCCTCGCCTGTTCCCTGACCATCCTAGTAAACCTGCCTCTTCTGATACAGCTGCTTTTCCTGACTGACTCGTTGATCATTGACCACGGACCGAATAAAGGCTTTCTGCACACTACCTGCTTGCCTCTAGAGTCGTGCATTTGGGTCCGCCCTCGAGCCTCGTTCGTGACAGAACGATCTGGCCACAACATGGACCCAGCCGACTCCGAAGTCATCCGCCGATCGTTACAGTTCCAGAGCAGACGGCTGGCTGAGCAGGAGGCTGCTCTCCAGGTAACGAATCAACGTCTCCCTGAGATATGTGCCCGGCTGGAGCCGTGGCTAGCATCCCAAGCTAGCGCGGCTGCTACGCCGACGATGGTCACTCCGCCTGTCGCTCGAGTCCACCCGTTCCGCCTGTTACGGAGCCCTCCCATGCCAGCATAACTCCACTCTCCCGACCGGAACGTTTCTCAGCCGACTCAGGCGACGTCAAGCCCTTCCTTGCGCAGTGTGACCTCCATTTCGAACTGCAGGCGTCCGCTTTCCCCACGGACCGCTCCCGGATCGCCTTCGTCATTTCCCACATGATGGGGAGGGCGGAGGCGTGGGCCTCTGCGGAGTGGAGTCGCGACTCAGAGATCTGCCGTTCATGGACGACGCTCGTCTGTGCGCTCAGCCAAGTATTCCAGTGGAACGGAAGACAGAGGTCCGCAATTCAGCGCCCGCTTCTGGAAGGAATTCTGCACCCTCATTGGCTCTTCGGCTCGTCTAACTTCGGGCCATCATACAGAGTCTAACGGCCAAACAGAGAGGGTAAATCAGGAATTAGAGACAGGACTTTGATGCTTAGCTTCTAGGGACCAGAGCACGTGGAGCCGGCACCTCAAATGGGTTGAGTAGGCCCACAACTCCCTACCCTCCGCGTCAACAGGTATGGCTCCACTCCACGTTGTGCACGGCTATCCTCCCTCTCTTTTTCCCTCCTTGTCCACAGACTCCGCGGTGCCGTCGGCCCTGGCAGTAGTACGGCGCTGCAAACGGACCTGAGAGGCAGCCCGGAGGACGCTGCTGCACATGGGCAACATCTACAAGTCCGCAGCGGGCCGCAAGAGGAGAGCCTCACCAGAACTCAGCGTGGGGCAGCGAGTGTGGCTCTCCACCAAGGATCTCCCGGTGCGGATGGAATCCCGAAAACTTGCTCCCAGGTTCGTTGGTCCGTTCCCAATCACCAAAATCATTAACCCGGTCGCCCTATCACTCAGACTGCCCAGGTCCATGAGGGTGCACCCTACGTTCCACGTCGGCAGACTACGCACGGATCGTCCTTCGCCCCTGGCCCCTCCGACTTATTGTACTCTAAAAGGTTGATTCTACATAAATGCGCAAATATACCTATATTTAGTTTTTTGAATATTGCATCTCTCTTTTGAAATTCCGTTTTAAATATTTCACTTTTATGGCTCTCTCAGTCAAAAAGGTTGCCCATCCCTGCCTTAGGTGTGTGCAGTTTGGGTTCAATTCTGCTCAGTGATGATGTCAGTATGTGCCCTGTGAATAACACAATTTCATAGTGTAGTATGCCTTACCCCCAAAATTAACTGGAATAGGCTCCAACTCTACATACACTGGTCGATTGTAGACATCATAGGATCACATTTTGGTGTGATTAATAGGCATCAAACTCATCTGCATTAATCATGTTCTCCTCCTATCCTGTCTCTGTTTTCCACCGTACCGGTGCTCAAACATTTCAGCTGATTTTGGGATAGAGGCAGACAATATGAAATCATCATTAATGAGCAAAAATGTGATTTTCGAAGTTAGTATACACAACCCTTAGTTTCTACAATAAGCCAGCAACGATAAACACTTTGTAGCTACCCATTGACGACAGTATTTTTGTTTACATGGCTGACTTTTGTGCATGGGACCAACCTTGAGGGTCATTGTCATGCTGAAAGACCCACCCAGAACCCATCTTCATTGCTTTGACTGAGGGAAAGAGGTTCTTCCCCAAAATCTAACTATACATGGCCATGGTTATCCTCTCTTTAATACAGTGCAGTCGTCCTGGCCCATGTGCAGAAAAACACCCCCAAAGGATGGTGCTACCACCCCCGTGCTTCACAGTATGGGTGGTGTTCTTGGGATGGAACTCATCATTCGTCTTCCTCCAAACACGGTTTGTGGAATTATGACCAAAAAGTTAAATTTTGCACCTCATCTGACCACAAACTTTTCTCCCATGACTCCTCTGGATCATCCATATTGCCATTGGCAAACTTAATACAGGCCTTGACATGTGCTGGTTTAAGCAGGGGAACTTTCTGTGCCAAGGATGATTTCAAACCATGACGTCTTAGTGTATTACCAACAGCCACCTTGGAAACAGTGGTCCCAGCTCTTTTCAGGTCATTGACCATGTCCCGTCATGTATTCCTGGCCTGATTCTTCACCTTTCTAAGTAAGGATCACTGAGATCCCACGAGGTGATATCTTGCATGGGGCTCCACTCAGATTAGACTGACCGTCATGTTTAGCGTCTTCCATTTTCTAATGATTGCTCCAACAGTGGACCTTTTTTCACCAAGCTGCTTGGCAATTTGTACGTCGCCCTTTCCAGCTATATGGAGTTCTACAATTTTTTTTATGGTGTCTTTGCAAAGCAAAGCAAACCAAATTTATTTGTATAGCGCATTTCATTCACAAGGTAACTCAATGTGCTTTACATGATTAAAGGCATTTGAAAACAAAGAGATAAAACATTTAAAATGGGATAAAAACAATAAAAATGCAAACAAAATATTTTAAAAAGTCAATTAAAACCACATACAGTGTTTTCAACCTGGATTTAAAAACATTCACACTTGGGGCTGACCTCACCTCTGTTGGCAACTTATTCCATTTATGTGCAGCATAATATCTAAATGCTCCTTCACCATGTTTGCTTTGGACTTCACTATTTGACCTGAGTCAGTCGATCTCGGACCTCTACTGGGTTTGTATTCCGTGAGCATTTCTTACATGTATTCAGGACCTAAATCATTTAGTGATTTATAGACCAGTAAAAGAACTTTAAAATCTATTCTAAAGCTGACTGGAAGCCAGAGCAAAGATTTTAGGATTGGTGTTATATGCTCTGGCCGCTTTGTTTCGGTCAGAACATGAGCTGGAGCATTCTGAATGAGTTGCAGCTGTTTAATACTCTTTTTGGGGAGTCCAGTCAGAAGGTCATTCCAGTAGTCAAGTCTACTTGAGATAAAAGCATGGATGAGCTTTTCCTAGTCTGCTTGACACATACAAGACTCGACTCTAGATAGGTTTTTCAGATGGTAGAAGGCGTTTTTTTGATTGATTTGATATGATTGTTGAAAGTCAGGTCAGAATCAATCAGAACACCACGGTTTTGGACTTGGTCTTTGGTTTTTAAAGATAGAGAGTGCAGGTGTTTACCAACACCAATTCTCCTTTCTTTATTGGCAAAAACAACTGTCTCAGTTTTCTTGTGGTTTAGTTGAAGAAAATTTTGGCTCATCCATTTATTGATCTTAGACAGTGTAGCATTAGACAGTGGCAAAATACGTCAGTTGAACTGTAGTCATCTGGAGACACTGCTAAATATAACTGTCATCTGCATAGCTTTGGTAGTCAAAATTAGAGTTTTGAAGAATTCGACCCAAGGGTAGCTTAACCCTCTGTTGACCCATGTTGCATTTTTGCACATGGTATATTAGGACTGATAACATACCCGTCCCTGTTTCGGCACGCTGCCCGTGAGAGGTACATCTTTTTTGCCGTTTGTTTTATGTATTAAACGAAAAAGAAGTGTTATTTCCTTGATTGTGGCCTGTTGGGAGACATTCATCTCAATAAGGCAAAAAAATTGCCACCCTGCCCATGAATGGGTTAAAACCCTCTATTGACCCATGTTGCATTTTTGCCCTGCTTGGTTAACAGAGGGATATACAGGTTGAACAGGAGAGGTCCAAGAACTGATCGTTGAGGGAGCCCTTAGATCATTGCCATTTGCTGAGACCGAGCACCTCCAATGGTCACAAAGTAACTCCTTTCCTCCAGGTAGGACCTAAACCATTTAAGGACCGTTCCATTTAGTCCTACCCACGTTTCCACCCTGTTTAGCAGTATATTGTGATATACCCGATCAAAAGCTGAGATCCAACAAGATCAAAATTGACACCTTTCTTGAGTCAGTATTCAACCTTGTATCATTTAGCACTTTGATAAGAGCAGATTCTGTACTATAATGATTTTGGAAATCTGATTGAAATTTGTCGAGAAGTCCATTTAAATTCAAGAAATTGCTGAGTTGATTAAAAATAACTTCTCCAAGAATCTTGGCTATGACCGGGAGATTTAAGATAGGTTTATAGCTTGCTAACATGGGATCGTCCAGGGCTTTGCTTTTTAGAAGAGGCTTTACAGCAACTACTTTCAGACCTTTGGGAAACTCTCCAGACTGAAGTGATCAATTGATTATTTGCTGAAAATCAGGTAGCACAATAGTTTTGAAAAAGTCAGATGGTATTGAGTCAAGACAGCTCGTTGATGGTTTCGACTGCTGAACAGTTTTCTCTACAGTTTTTTGGTCAACTATCAAATTCTGACAAGTTAATATAGTTTTGTTTGGGTGGCTTCAAATGTGAGATCACTCTATCTTTTTGCTGATTTGTGCCGACATTTGACCTAATAGATTGTAATTTTTCACTAAAATTACAGGCAAACTCATTGCGTTTGTTAGCTGTTATGAGTTCTGGATCTATCTGATTTGGGGGGTTGTAAACTTGTCAACCACACCAAATAGAGCACGAGTATTGTTGAGGTTGTTACTGATGATTTCAGAAAAGTTGTGACTCTTGGTTAAAATTCCACAGACATTGTCTGTAGAGGTCATAGTCAATTTGGAGTTTAGTTTTTCTCCACTTGGGTTCCGCTTTCCTACACTGCGATTTAGATCTTTTGACCATCATTGTGGTCCTCCACAGTGTTCTAGGTCGCCTCAGGATCGTCTTAGACAGCTCTTTGGTCTTGGCCATGTTACAAGTTTGAGTCTTACTGATTGTATGGGGTGGACGGGTGTCTTTATGCAGGTAACGACCTCACACAGGTCCATCTGATTCAGGATAATATGTGGAGTGGAGATGGACTTTTAAAGGCGGACTAACAGGTCTTTGAGGGTCAGAATTCCAATTTATAGACAGGTGTTCAAATACTTAATTGCAGCTGTATCACGCAAATAAATCGTCAAAAAATCATACATTGTGATTTCTGGATTTTTCTTTTTAGATTATCTCTCTCACAGTGGACATGCACCAACGCTGAAAATTTCAGACCTCTCCATGATTTCTAAGTGGGAAAACTTGCAATACAGCAGGGTGTTCAAATACTTTATTTTATTATATTATTTATTTTATTATATATATATATATATATATATATATATATATATATATATATATATATATATATATCATACTTGCAGCTGTATCACACATATAAACCGTTAAAAAAAAAATCATACATTGTGATTTCTGGATTTTTCTTTTTAGATTATCTCTCACACAGTGGACATGCACCTATGATGAAAATTTCGGACCTCTCCATTATTTCTAAGTGGGAGAACTTGCAAATACTTATTTTTTTCACTGTATATTCTGAAAATATTTTGGCCCATATACTACCAATAAATATATTCAGCGTGTTGATACAACATGCTTAGCTTCTTCTTTTGATACTGAACTTGGGAATGAGGCGCCGGCAAGGTCGACCTCTTCCAGGACTTCATTAAAGAGGCGGTGGTTTCCCAGATCAACATTTTTTTAAGTGGAAGGAAAGATCTTGAATTTTACTTGGTAGCTGCCATCATAGTGACAAATGCATCCATTTTGGCCCGTTCAGCAGTGGCATTTTTCCGCAAATGAAAAATCACTACCCTAAGATCTGGTTCGAACTGTAACAATGTCTCAAAATCATGAGAACATTTGCATTGGGTGCCACGGTGCATTTGCTCCTGTTACAGTGCTTTTATCTCAGACAGCATGTCAATTTGTTTGACTGCATCCTGGAGTGTAAAAGAAGGCCTCATCTTTGTCAACTTAATATTCGTAATACTCGAGTATACACTGTTTAAAATAAGCAAGAATGCAAATGGCATATCGTCCACCATGACAGCATGAGGCGGACGGCGAGAAAATCACTTCCTGATTGGTTAATATTTTGGAGACAGGACCTGGGTTACTGTTAAAATGGTAGTGCCCACCCCTGCTCAATGGGTTGTTCCAGTAGCGTATGCGAAAGTGCGCGGTTGTTATGTGCGGAGCGGCGTCTGAATACAAGCACCACTGAACATTCAAAGATGTCTTATGTCGTTATTGTTGACACGCACACAGTTACTTCCCTTGTCCAGACTTAAGTCCCCTTCGTATAAAAAAAAAAATAAAAAAAATGCAGACTTTGGAAATTTTATTTGCTTTTGAATATTCGGTCGGGTTACCGGAAACCTAAATATTTTTACGGATGTCTTCATGGAAGCACATACTTCCATCTGTATTGTCAAAATTTAAAAATGTGTCAGTTATACTGAATCCCTCTGATATTTCACAGAAAAAGAGATTCTGAGAATACACTGCAATAGAATAGCTTTTCATGATTTCTGCCAATCAATTTTTTTTCAATAGCGACTTTCAATGACCTTGCTGAATGGTATGCCACATGCAAGTATTTATGTTGAAAAGGCAAAGCTGCTGAAAGACCCAACATTGGCATCCTCAGGCCACAGTGACAGAGTGAAGAGCGAGAGAATTTTCAATCCAGTGCTTCTGATGCTCTAATTAGAAATGCCAGATTAGATATGCTCCATGAAGATTCAGATCCCCCTTTTGTGTTCAAATCATTTGCTTGTGCACAAATGTAAAGAATGTTGGGTTTCATCTCCCTCAAAATACCAGGAATTGAACTGAATTTAACTCTTGTTTAACTTCATTTGAAGCAACAAAACAGAACATAAAGTAAATTGGCAGTGATTTCAACAGGTTAAATTATGTCCATTAAAACAGACATTTACAGTCCTTCCCCTGTTTGCAGGAATAACTGCTTGACGGCTCCACTTACACACAAAGAGACAACTTTTTATAAACTAATAGCCACAGCAGCATTTAACAAGGTAAGTGTTTATTGAGAGAGCATATCTCTTTCAACAGCCAGGAGGAAACAGAAATTGTACATTTACTATCATAATGACATTGATAAAATAAATAAAAATAAAGACTAAAAAATAACAGTGATATTAAAATGTATGGAATCAAATTTTTAAAATACTGTAAGAAAGTCTAAATGCTTTTGAGTACATACAGTATGTGGGGATATTTTTTTTTTTTTATTCAGTCAAAATTGGAAGGATTTAAGATATTTTTGGACCTCTTTTGTGGGTTAATGACCCAATAGCCTTTGTGCCAAAGGTTTACTATTTATATTCGTGCAGTTTTCGGACAGAGAATGTGTCTGATTTGTTGAAATTTTTTATTCATCTAAGATATTTTGAAAGAATGAACAAACTTTACATGTTAAAATACGAGGAATAATACAAAGGAATAAATACAGCACAGTAACAAGGAATTTGTAAATAATAATATTCCTGGAATTAACATTGGAAGTGACAGCGTTTTTAATGCACCACAGACATTCATGTATTGTTTGGGAAGCTGATTCGCCTGGGTGGGGGTGACGTTTGGAGGTCAACATTGGTTGTGACCATCTCGCCCCACTCTCACCAAATTGTCCCTCGGTGTGATTGTGAGTGCGACTGTTGTCTGTCTCCATGTGTCCTGCGATTTGCTGCCACCCAGTTCAGGGTATACCCTACCTCCTGCCTGTTGACAGCTGGGATAGGCTCCAGCACTCCTGCGACCCTTGTGAGGATGAGCGGCTAAGAACACAGGTCGGCACGGTGGATCAGCTGGTAAAGCATTGGCCTCACAGTTCTGAGGTCCCGGTTCAACCCCAAACCCGCCTGTGTGGGGTTTGCATGTTCTCCCCGTGCCTGCATGGGTTGCTGGGGTGGCTGGTTATTGATTTTGGAGGGGTTGGGGCACTATTTTGTACGCCACTGTTGGGCTCAGGCGTGTCACCGTGCACATTCTTTTTTCTTGGTTCTTGCTGCTTCTTTGTTCTTTTTGCCACTTCATATTTAGGGTGGGTGGGCTGTGGCCGTCTGTGGTGGGGGCCGGGGTGTTTGGGTATTCATGGCTCTGGGGGGCCTGGAGTGTTGGTCCCAGTTCCAGTTGGTTCTCAATGCCTAACCCTACTCCCTGTGGGGCCTGAATTATCTTCCATCTTTTTTTTGTGGGTGGGGCTCCTCTACTGAGCTCTGCTGACGCTTTCCAGGGGTGATGATGGTCGTGGCAGCGGTGGAGGTAACTGGGTGGAGGCTGGTGGGAGAAGAAGGCTGGGCATGGGGGGCATTGGTCTGGTTATCTTGCCCCTCCTCTTTGGACTCATCTGGGTTCTTCGATTGGCCTTGTGACCTCCCTGTGTTCTGGGTAGTCGATGGCATCCCCCTGGTTAGGTCCCCTGCTCTACCCCTTTCAATTTTGCTTCTGAGACAAAAGCGATAAGATAAGAGATAATCAATAAGAGATAAGAGTCTGCGAGCCCGTCCAGCATGGGGACCTGTGATGCTGTTGAGGTGGTTCCCCATGAGGCATTCTATGGACTTAAGTATCACAGATGAGCTACAGGTTTTTAGTCATTCAGACACAAGATTGTAGCTTTCTTGGAGTCTGGAGTGATCATGAAGCATTTGAAACAAGATGGTACCTTTCACAGTTCCTATTCTATCCATTAAAGATCTGCGTGAAGACTGGATCAAGCTGGTCAGCACAGACTTTGAGGCAGGATGGCTGGATGCAGCTTCTTTGTTGTTTGAACTTGTCTCACATCCTGTTTGTGGAAGGTCAATGCAGGAGGGGGTGTCAGATGTGTAATGATGGTGGGTGCGGTTTGGTGGGTGCTGTGTGAAAGTGTTCTTTTCAAATCTCCCGTAGGAGGTTTTCAAGTCGTCGGCTAGCCCTTTAATTGTTCTCTGCTTGGGGGATATTGTTGCTTTTAGTTGATTAGCGATTGTACTTGACACCAGACTGCTGTAGAGTCGTTAATGGTCAACATTTTTTCCAACTTTACTGCATAATTAATTTTTCAGATGTTAGCTTCTAACAAACTACACAGGGCTCTAACACCACTTTGATAGGGAACCTTGCGAGGTTACTCAAGTTTAGTAGTGAGCCACAGTTTGCTGTTATTTAATGTGCAAAATGACTTTGTTGGTACACACCTCTTCACAGAAACTGGAATAGGATGTAAAACTGTCCGCATATTGATCCAGGCTGCCAGTTGAAGTTTCAAAGACACTCCAGTTTGTGCAGTCTGAATAGCAGAGTAATGTCTTTATTGACTTTTGCGAGAAGATGAATTTCCTCCATTTTGTTGGGTAGGGAGGTTAGATTTGCGAGGAGAATCCTCTCTTACAGAGCTTGACATGCACTCTGGTGCATTTCCCCTGAAAGTTCCATGGTCCGTACACCATGGCTGCTCCTCCAAAAAGTACCTCAGAGAAAAAAAAACCCGATTTGTGAAAGTTGGTGAAAAGAAGTCTTGGTTAGACTCCACTCCCTAATGTTTCGTAAATCTTCAATTGTGTAAGTTAGTGGTGTAATGTCAGTGTAATGTAATGTAAAGTGGCCAATGAAAAACAGACATTAATAGAGAGCACGTAACCGTGGCAACTTCATAGTTACAGTGAAGAAAATAAGCATTTGAACACCCTGCTGTATTGCAAGTTCTCCCACTTAGAAATCATGGAGAGGTCTGAAATTTTCATCGTAGGTGCATGTCCACTGTGAGAGAGATAATCTAAAAAGAAAAATCCAGAAATCACAATGTATGATTTTTTGGACGATTTATTTGTGTGATACAAATGCAATTAAGTATTTGAACACCTGTCTATCAGCTAGAATTCTGACCCTCAAAGACCTGTTAGTCCAGCTTTAAAAGTCCACCTCCACTCCATGTATTATCCTGAATCAGAGGCACCTGTGTGAGGTCGTTAACTGCATAAAGACACCTGTCACCCCATACAATCGGTAACACTCAAACTTGTAACATGGCCAAGACCAAAGAGCTGTCCAAAGGCATCAGAGACAAAATTGTACAATTCCACACGGCTGGAAAGGTCTGAAAAGGTCCACTGTTGGAGCAATCATTATAAAATGGAAGAAGCTAAACATGACTGTCAATCTCAATCAAAGTGGAGCCCCATACAGGATATCACCTCGTGGGGTCTCAGTGATCCTTAGAAAGGTGAGGAATCAGCCCAGTACTACACGAAAGGAATTGGTCAATGACTTGAAAAGAGCTGGGACAACCGTTTCCGAGGTGACTGTTGGTAATACACTAAGACGTCATGGTTTGAAATCATGTATGGCACGGATGGTTTCCCTGCTTAAACCAGCACATGTCAAGGCCCGTCTTAAGTTTGCCAATGACCATTTGGATGATAGAGGAGCCATGGGAGTAACCTTTTGGTCATAATTCCACAAACTGTGTTTGGAGGAATATGAATGATGAGTTCCATCCTAAGAACACCATCCCAACTGTGAAGCATGGGGGTGGTAGCATCATGCTTTGTGGGTGTTTTTCTGAACATAGGACAACTGCACTGTATTAAGGAGAGGATGACCGCAGCCATGTAATGTGAGATTTTGGGGAAAAACTTCTTTCTCTCAGTCAGAGCATTTAAGATGGGTCTGGCTGGGTCTTTCAACATGACAATGACCCGAAGCACATAGCCAGGAAAACCAAGGAGTGGCTCTGTAAGAAGCATATCAAAGTTCTGGCATGGCCGAACCAGTCTCCAGACCTAAACCAAATCGAAAATCTTTGTAGGGAGCTGAAACTCCGTGTTTCTCAGTGAAAGCCCAGAAATCTAGAAAAGATCTGTGTGGAGGAGTGGGCCAAAATCCCTCCTGCAGTGTGTGCAAACCTGCTGAAAAACTACAGGAAACGTTTGACCTCTGTAATTGACCACTCCGTAGAAATTGTGTCTCTTTGTTTCCGGCTAGTGAGCTAAGCTAAACCAGACTCTGTTTGCACGAAGGTATACCCTATATTTGATTTTCAATACATGTCTCATATAAATGAATTAGCAGTTCTTCGCTTACATAACAGCTACGTGTGAACGATTGACACACTTGATCTGTGTTGAGCGATATTTTGCGATGATCTGATTGCACAAATGTGTCTCTGTTCGGCGGCTATCAAGCTAAGCTAAACCGGACTAGCGAGTCCTAAAAGCCTTCGACGTGCCGAGACACCAAGACGGAAGGAAGGATGTTTGAGGACATTATAAAGTAGTGATTGTCGTACTCGGTTGGGACTTACGTAGGTTCGGCACTAATTCAAGAATAATTATTGAGGGGAGCGCGTGACGTTACACAAAGAAAACGAGAGAAACAAATCGTAAATCAAGCCTCGCCTTCTTTTCCTTCATACGGCGGTTCACAAACGGCTATACAGATACACATACAGATTCTGCACACAAGTGTGATATGTAACACGAAAATAGGAAACTGTCAATGACGAATTCGTCTTTGGGTTATAATATATTATATTATGTGGCTTCTCGGTCTTCCTCTGACTCCGGAAAGATCTCGCGCTAATATCAATGGTTTCTCCGTCAATATGTATGTAAATACCATTGAAATACCCCTCGCTCAAATACTTGAAGCCCTGCTGTCTGCTTTTCAACAATATTTCACTATTCGCTAAGAATGCGAGTGAGAAATCAGCTGGTGAATCGGACAATTTCGCTCTAGTCTTTTCTTCCTGCGCCACCATTTTTGCTGATTGTTTGTCTGAGGTTAGCACACGTGGGGTGACGTAACTTCAGGAGGCGTGGTTAAGTGCCCTGTACGGAGGGGTCAATTGCAAACAAAGGCTACTGTACCAAATATTAACATTGTTTTTCTCTGGGGTTCAAATACGTATTTGGCGTTGTATCACACAAATAAATCATTAAAAAAAATCATATATACATCTGACCCCTCAATGATTTCTAAGTGGGAGAACTTGCAATAGAGCAGGGTGTTCAAAAACTTATTTTCTTCACTGTAGGCGCTATCGTGGATTGTCATTCTAAAACATCAAGTCATAGGTTCCTACAGATATTTAGATACCAAGGAAGAATCCCACCGCACTACTCATCAGTAGCACTGCCTTGTTAATTTTCCACATCCTGTCCTACCCTGTCCTCTTCTTTCCTCTCTCATCTTGTTCTCTTGGTTAGCTATTGCGTGTCCTCAGCAGGTGTCTGGCCCATCCACAAAAAAGAACACAATTTGACTCGTAAAGTTACTTGTTGCTCAATTACCTAATTTCTAACTGTTGTTCTTCTGTAGTTTGCATCCTTATTCCCATTGTCCACTCTGTCCCTCTCTCTGTCCCCTTAACCAGTTTTCTGTCCAGCTGTTCTGCTGCCGTTACAACATCACAATAAAAAACAAAAATAAAAATGAGCAGAGATGTTTCAAACCCCTTGTAGCCCAGTAAAACTGTTCCAGCGCAGAAAGTGTCCAGATCCACCATCCTGCAAGGTCATAAATAACTGGAATTTGTTTAAAGGGTCTTGAAGTATCAAGAGACCATCATATAAACTGTTTGATAATCCTTTTTACATGTTGGTCACAGCATAGAAGTCATGAGCATAGTTCATGCCCAAGTAATACACTCCCTTCTCAGGAAGATGTCTGTATATGCCACCATTGGGTCAAATTATCCAGAACTTTTAATTTTTATGACTCACAGTTATAGTTAGCAGTGTCTGCAGATGAATGGAGGTGTCTTAAGCAGATGAAAAGCTGGAAAAAGCCAAAAATTTCTTCAACTAAACCACAACAAAACTGAGACATTGTTTTTGGCAATAAGGACAAGAGGATTGCTGTTAGTATATCCCTGCATTCATCATCTTTAAAAAAACACTCAGAAACCTTGGTGTTCTAATAAATTCCAACCTGACTTTCAACAGTCCTATCAAATCAATTACTAAAACTGACTTTTACCACGTTAAGAACATATGAGGAGTGAAGACTTATTAGTGTCAGGCAAACAAGGAGAAGCTCATCCATGCGTTTATCTCAAGTAGACTTGACTAGCGTAAGGGTCTTCTGATTGGACTCCCCCAAAAGAGCATAAAACAGCTGCAGCTCATTCAGAATACTGCAGATCTTCTTCATATTTGGGTGCATATCCCAGCTATGGGCATGGCCATCTCATGATCTTCGACACCTCAGCATTGCAAATCAGTTTCTAATGTTCACCTCTCCTTGTCTGTTATGAATGTGTTCTTGCATTGCTCCCTTTTCTTGTAGAGTCCTCAGATAGATCCCATTAACATAAAAAAAAATAATAATCACAAAAAGCCTCTGGTTGTTGAGAATTGGTGTTTAATTCATAAAGTTTAGAAGCCTTCATGATTTTTGAGACTGATTAATAAAAAGGTTTGTCATTCTTTTTCCTTAATGTTGAACAAATAAAAAAAGATGTGGTGCCCCTTACGAATCAAAAATTAGACTGACAATGCTATAATTTAAAACGGATGGGGATCCGGAAGTGACAAATGCATTGCTTGCTTTATCCTTCCATTCTAATTAATCTATCCAACCTGTAAATGCAACATTTCATCATCATCTACGTCTTCATCAACTCTGTATGTACCAATAGTATCATTTTTACTCATTGGAAGGAATTTGGTGTAAAGTATTTGTTTTTTCAAAGTAACATTTTAGACATGCATGAGCAAGAAATCCTTTGACTGAGATGATGGCAATTCGGCGCATTGACGCTTTTTGGATTACATGAGAATTCTACAGCACCTTAGCCATGAATGGTTTAATGCTGCTTGTGTTAGAGTTAAAACGCTTCACTGTCTATCGTAGCTTTGTCAATCACTGAATTGTTTGGGCTGGTTTGATGTTTCACACACTTTTGCCATGTATTTTTAAGAAAAAAAAAAAAGAACTGGTTATTCTGGCAGAACAGTGGATGACTGGTTAGAGCATCGTCCTTACAGTTCTGAGGACCTGGGTTAAAATCTCCGGAGGAGTTTACATGTTCTCCCCGTGCTTGCGTGAGTTTTCTCCAGCCACTCCAGTTTCCTCTCACATCCCAAAGACATGCGTTGAAGGGAAACTCTAAATTGTCCATAATTGTGATTGTGAGTGCCTGGTTGTTCATCTCTATTAGCCCTGCAATTTGCTGGCACCCAATTCAGGGTGTACCTTGCGTCCTGCCTCATGATAGCTGGGATAGGCTCCACCACTCCTGCGACGCTTGTGGGGATTAGCATCTCAGACAATGGATGGATGAATTGTTTTTCTTGTCATCTGGACTTGAGAACCTGCTGCACCCTGGTTTGACATCATCTTTATTTAGTTACAGAAGTTAAAAATGATAGAATGTTATGAATCTCTGTTTTAACCTTTCAGTATTTGTTGAGATCTGTAAATCATGCATACAATACATACTTTTGGTCTATATTAACAACTGTAAATGTTAATGTAAATCCACATTCTGTGTTCCTTTATTCCATTTGAAATGCTGTGTCTCGGGTTTTTGGTAGTCATTTTGTACTATGTGAACAGTGCATTGTAAAGGGTTTTGTTTGCCACATTAAAATTTGTCATATCAATTCTCAATGCGATTTCAGTATTTGGCAATTTTCACTCATTTGGAATTTCTGTAATAACTTCTCCTGGCTCTACCTCATACTCCCTGAATAGATTTGTCTCTGGTCCACCCTGTCTTACAGTCTCTTAACATCTTTAGGGACTCGCTTCCTTTGTCCGCACTGCCAAGTTCACGCTTTACTTTGCTTTCTTATTGACCTGGACTCCACTGAATCTTTGAGTTACTCCATTAACAAAATAAGATTATAAGGTTATCCTGGTGCTGCTTGTAGCTCCAGAAAATGTAGAAAGAACATTGGCAGACAGTGATTTGTTTATGCATGTTAGATCCATAATTTATCCTGAGGACACCCGGTAAATGAGCAGTCAATTGTATTTTAATTGACATATTTAATCAATAGATGTATCTTATCTGAAGTACTGTATTTGTTTTAATGACTTAGCTAAAGTTTCTTTCTCTGTTCATTTGTTACATCATCCATTTAAGCCATGCACCCCTATTAAAATGCTTTTATCACATAGAATATTTAAAAAGTACAAGTGAAATCCAGTTGGAACTAATACAATGTTGTTGTGGTCCTCATTGCAGCCTAGGATTTGTAATATACAAGAACTCTATGCAGTAGCAGCAAAATACCCCTGAGCTCTAGCCGTGCTTTGAGAGTCCATATTTAAGCATACGAATGAATTGAGATAGTAACTTTCTATTAATACCTGAGGGGCTGTCAGGTATCATCTATAATTAATACAACTTGTACTTGTGTTGCTTTTTTTTTTCCAAATCTTCTGTTTTCTAATCTCTGTTTTCTTCACGTCACACACACACAGTGATGGAAGGTGGAAATACGATGTTCAGGGAGCACTCCGTCTTTTCACAGTCCCATTATATAACCAGCGTCCTCAAATGAGATTGTCTGTGCGTGTGTGCGCGCCCCTGAGAGATCTCCACCTCAAATGATCTCTTGTTTGAGTCTCTCTTATGCTATAAATCTCCTTGTTTATTACTATTCAGTTTCCCTTCCTTTGCTTTGTTTACAACTTCATATTCTAACTGACCCAACACAAAATTAATATTTAGTTGCAAGTACCCACTGATTTCACTAACTATTGAATTCTTCTTTTACAAGCTTTGGCCACAGCCCCCTTCAGTCATTATTTGTTTTGGGGAGTTTACTCCCTTCAAGTATCCTATTTTGCAGATAATATACATGCAATATAGGGTTTGAATCCGGGCATTGATTTAGGCAGCCCAGTACGTTTCACTTTTTGCCCGTCAGATTTTTTGTTGCTTTGCTTTATGATGAAGGTTTTCTCAATAAGTTTGTCTTTCTCAACTGGCAGAGAATATGTTTCTGTGGATTTTGCAGGCTTTTTTGTGCTGTCACTGTGTTGTCCATCACTGAAGATTATTTAGCCCATCCCAGAAGAAGCCATGCAAGAACAACCGACGACATGAAATGACCTACTTGTTCGTTTGGGATACTGAGCAAATATTTATCTGTCAAAGTGTCAGCCTTTGTATGATTTGGGTAAAGTCTTATAGTTCCCAGAATTTCTTACCTTTTTTTTCTCTTCTTCACCTCTTAGGTCAAGCAAAAAGGAGGATCTGTATCCTTTTTATGATGGAACAGTTTTACTGTTACACTACACTTTTTAAGCTGCCACTTTGTTTTTTTCAATATTTTAATGGATATTTATTGAGAATCGAAGATCATCTGTTGAAATCAGATCAGGCTTGTGAAATGGAAAAAGTAAAATCCAAGGAACAATTAGGGGTGTCTCTCTCTCTTTGACACACACACACACACACACACACACACACACACACGCACACGCACACCCATACACACATCTAAAACATACTGTCCTCCAGTACGTTGTGGATATAGCGCATTAAAATGACAGGGATGAGTGTGTATAATGCAGGGGTGCCCACATTTCTGGGGTCCAGAATCTCAAGATCTACTTTTCAAACTGCCAGTGAGGGTTGGCTGTGGGGCTGCTGAGTTTATCATTGCCGCGATGTATGTGTGTGTGTCTGGGGGTCATCGCAGCAACTGCCGTGGAGAAAGGATGAGACAGACGGTAAATAGGAAACCAGCTTGCTATAACCCACCTTTATGTGCACATCTATAGCAACACGTCAGAAGAGGCCAGGACTGGTCAAACCGAATGTCAATCAATCCACCTGCGGCATCAAAATATTGGCCACACCTTACTCAAACGATGAGGTGGATGATTGGCTGGCGTCTTTTTTTTTTTTTTTTGGCACTTGGTTATGTGATCGACCAAAAGTGCCTCAGCGATTGACTGGTGGATCCAGATCGACGCATTGGGCACCCCTGGTGTAATGTATTAAAATCCTGGGTGGTAGCCAGGGCCAACAGGCAGGGCTTCCTACCATTTGGTGAGTTGTCAAGACTTGGCCACTACATAGAGGGGCGTGGCCACGCAACCGCTCCGGGCGGTGACACCTGTCACCGCTCACAGCTGTTTCACATTGGGATTGTATTTAGACAGGTGTTTCAAGGGCTACTGTCATGAAATGGATGATTTTTAGTATGTTAATAATGAAAAAACAGCAGCCAATATGCGTTTTTCATCACAAAACATGATTTTGACGTATACATTTTTTTGTAACTCCCACCATGAAAATCCTCTCAAGGGATTTGTTTTTGAGAAGGAGCAGGAAGGGACGTAAAGGACAGAAACGCCCCCAAGTGGACTCGTTTGTTTCCAATAGTTTTACCTCTGGGAAGGTAGCTCGGTGTTCCTTCGTGTGAGCCAAAATGCCGGCTTGTTGCATTGCTGGACATTGCTTTAACACTTGGGAGGATGGATTTACCCTTCATAGGTTTGCAAGGGACCCAGTTCGTCGTGAAAAATGGTTTGCACGGGTGCAGAGGACTAGAGCTTCGTGGGTTCCAAATAACAGGTCGATGTGTATGCAGCTACTAAAAAAAATAATAGTTTAGGGCGGACCATGTCTCTCATAACGTAACAAAAGATCCCCATACGAAATATGTCGATGTGCGCGTTGGACGGCGTCAGCTGTTGAGTTACTTCGCCAGCAAAGCCTGCGCTTCGGCAGCTCTGAATAACCCAGCCAAGAATGCCTCACTCAGCCGCGTGCCCGCAGGAAAGCGCCACGGCTCGACGGTGTTGTCCATCGCGTACTGTGGCAGCTATTAACAACCCCCTAAACCAGCATGGCTCGGCTCAATTATAAGCCACCACGGCGCCGAAAATGAGCCACACCGGATGAGGCGCCACATTCGGCGGTCATGGCTTCTACGAAGGCTGCGCGTTGGGTTTTGCGGATGGCGGCGGCTCTGAAGAACCCCGCGCCCTCCTAACCCCCCTGTCTCAGTGGCTGGCACCTCCCTCTCCTGTTTCAATGGCGGCTGCTCCGTGGCCGTCTGAGAACCCCACCAAGACAGCGACCAATCCTCGACCGCCCCCAACCTAGCCTCGGTGGCGACTGATCCACAGCCCCTTCATGCCCCAAATTCAGTGGTGACCAATCCCCAGCCGCCACATGACAAAAATTCAGTGACGACCAATCCCCAGCCGCCTCATGACCTAGCCTCGGCGGCGACCGATCCCTGGCCGCCTCACAACCTAGCCTCGGCACCAACCTATCCCCGGCCGCCTCATGACCTAGCCTCGATGGCGATCGATCCACGGCTGCCTCACGACCACGTCCTGGGAGGTCTTCGTCTAGAGCCAACACCTACTGCCGTCTGGTTCCTGATTCGCCTTTGGGTTCCTCCTCGATGATGTCCGCCCGAATCACCCCGTGGGGACCATGGTGCTTGGCATCCGGGCCAACCTCCTGACCTGCTCGGCCGGACACATCGATTTGGGTGGCCTGGACGGCCACCAGACACACTGGGGTTGGGTGGTTTGTGCCTACCCCAGACCCCCTTCCACCCTCCCCTGGTCATGTTTTTTGTACTGTTTTTTTTTTTTTTTTTGGTATTGTCGCATCTGGGATCAGTGCCTTGTGGGTGGGGGGTGCTTCTGTCATGAGCACTGTCTGTCACTGCCAAGAGGGGCGTAGCCACGCCACCGCTCTGGGTAAACCCTAACAGCGGTTCCACATTGGGATTGTAATTAGACAGGTGTTAATTTGGAGTTTTTGTCACCGGAATTTGCCAGTTTGTTGTTGCACTGAGTTAGTGAGTTGCATTCACTGACAGTAGGAATCTGCACCACTGAAAATAGTGTAGTGTTGGCCTATCCTCGTCACAGCGTTTCTGTGCCACCACAGTTTAGTCCTGACTTAGTTTATGTTTCATAGTCATAGTCAAGTCCTAGTTCTTGTTTCCGAGTTTGTCTCTTAGTCATTAGACCTCACTGCATGTCTTTTGGATCCTGCCCAGCCTAGCGTTTCTGTACCTCTGCCTTCTCAGACTGCTTACACCCTTCTTGGAGTCTTTACACCGTGTATGACCTCAGCTTTGAATTAAACAACGCCTAACATCATGCCTTCGTCTTGGAGTCCTGCATTTGGGTCCAGCCCCGCACTGGAGGTTTGTGAAAGATTGGTAAGTGCATTGATGAAGTGCAGGAAATTAATTTATCAATGTCCCGCTGGCCTTTGCGAGAGAAGTGTCAGTATTTGCTTCACAAACTGGGAGTTCAAGGCTGCTCTGGAGTGTTTGTATTCTATTTTTTAAATTGCTGCTTTTAATTTATTGGATTGAAGTAAATTTCTGCCTGGTATTTGAAATTCTTGTTGAAGCTCAGTCCATGTCCTAAAATAAAATAAAATAAAATAAATCCATGTTGTTCCAACGAGCTAACATAAAGGGGTGTATTGCTAATGTAGAAATCTGGATTGAGCCACATTGGGGAGAGGATCTACCCATTCATCCTTTTTCTGAGCCGTTTATCCTCACAACGGTCATGGCAGTGCTGGAACCCATCCTAGCAATTTTTGGGCAGGAGGTGAGGTATACCCTGAACTAGTTTTGGGAAGAGCATACTCGGACCTAACAGAGATTCCGTAGTTTATAGACTTTTCCACCAATCTGGTTACCAATGATTGGGTTCTTCAAACATTTAGACCATTGATGACTTGCAGAAATAAAGGAGAATTTTGCAAGTTTGAGATTATTGCAGTCCATCGGTTCCAATTGCAGCCAAGAATATGCTCCTCTTTGTGGTGCATCCTTTTTTTAGGTATTGAAATTGGTTAGATATTGTAAATAATAGTGTTTAAAGTTGTGAGCATTTCAGCCTTCCTGCTTTTTTGATAATTCCATCTTGGCATTCTTGATAATAAGCATCTTCTGGCGTGGCTCCTGAACTTACGATTCTTCATGAAGTCTTCTGAGATGAGTGGATTGTGATACCTTCACATGTCCACTACGGGGGTTGCTGTTGGTGATGTCACTTGTGGTTGTCTTGGGGCTGCTGTTTTCATTGATCTACCCATTTCACTGTCTTTAATTGGGTACAGTACCCCAGTGGTTTTGTTCTTTAGGACATTCAAAATGGTTAGTTCTAGGCTTAGGTCAATGTTTGTCAGCTTAACAATAGATTTTTTTTCACCACTTACACAGCTTTCTGGTTGTCATGCTGGTTACACCTGAATTTAGTCTTCAAGGGAAAATTCAAATCTGAAACTGAGAGCAGGCTTGCGAAACAATGATTTATAGGACACATGAGGACAACAAAGAAACACCTGCCAGTCACACATTTGAATAATTTGCTCAAATTATAAATGGTTCACTTCAAACATAATGTCTTGTGGTTGTTTATCTGAAAATCTAAATCTAATGCTCTGGAATTTGTTGATTTTAGAATGCTTGATCTTGTATTAGTCACTGAGGGTGTAATTGGTATACTCTCCTGACTTTGTTGCAGACAGTGTGGGTTCTGTTCAAACTCAGTGATGGTGTGAATGTGAGTGTGAAAGGTTGTCCATGTTATATGTGCCCTGAGACTCACTCGAGACTAGTTCAAGGTGTAGTCAGCCAGCCCAAAGTCAGCTGGGATAGTTTTAGCACCCTGCAACCCCAACCAGAGTAAGTGGTGCTGAAAATGGATGGATGGATGGATGGATGTATCTGTGCTTAGTAATAGTGTATGATAGCATTGCACACACTTATTATAGCATAAACTTTTAGAGACCCATTTAATAGTGTAATACAGTTGAATGAACACACATTTGAGACACCTCTAAGTGAAACAGAGTTCTCGAAAACACTGTGGAAAATAATTGACTGTTACTTTAACTTAGCCAGTGATGTGTGTGCGCCCACACGCGTGTGTATAAGTTTGCGTCCCCATATAGAAGGTCACCTTGAATGAGATATCGAGGTTCATGGAGCCTTTTTGGCTTACCTGTTCACGATTGCAAACCACAAGGTTATATTAATAAAATGTCCTGAAACTGATTGTAGTTCATAATTTTCTTTGACAATTCACATTGACATAGAATGTGAACAAACACATGACTATAGGATTAAAGTTTTTGCTTGTTATATTCCTTCATTCTGGTGCAGCAATCACATTCAGGTTACCCTCAACATTGAATGGTGCAAGTGTGCATTTACTGTACTGTGCTTAAAGCACCTGAGGTGACTTTTAAAGCCCAAGTGTCATCCCTATAAACATTCTAAAATAGATATTGTAATAAAAAATACAAATAACATTATTCACTTCAATGTCTATATAAAAAAATAAATGCATCATCCATGCATAAAGTTGCAGAAGTGTCATTCTACGAAATCCAAGTGGTCGCCATATTGGCTCCGTCCTCCGTCCGTGACGTCACCCGGACATTCGCCAATGAAAACACGCGGTGCACCCTAACTATGGGAGACAAACGCGCCCCTTCTGACACGGAAGCTCTTTTCGAAAAGGAGAACACCACACAACGGAGTGAAGTTACCGGGGCAATATTACTCTATTGTTTCGAGCCCTCGGGGCAATATTACACTATTGTTTCGAGCCATATTCAGATGATAAGCGATCACGGCCAAACCGCATCCCCGTTCGATCCACTTCCGCGGCGGAGATGAGCTATCGCGGATGAGCCGGTGTGGCTTATGACAGAGCCGAGCCGTCCTGGTTTAGGGGGAGTTCACGGACGCCGCAGTACTGAGCAACACAGTGGAGTTGGGGCGCTTTAGGCGCGCACGCAGCTGAGTGATGCATTTTCGGCTGGGTTCTTCAGAGCCGCCTTCGTCCCCAATGCCCGACACGCAGCCTTTGCAGAAGCAGTGACCGCCGGTGTGACTGATTTTCTGCGCCGTGGTGGCATATAATGGAGCTGAGCCGTGCTGCTTTTAGGGGGATGTTCAAAGCCGCCACAGTACTTGTTGAACACCGTCGAGCCGGGGCGCATTACTGCCTACCTGTTATTTGGAACCCATGAAGCTCTCGTCCTCTCCACCCGTGCAATCCATTTTTCACTACGAACTGGGTCTCTTTCAAACTTATGATGGCTAAATCCATTCTCCTGAGTGTTCAAGCAATGTCCAGCAATGCAATGAGCATTTTGGCTACCACGAAGGAACAACGAGCTACCTTACTAGAGGTAAAACTAATGGAAACAAACGAGTCCACTAGGGGGTGCCTCTGTCCTGTACGTCACTTCCTGCTTCTTCTCAAAAACAAATCTCTGAGAGGATTTTCATGGCGGGAGTTACAAAAAGCTGTATACGTAAAAATCATGTTTTTGTGGTGGGCCCATATTGGCTGACATTTTTTTCATTAATAACATACTAAAAATCATCCATTTCATGACAGGAGGCTTTTAAGGTCAATGTGGTGGAATGGGTTGATGAGAATTGAGTATTGTGGAGACTATGAATGAACCTGTTCTTTCTGCCCCCCCCCCCCCCAAATTAACTGCCCTACAGTTTTGCACTTCATTCATCTCAGCCCGAGCAACATTACCACTGACACCTCTGCTCTTGTAGTGATGTTTATAGGAAACTCAGTGGCATTCACTTCCCTTAAAAAGAAAGCTAGAAACTGCAGAGTGCTATGAAGACATGACAGAGAGAGTCCTTCAATTGCAAGTGCATCCTGCAGGCAACGGTGCTGTGTAGAGTTCCATTCTGTTGCTCTCTTTGTCACACTACCTTCTTGTCCCGATGAATTGCCACCATGATGACATTCTCCAGTGTGGTAGCCCCATCTCAGGTTGCTTCTTTCATTTTAGGATTGAGGTTAGCCCGGTCAGCACTCTGTCATATGCAGTGAACATTTCACCCCATCTCAGACATGGTGGGCCCATGTCTGAGATGGGATTTAAATGTAAAAAAAATTTAAAACCTGGATCAATGCCTACCATACAGCCAGTTCCAACACCTGAACAGATCGCTGTTGTTAAAGGCACAAAACACAAATTTGGATCGGCCGCTGAAGCCGGACACGCTTCGACAAGCTTAGCCCACCCCCGCCCTCCCCAGAAAGTACCAGAACTGTGCAGAACTTTTGTTAAAAGTTGCAGAGGTATGTATTTTTTTCCCCCTGAAAAGTTATAACACTGTTTACATGGTTTAATGATAGAAGCACATGTCGTTCTTAGCAAAAAAAAAAAAACAATTTTTTTAACTGCAAATAGTTTTTTCAACTAGAAAAACGAGAATAATGTGAACAAATGGCGGCACGGCGAAGCAGCTGGAAAGTTTTGGTCTCACAGTCCTGAGAACCCGGGTTCAATTCCAGCCCTCCCTGTGTGGAGTTTGCATTTTCTCCTCGTGCCTACATGTTTTTTCTATAAGCTTTCTATAAGCAGTATGTCGGATGCACCTGAAAATAAGAAAATATGAGAATTTTCCAGAATGGGACTTTGTTTGAACAAGCATTGATTGGACAAATGCTGCTTTGAGCAGGAACAATAATCATTTGATTCCTTATTTTGAAAAATCTTAATATAAATGGGGTGATACAGAGGCATAGCTGTAAAGCGTATGCCTCACAATTATGAGGACCCGGGTTCAATTCCAGCCCCAGCTGCATGGAGTTTGCATGTTCAACGAGTGCATGCATGCGTTTTCTCTTGGATCTCCAGTTCCTTCTGCTTGATGACAGCTGGGATAGGCTCACTACTCCTGCGACCCTTTTGAGGACAAGTGATGAAGAAAATGGATGAAATGTCAAAAAATCTGGACTACTTAGGAGAAATAATAATTTTTAAAATACCTCTTACTCATGCAGTGGAAAATCCAGTCACTGCCGATACTGTTGCCTGAATTGTAAAAAGGCAACCTCCTGTACCCATGTGTTCAGAGAGCTGGCAATAAATCCTGGGTGATCCATCATGCACTGCAGCAGATGGTCTGAATAATCTGCCATTTTCTGGTGAATATGTTGACTCCCATGGCAGGAAAAGCTCTCCTGTTTTTTGCATAGGTATGCAGCATTTACATGCACACCTGTGGATATAACAAAAAATAAATAAAAATCACATTCACAAACTTCTACAGCTCAAATACCCATTTCAGTCCAGTAAACAGAACCATCCACTCCATATACATTTCTATTGATCAACATTTAGTGCCTAAACAAAACCACAAGATACTGGTTTACAGCTTTCAGTATAAAGTTTTGCGGTTTTGCCAATGACATCTTGGGAAAGTTGTGACTAAAATGGGGTTTGGACAGGTCTGGGTACATTCTGGTTATGGCATCAGTTTACCACGTGAAATTATATTCATGGTGAAGCAAGATATCACCAGCTGTTGCTCTCAAATTAACGTGGCAACAATTTTGTGCATTAAAATCCTTATTTGTGAAAATATACCAACATAGACTGTGGACAACGTTATCATCTTCTGTGTGTTTTGTTGCAATAATAAACAAGCCCTGTACACTCAAATTAGTAGCGCACATCGTACTGCAGATAGTTTCTCATACAAACACAGGCAGATCCATCACGCTGTACAATGAACGGCCAGGTGGTCACGTACCTATTTACTAAATACACGGTGTTTGCATAATTTTAAAACAAGACCAAAAACTTCACATATACATTCAGGATATTGAAGCCTTTACTATTTATCAGCTTATGACTAACTAAACAAGAACTTAAAAAATGCTTACCAGTATTTTTTTCTAACACGAGGCATTTCCTCTTCCCTGTGTGCTCAGCACTTTCTTCATGGCCAGCAATTTCATCTGCATTCAAATGTGTATGCTGTCTAACTGGCTCAAACTGATAACCTTTAATGCCTTTATAAAGCTTATATTCTTCTCCGTCTTCGTGGAACCCTTCAGAATAGTGTTCATCGCTCGAAATATCAGATAATTCATCGTCGTTGTTACACTGCATTCCAATGCTTGCCATTGTTTTCACCGGGTCTGACGTCACTGTCCTTCTCGGGTTTTTGTGGTTCATTTCCGTCTTTTTCCGGCGAATCCAGCAATGTGCGATCATTTTTTTGTTGACAATGTAAAAATAAAAATGTTTCCTTCATAACAGATTTCAAATTCAAATTCTGGATAAAAAAAACTGTATAACATTAGTGAAAAGATGCATAGAGGACCTTCCATACCCTTTAAACAGTCCACACCGACACAGTTAGTGTATTTCTTTTTTCTTTTTTAAGCTCTCCTATTAAGTGCATGGAGTTGCAGAATCATGGCTCTGTATGCCTTTCTGCTGAAATTCTAGCTGTGGAACAGGGTAGTTACTCCCTGCTCCTGCACACAAGTATGTGGAGTCGTTTGTATTTTGTCTAGTAATGCAGTCTAGTCTGGACCAGTCAGACATCCATCAATTCATTTACTTTTGCCGCTTATCCTCGCGAGTGTTGAGGGGAGTGCCAGCTGTCAACGGGCAGGAGGCCGGGTACACCCTGAACTGGTTGTCAGCCAATCGCAGGGCAGATGGAGACAGACAACAGTCACACTCACAATCACTCCTAGGGGCAATTTAGAGTGTCCGATTAATGATGCATGTTTTTGGGATGTGGGAGGAAACCATAGTACCAGGAGAAAACCAGGCATGGGGAGAACATACAAACTCCACACAGGCGGGGCTGGGATCGAACCCGGGTCCTCAGAACTGCGAGACCAACACTTTACCAGCTGATTCATCGTGGCGCCCAGTCAGACATGAAGTCAAAATTTACTTCTTTTCATGTCCACCACATTGACTGGTTAGCACATAAAGCTCACAGTTCTGATGACCTGGGTTCAAAGCTGGGCTTACCTTTGTGAGCTTTCCATGTTGTTCGCATGCTTGTGTGTGTTTTCCCCGCGTGCGCCAGTTTTCTCACACATCTCAAAAACATGAGTTGTGGGTTGATTGAAGACAAAATTGCCCAACGGTGTGAATGTGAGTTTGAAATCAGCGTTCCTGTTGCGTTTGCTGCGCCCACTGAGTTGAACACACAATGAGTGTCATGTGCAATGAATTAACACTCAAGTGTCTGAATTGCTTGGATTTCAAAATCTTTGGTGTTAGTTGCATATAAGATTTTAGAAGACAAAGATAAAACAAAATAAGTCCATGGTTGAAGAAATGATTTGAGTAAATTGAATTTTCTGTGAAATAGTTCATCCTAAAGGTTCATAGGAACATATGGAAACAAATGAACATATGTGTGTGTGTATATATATGTGTGTATCTAAAACATTCAGATACCTTAATAATTTGTTGACAAATCACTGAAGTACATGATTTGATACGCTTTAGGCTCCCATGTATTGTATGTTTGTTTATTCTATGCTGTCATTGGTCAAATGGGTAATGGGTATAATACTTTTCTACCTTCAAGGTTACTGAAAGTGCATCAACACAGAAGAAACTGGGGCCTCGGTGTCTTGCTCAAGAACACGACATGATCACAAGGGCTGAGGGTCGAACGCACAACCTACGGGTTAAGCCATGTCGCCCCATTTATCTCTGTAAATGTCCCATCTCTTTCAGATAAGTGGCTTCGTGATGGGTTTGAGTGTCATTGGCTCCATCTTCAATATCACAGGTATTGCCATCAACCGGTACTGTTACATCTGCCACAACTTCAGCTATGACAAGCTGTACAGCAACCGGAACACACTACTGCTGGTTGCGCTCATCTGGTTCTTAACAATCATGGCCATTGTGCCAAATTTGTTTTTTGGCTCCCTCCAGTATGATCCCCGTATCTACTCATGCACATTTGCACAGACTGTCAGCACTTCCTATACAATCACAGTCGTGATTATCCATTTCTTTGTCCCCATTTCTGTGGTCACATTCTGCTACATGAGGATATGGATCTTGGTCATTCAGGTAAGGCGTAAGGTGAAATCTGAGGTACGTCCTTGCATCAAGCCCAGTGACTTGAGGAACTTCATCTCCATGTTTGTTGTGTTTGTGCTTTTTGCAATTTGTTGGGCACCACTCAATTTTATTGGGCTTGCTGTTGCCACTTACCCAGAAAAGGTCGCACCTCACATCCCAGAGTGGTTCTTTATTGTGAGCTACTTCATGGCTTACTTCAACAGTTGCCTTAATGCCATCATTTATGGCCTACTGAACCAGAACTTCCGGAGGGAGTACAAACATATTGTAATGTCTGTGTGGTGGCCGCACCTCTTCTTTCAAGAAACATCGCGAGGAGGGACTGATGGTATCCGCAGCAAACCATCACCAGGACTCAATAATAATGACCAAGTAAAAGGAGAAACTCTCTGACACAGTTTGTCACAACTGTGCCAAAGCCTCAACAAGGACTTGAAACACAATGGTTGTCTGAACAACAGTAATATGAAAAGACAAACAAAAGATAAAAAACTATAACCATGTTCATCTTTTTTGAGCTCCGTTTGTAACACTTAAAGCTCATCAATTTAGGTTTTTACTGATCTTGCGGCCTGAGAGAAAATGAAAGGCGGCGAGGAGAACTTTTCTGCTTTATAAACATTTTTAAGTCCCAGACACAAAAATGATCACAGCAGATGACAAACTATGGGAGTAAATGTGTGCCACCAGGATTTGGATTAAAAATGCCACTGAAAATTTGATGTTGTAAAATTCAAATTGTTATTTCAAAGTAATGTCAAATAAAGTAATGTGACGTCATAACTACGAAAGCATAACTGGATTGGCTGGGTGTTGGGTTCTGACCAGAAGTAACCCTGCCCTCTTAACACTGAATTTAGATGGTGAATTTCAGACAGCAAATAGTAGCCAGATGAATCTCAGGAGACTGAAAATATTGCGTTTGAATTTTAAAGGTTGAATTTTTTTATATGGCGAATTTGTTAACGTTGAAAAGTTAAACTAAAATACAGCTAATGAATATGTGATCACTTTGAAATAACAATGTGAATTTTTACAACAAAAAATGTTCAGTGGCATTTTAAATTAAAATCCTGGTAGCACATATTTACTTCCATAAAATACCCCCTTTGAAGTCTGGGTCATTTCAATGTACGGTGACAAAGGTACTGAGGCATCTTTTTGGTGTGCTCTTAAATGGAAATGTAATGTTTCACAGGATGACCATTGACTGTATATTCAATTGCCGCCCAAAATTATCAAAGTAATAAGAATTCTTTCCCCAACTCAATATCAGACAATCTCCGACCGAGCTCGCGTGCCACCGCACTCACAAATCTGCACAGTCGAGCACAAAAAATCACACACGTACAATTTGTTTCGAGTAGAAAAAATAGATATTGAAAGACATCGCTTATTTTGTGTAATCTTTACATTGATTTATGTTTATTTCATAAATGTTGTTAACTAAACAAGTCAGCTCCAAAACAACCAGTATTCACCTGGAAACCCAAAACGCATGAGCAGTTACTGAAGTTAGGCCGAAAGCGCATGTGAGCTGCCTCACGTACTGCGAGCGCATTTACGTTGAAAGTCATCAACATCATGAGCGATGTCAAAGGAAATTCAGTTACACGAGGGGTGCTCATTGCATTGATCGCGAGGCAGTGTGACGGCGTGCCCGCCCCCCAAAAAAAAGAAGTTAGACTATCATCCACATCGTTGCTTGATTCAGGTGTGGCCAATACGTCAAGCGCATGGACATAAAGTCACATTCTAGCAAGCCGGCCTTCTATTCACAGCAGTCCCATGATGCGTGCCCCCCTACAACAATAAATCGCAATTGCTGACAGGAATGTTTGTTACAATGTATTGCTGGCTTGTTGCCACAAATGTCAATTATGTTCCATTAAGCTTTTCAGAATTTTCTAAACATTGCAGGTATAGACCGTTCGTGTTAATTCCTTGACAGGCCAGTGCATGTAATTTTTCTTGAGATAATTTTTGTCAGATCAAGAATTTTTTTTGATGAAAAATTTTAAACACCATTTTATATCATGTTCTACTAATATCAGTTGAAAGTGGAAATTAATTGTCGTTCTTAAAATGTATTTCAATGCTCGCCATTGTTGTCACCGGTTCTGATGTCACATTCCTACTCGGCTGTTTCCGCTTCATTTCCGTCATTTTCCTGAGAATCCAGCAATGTGCGGTCATTTTTTGCTGATAATCTTAAAATAAAACTGTTTCCTTCATTACGGATTTCAGATTCAAATTCTGCATAAAAACTGTATAATATGAGTAAAAAGGTGCATTGAGGACCTTCCATACCCTTTACTCTGCTAGAGTGAACACGCATTTTAACGCCCACTAATTGGGATCTTAATAGATCGCGCCCTTTCTAGAAATTATTATTCATGTTCAACTTTATTTCCAAGGCATATTTGTTTGGTGAGTTAAAGACTATTACCCAGAGATAATATTTGTTTGCTCCTATGTATCAAGCATGTGATTGACAGGTGATCAATACCAGTTGGCTCCCTGTCTCAGTTGAGACAGCCGCCAACTTCCCTGGGACCGTAAAAAGAATAGAAAATAAACTGAATATTTATGGAGCACAAGTTTAAAAAAAAATGCCTTACCCTTTTTTTTGCATCACTTATGAAATTCAGACACATTTTATGACATCATAAGATTTTCCCTTTGTGGGAATTTAAAAAATAAATACTGATACTGTAAAGAAATTGATGAGCTTTAACATGCTATATGCACACTCAGGGTGCGTGTTGTTTTGGTAATATATATTTTTAAACAATGGCCCCACACTGCAGCTATACTCTGAAAGAAATTGGTAACAATTGTATGAAAGACGGCATCTTCTTTATCTTCTTAATATATTAGTAACGTACAACTGTCCAAGGTGTTTGGAAGGTACAGTTTATTGTATATCAGTTTACTACTTGACGAAAATATGTTATATTTTAGTCGCTTTGCAGGTGGTTGATACCTCAAATTTCTAACTGTCATGAAAAAGGTGCCTGTATTGTTCATTTTCCACTGATATCAGACCATACGTGTACATTCCGCTGTCAGATTGTTTACACTCTGTCAAATTTTCATTAGACTGAATGTGAATAGGCAACACAACAACATACAGTCTATACAGTACATTGTTTTGCAAACAAAGTTAAAATACGGACAATTTATTTGGCAGTGATGAATGTCTGTCAGTGAAGTTTTTCAGAATATAACATTATTTAGGGGTTAGAGAAAAATCTTTAAAAAAATTCTTGTTGGTCATAGTTGTACTACATAATAATCTTGGTGGGACTAATACTGATGTTTTATGTTATTGCAGCATTTCTGAGTTCCAGATGTATTTTTTTCTCATTCATTTTATGACACACACTGGCATAGACATAAAGCTGCCCTAAAAAGTAGAGAGGATTTTGTTTTCTTCAAGCACTTAAAAAAGTGCACATTCCTTAAATTTTTGTCTGATGAAAACAAAAGGACATTTGGTACAATGGTACCTCCGTAATTGAAGATGTTCTATTCCGGCTAGCTGGTCGACCTCCAGTTTGCATAAATTAAAAACAATTACCCTTCATATTAAAGTACAATAATAGAAAAGGAGCAAGCCAGTTACCAAATAACTAATTCAAATTTTGGGGTATCACAGCATTCACCTTTTTTTGTTAGAAGTCATTCAATTTGTAAATAATGATTTAAATGGGCTTTACCTGGATCATTCCAATCTGTGGGAATTTGAGTCAATGAGGAATGAGTTTTCCAAAAAGGTACATTAAGAGGTATTTTTAAAAAAGCATTTTCAATATAGATGTAATGCATATTTTTAGCCCATAACAGTGTGTTTGAGCAAGTCTAATTGCTTCAACAACTCTTTACTGCTTTAACTTCACCACACGCAAAAAAAGATTTGAACTACTTTTTAAAAGTATACACTCCATTTTCCATGCCACTTATCCAAATACTGCTTTCTTAACATGGTCAACGTCTACATTGCTTTTCAATAGTAATGCTATACTGTATATAATGTGAGCATTCTGTACGTGCCTCATACATTTGTATTTGCATTGTTGGCGAAAGAGTTGAATAATTGAAAACTGATCGCAAACAAAAAATGTGACAGTATATTTTTTGCTCCTATCTGAAAAAAAGTGATTGTGTTTGAAATTGATTTTGTTGCATTGAGGTTTTAAATTGTGTTATCTTTGTTGCGACTTCAAACAAATTCGACTTACCAGCTCTTAGGTGTTGTTTTAACAATTTATTTGTATGATACAGCTGCAAATAAGTATTTGAACACCTGTCTATCAGCTAGAATTCTGAGCCTCAAAGACTTGTTAGTCCACCTTTAAAGGTCCACCTCCACTCCATGTATTATCCTGAATCAGATGCACTTGTGTGAGGTCGTTAGCTGCATGAAGACACCTGTCAGCCCCATACAATCACTAAGACTCAAACTTGTAACATGACAAAGAGCTGTCCAAAGACGCCAGAGACCAAATTGTACAACTTCACACGGCTGGAAAGAGCTACAGAGAAATTGCCAAGTAGCTTAGTGAAAAAAGGTCCACTGTTGGAGCAATCATTAGTAAATGGAAGAAACGAAACATGACGGTCAATCTCAATCAGAATGGAGCCCCATGCAAGATATAAACTCCTGGGGTCTCAATGATCCTTAGAAAGGCGAGGAATCAGCCCAGGGCTACACGACAGGATTTAGTCAATAACCTGAAATAATCTGGGACCACCGTTTTATGCATGGCATGGAAGGTTCCCCTGCTTAAACCAGCACATACCAAGACCCGTCTTAAGTTTGCCAATGACCATTTGGATGATACAGAGGAGTCATGGGAGAATGTTTTGTGGTCAGATGAGACCAAAATGAAATTTTTTGGTCATAATTCCACTAACTGTGTTTGGAGGAAGACGAATAATGAGTTCCATCCCAAGGACACCATCCCTACTGTGAAGCATGGTGTCAGGTTTAAAAGCTTGACTCTATTAAAAGAAGGCGAACAGAGAAGGCTACACAAAATAAGATAAGCAAGAAAGTTGGTTTAAACAGGTTGTGAGCAAAACTAGTAAAACTCTCCATGGCAAAATCACTAACTTTCACTCAATGAAAAATGTTTCTCAGCTTGCATCAGGACTTGTCACAGTCACACCCCGAAAGCTACAACCCCATCGTGATTGGTTGGTTCACCAGCTCTGCACACATCACCGTAAAGTGCCATTCATATAAAACTTCAGGGCCACACCATCACTTGACTTTCATAGTAAGTAAGGTGGGGGCCGCAAAACATCGGACTGCCAGTTTGAGACCCATAATGTATATTATCTTCTAATTCAGTTTTTTCTGTAAGCCATCACTGGGTTTCACTTAGAGGAGCATGTTTTGCACATCTTTTAGAACTGTTAAATCAATAGGAGGGTTGGGGGCTTGTGATTGTGTTAATATGTGTGTGCCATATTTTCCTGTTGCTGCCTCCTTGGCACTTTTATCAGTGAATGTATTTCCCAGGGAGACAGCATTTTTTTTTCTTTTTTTTTTTTTCAAGATTTTCTTACAGCTCTCTTTCTGCCTCACTTTCTTTAGCCTGTTTTAAACTGTTGTAGCTGGTTTTAATATAGCCACTGCTTTTAATATAGCCACTGCTTGCATTACTTCAGCTGACACTCCTGCCTTTCTCTTTCTTGCCTATGCTAACCAACCTCTCGCCATCCTAAAATGTAAGTCTTAATCTTTGCTTTTCCTTACTTCCCTGTAACACTTGCCATCAATCTTTCTACTAACCTGCTGCATCCTTCAACTGTTAACTTGCCATTTAAGCCATGCTATTTGTCTCTTATTTTTTTTCCCCATTTCTTTAAGAAACATCATCCTGCCCGGTAAACATTATTTCATAAACTTTACATCCCCTTTAGGGCAGATTTACTATTCTCGCTCACCATTATGCTTTTGTACGTTTGCCCCTTAGAGATTACTTGTCCTTTTTAGGACCTAAGTCCTAATCCACTACCTTGTGTACTTCACCGGAACACAGACTTCTGTTAGCATCATTAGGTTTCCATCCATGACCTATGATTACACAAGTACGTAATGGCATTCACCCACTCACACATTTATGGATCCTTATAAATACCCTCTTTAAAGGTGGAGTAACCTTAAAACCTCCTTCTGGCGGAGTAGCCTTAAACCTCCTTCTGGCGGAGTAGCCGTGAAACCTCCTTCTGGCGGAGTAGCCTTGAAACCTCCTTCTGGCGGAGTAGCCTTAAACCTCTTTCTGGCGGAGTAGCCTTCAACCTCCTTCTGGCAGAGTAGCCTTAAACCTCTTTCTGGTGGAGTAGCCTTCAAACTCCTTCTGGCGGAGTAGCATTAAATCTTCTTCCGGCGGAGTAGCCTTCACTTACCGGTTCACGCGTTGTCTGGACGCCAGTTGTTCATGATCCTGTCAACCTTCATCCACCGAGGGGAGATTGGACTCTTGCACCGGCCTGGCCACGAATTCACGTCCTACCAGGGCTTTTCTTCAGGAACAGCTAAATGCTCCTGGCTGTCGACAGACTTCGGGGTGTTTTCTCCCTACTCGATGGGCGGTGGTGTGTTGGGGATCCGGCTCGAAGGACAAAATGTCAGTTTAAAAAGCTTGACTCTATTAAAAGAAGGCGAACAGAGAAGGCTTCAAGTTTTACTTGCTCCAAGCGGAGCGACAGGACTTCCCTGCTTCCAACCAACTCCAACTTGTGTCTCCTTGCAGCTTCTTTTTATTCAGTGAATCACATGATGAGTGTGTGTGTGAGTGTGTCGCAACCATTGAAGGCTTGCGACACATAAACTAAGATGTGTCAGACGGTTTGATTGTTTTCATCTGTTAGATTGATTACATCAAGTTAGATTGATAACATCAACACAATGAGTTCAAAGGTACAAGCTTGGTGGTGATGTGTAACCAACTACAGTTTGAGCAAAATGAGAACATATGGATGATTATTTTAATACATGGGGTGTTATAGCATCATGCTTTGGGGGTGTTTTTCTGCACATGGATGACTGCACTGTATTAAGGAGAGGATCCCCGCGACCATGTATTGTGAGATTTTGGGGAACAACCTTTTTCCCTCAGTCAGAGCATTGAAGATGGGTCGTGGCTGGGTCTTTCAACATGACAATGACCCAAAGCAAACAGCCAAGAAAAGGAAGTAGTGGCTCCATAAGAAGCATATCAAGTTTCTGGCGTGCAATGATTTCAATTACTTGGGGTCAACAATCAAGAGCAATGGTGAGTGTGGTAAGGAAGTGAAGAAACGGGTCCAAGTAAGTTGGAACAGCTGGCGGAAAGTGTCTGGTGTGTTATGTGACAGAAGAGTCTGCTAGGGTGAAGGTCAAAGTTTATAAAACAGTGGTGAGACCAGCCATGATGTATGGATTCGAGACGGTGGCATGATGTATGGATTAGAGACGGTGGCACTGATGAGACAACAGGAAGCAGAGCTGGAGGTCGCAGAAATTAAGATGTTGAGGTTCTCTCTCGGGGTGAGCAGATCGGGTAGGATTAGAAATTAGCTCATTAGAGTCACAGCCAAGGTTAGATGTTTTGGAGAAAAATTTTGAGAGGGCAGACTTCAATGGTTTCTACATGTCTCGAGGTAGGAGAGTGAGTATATTGGTTGAAGGGTGGTGAGAATGGAGCTGCCAGGCTAATGATTGAGAGGGGAAACATGAGGGTAGTTGATCTTCGAGAGAAGGATCCAGGGGACAGGCTTACATGGAAAAGGATGTGGAAAAGGAGACATGTGGAAAAGAAGAAGAAGGAATGTAAAAAAAGTTAATGTCAAAAGCACAAGTACTTAATGAAACATGCAGTATAAATTTTGGAATCTTAGTAACATTGCAATATTAGTAATTATGTGAATCAATACTTTTTTCTATGCATTTTATTCTCTAACTCACTCCAAGAGAACATGAAATGCAAACAAAGGCCAGTCATGTTTGTGAATCGTGCGCTCTCTTTTAATGTATCTGTCATGCTCCTGGATTCCAGCCAGGGCTGGGCGTGGCCAGCTAATCTGAAGGTGCACACCTGCGCCTCATGACCTTTGATTAAGACCCAGTACATATAGGACCCGGGGGACGACTATTACTCTGCTAGATTGTTGCCTCTCATGCCTCGTTCCCGCACTACCGTACTCCTGACATCTACCTCCCGTGTACCGACCAACGCCTGTCTCCCGTCCTACCCCGTAAGCCTGCCGTTACTGATCTTGCTGCTTGTTTGGACTGACTCCCTGGTAACCGACATTGGAACGAATAAAGGCTTATTCCGCACCGCTTACCTCTCACCTGAGTCGTGCATTTGGGTCCACCCCCGAGTCTCGTCCGTGACAGAACGATCTAGCCAAGAACATGGACTCAGCCGACTCTGAAGCCATTCGCCGTGCGCTGCAAGTGCAGGGCAAACGCCTGGGTGAGCAAGAGGCTGCTCTCCAGGGAATGACTCACCAGATCCAGGAGCTCTGCACCCAGCTGCAACCGTGGCTAGCCTCCCAAGCTAGCGCGGCCGCTCCTGTGCCTCCCCGTGCCACCATCACTCCGCTCTCTCGACCAGAGCGGTTCTCAGGTGACTCCGGTAACGTCAAGCCCTTCCTGGCGCAGTGCGATCTCCACTTTGAGCTGCAAGCTCCCGCTTTTCCCACGGACCGCTCCCGGATCGCCTTCGTCATTTCCCACATGACAGGGAGGGCAGAGGCATGGGCCACCGCCGAGTGGAGCCGTAACTCGGAGACCTGCCGCTCATGGGCGAGCTTCGTCTGCGCGCTCACCCAGGTGTTCCAGTATGCGGCTCCGGAACGCCAGGCGGCGTCGTCACTCATGACAATTCGCCAGGGGCGTCACCGCGTGTCCGACTACGCCATCGAGTTCCGGATTCGGGCTGCCGAGAGCCGCTGGAATGAGGAAGCCCTCCATGACGCGTTTTACGAGGGACTGTCCCCACAGATCCGTGGTCACCTCGTGGCCATGGATCTTCCGCCTTCGCTTAACTCCCTCATCGCATTGGCCCTCAAGGTGGACCAGCGCCTCACCGTGCAGAGACAGATGGAGGGCCTGAGGGAGGAGGAGAGGGAGAGTCGCAGTCCGGTTGTTTCCGCTTCCCGGCCACCCGTGTTGTCAGCTTCACCGGAAGCCATGCAAGTGGAGGGCTTGGCAGCTCAGCGGAGGAGCGCTTACGTCGGCGACGAGAGGGACGCTGTTTTTACTGCGGGCGTTTGGGACACTTGATCGCCCGTTGCCCGACTCGACCAGGGCATTCTGACATCAGGATCGCTACTCCGGTGAGTGTGCGGTACACCGCGACGGGGTCAGGGAGGTCCCTTCTTCACCTCACCTTGGGAACGGACTCCCGTTCATGCTCTGTGACGGCTTTCATAGATTCTGGGTCGGAAGCAAACCTGATAAATCCCCGCGTGGTCGAGGAGCTGGGGGCAGCAACCTTTCCCACGCAACGTTTTCGTCACGCCTATGCCGCCAACGGCAAGTTCCTTTGTCGGGTTACACATCGCACTCAGACGCTACGTATGAGCTTTCCGGACGCTCACTCGGAGCGTATTAGCTTTCATGTCTTCGACGCACGTAGTAGCGACATCATCTTGGGCAGCCCGTGGCTCAAAGAACATAATCTGCACATAGATTGGGCCACGGGTCAGATCAAGACTTGGGGAGAGGACTGTCTCAGTCTCTGTGTCACTGTCCGGAGAGACAGGGGTATTCAAGTTGCGCCGGTTCGGCTAACAGAACCTAGTACCGCCCTGGACCTGACCGCAGTGCCCTCCTGCTACCATGACCTACGGGAGGTCTTCTCTGAATCTAAAGCAAAGTCTCTGCCGCCACATCGGTCATACGACTGCGCGATTGAACTCCTGCCAGGCACCTCTCCTCCCAGAGGGAAACTGTTCTCTTTAACCGGACCAGAGCATCAAGCCATGAGGGACTACATCGAGGACTCGCTGGCAGCCGGACTCATTCGCCCCTCATCCTCACCAGCCGGTGCGGGGTTTTTTTTTGTCAAGAAGAAGGACTCCACGCTGCGACCCTGCATCGACTACCGAGGCCTGAACGACATCACAGTCAAGAACAGGTACCCTTTGCCGCTTATCTCTACAGCATTCGAACTCCTCCAGGGAGCCCGGATCTTCACCAAGCTCGACCTGCGCAGCGCTTACCACCTGGTGCGGATTCGGGAAGGGGATGAGTGGAAGACGGCATTCAACACCCCCACAGGGCACTATGAGTATCTGGTGATGCCCTTCGGACTGACTAACGCTCCGGCCGTCTTTCAGAACTTCATCAACGACGTGCTTCGGGAGTTCCTGAACAGATCTGTCTTTGTTTATCTGGATGATATTCTCATCTTTTCAGCAGACCTAACCTCTCACATTCAACAAGTCAGAGAGGTGCTCCGGCGTCTGCAGCAGCACCAATTATACGTGAATATGGAGAAGTGTGAGTTCCATCGGGCATCCGTGTCCTTCCTGGGCTTCGTCCTGGCTGAGGGAGAGATACAGATGGATCCTGGGAAGGTCGACGCGGTGCTGCGGTGGCCTACCCCCACCAACAGGAGGGACGTACAGAGGTTTCTGGGATTTGCCAATTTCTATAGGAAATTCATAAGGAACTTCAGTTCCGTGGCCGCTCCTCTGCATTCGCTCACCTCGCCACATACCCTCTTCGACTGGTCCAGGACCTGCAAGGAGGCCTTCAGCAGGCTCAAGGCAAGTTTCACTACTGCGCCCGTTCTCATTATTCCGGACCCAGATAACCAGTTTGTGGTGGAGGTGGATGCATCGAATTCAGGAATCGGAGCAGTCTTGTTGCAGAGGAGTCCCAGGGATGGAAGGATCCACCCGTGCGCGTTCCTGTCTAGAAAGTTGACCCCGGCAGAGAGGAACTACGACGTGGGAGATAGGGAACTGCTGGCGGTCAAGAGCGCGTTGGAGTGGCGGCACTGGCTGGAGGGCTCGCAAGTACCGTTCGTTGTCTTCACGGACCATAAGAACCTTGAATACCTGAAGTCGGCGAAGAGGTTGAACGCCCGTCAGGCCAGGTGGGCCCTATTTTTCACCCGCTTCCACTTTAAGGTGTGTTTCCGCCCAGGCTCCAAAAACGGCAAGCCGGATGCACTCTCGCGGATCCACGAGGGAGGGCGCACGGATTCAGACGCCGCTACTATCCTGCCAGCGGGGTGCTTCGTGGCCGGTTTCACCTGGGCGATCGAGTCGCGGGTGAAGGAGGCTCTGGGAGAGACACCGTCACCCGCGGATTGTCCGTCGGGCCGCCTGTTCGTCATCCCATCTCTACGGGGAGACGTCATCAACTGGGCCCATACCAACAAGACGGTCTGCCACCCGGGTATGGCGAAGACACGTTCAGTGGTCGAACAAAGGTTCTGGTGGCCTAACCTCAGCAAGGACGTAAGGGAGTTCGTCAACGCCTGCCTGGTGTGTGCTGCCAATAAGACTTCCCGCCTACGGCCTGTTGGTGAGTTGCAACCCCTGTCCATCCACTTTCGTCCGTGGTCACACATCGCGCTGGACTTCGTCACCGGCCTGCCGCCTTCTCAAGGGAACACAGTGGTGCTGTCCATAATGGACCGTTTTTCCAAAATGGTCCACTTCGTGCCGCTTCCGAAGATCCCGTCGGCCAAGCAGACAGCCCTGTTGGTATTAGACGAGGTCGTCCGTTACCACGGCCTACCCCAGGACATCGTTTCGGACAGGGGTCCGCAATTCAGCGCCCGTTTCTGGAAGGAGTTCTGCAACCTCATCGGCGCTTCAGCAAGTCGGACATCGGGTCATCACCCAGAGTCTAACGGCCAGACTGAGAGGATTAACCAGGAATTAGAGACCGGTCTTCGATGTCTGGCATCCAGGGACCAGAGCACGTGGAGCCAGCACATCAAGTGGGTGGAGTATGCCCACAATTCTCTACCCTCCGCTTCAACAGGTATGGCTCCACTCCATGTCGTGCATGGGTATCCTCCGTCCCTGTTTCCTCCACTGGTCACAGAATCCACAGTTCCGTCGGCCCTGGCCGTGGTGCGACGCTGCAAACGGACCTGGGAAGCAGCTCGGAGGACACTGCTGCGCATGAGCAGCGCCTACAAGGCCGCAGCAGACCGCAAGAGGAGGGCCGCACCTGAGCTCAGAGTGGGACAGCGAGTGTGGCTCTCCACCAAAGATCTCCCGCTGCGGACGGAATCCCGCAAACTTGCTCCCAGGATCGTTGGCCCGTTCCCGGTTTCCAAAGTTATTAACCCGGTTGCCGTCTCGTTGAAACTGCCCAGGTCGATGAGGGTGCACCCGACGTTCCACGTCAGCAGACTTCGCCCGAATTGCACATCGTCGCTGGCTCCTCCGCTCAAATCCCCCCCGCCCCCCCGCATGGTCGACGGTGGGTTGGTGTACACTGTGCGCCGGTTGCTGTCTTCCCGTCGCAGAGGAAGGGGGGTCCAGTACCTGCTCTTGGATCCCCTCCCGCTTTGTCGTGGACCGCTCCCTCATCAGGGACTTTCACGCGGCTCACCCTGATGCTCCTGGGCCGTCCAGAGCCGGCCGTTGAGGGGGGGGGTTCTGTCATGCTCCTGGATTCCAGCCAGGGCTGGGCGTGGCCAGCTAATCTGAAGGTGCACACCTGCGCCTCATGACCTTTGATTAAGACCCAGTACATATAGGACCCGGGGGACGACTATTACTCTGCTAGATCGTTGCCTCTCATGCCTCGTTCCCGCACTACCGTACTCCTGACGTCTACCTCCCGTGTACCGACCAACGCCTGTCTCCCGTCCTACCCCGTAAGCCTGCCGTTACTGATCTTGCTGCTTGTTTGGACTGACTCCCTGGTAACCGACATTGGAACGAATAAAGGCTTATTCCGCACCGCTTACCTCTCACCTGAGTCGTGCATTTGGGTCCACCCCCGAGTCTCGTCCATGACAGTATCTATTTGAGTAAAAAATCAAGTGACTCAGCTAGTGCACACTGCTCTTTAGGCTTGTGTTTTCCATGGTCGGAAAGAATGTATGTGTTTTTAAAGAGCGTTTCAGTTATGATTGTGATTTATTATGTATAGTATTTACTTTATTGTTTTTGCTTTCTTTAAAATGATCTTGAGATTGACACGTGTGCTAATAAAACTGAAAAAGCTAATATATTAAGTGAACTAAGTAATTGCATTGATTTAAACATGCACTTATCATTGTCTTCTTAATTTTATTCTCTTCATCCTCAGTGTTTTTGTTACACATGATATGGAGTATTACTGTACTGTTAATTTCCAATGTCAATCTTCCTGCCATAAATTATGTGCTAAATCAAAATTGGTAGAATGTTTACAAAGACATGGTTCTGACGTACCGGAGCTGTGAAAAAGCATTTGCACCCTTCTAAAATTATTTTTTGAATAGTTTCCCAATGCCAATGTTTGAGATCACACTAATGTAAATGTCAGACAATCCCAAGTAAACATAAAAAACCCCAATCTTTTCAATGGTGATTTTATTGTTGAAGAAAATGAAAAAAATATTCAAAGCTACCTGGTCCTGTGTGGAAAGATTTATCGCCCACTAAAGCTAAGCAGCACAAACGAAAGCGAAAACGCAAAGTCCAAAAATCATGATAGGAGGTCTAACAATCACGAGGCAAAAACTTGGAACGTGAACAAAACAAGACCCGACCATGGTGGCAGGGGACCGCCGGGACGTGGTAACGAGGCAAATACACCAACAAGAAGCTCGCATACTCAAGCCAATGAGGCGCAGGTGAGAATCTGCTGCCAGAGGCACTCGTGCACAGGGCAGTGATCTGGCCATGTACCTGGCACAACAAAATAAGCAGATATGCATGGGTGGATTTTCTGTGGGTACATCTGGCCTTCTCCCAGGGTTCCAAAATTTATATGCACGTTACTCTAATTGAAGACTCAAAATCAGGGATCTCAAACTCAATTAACTCGGTGCCGCTGGTGGCAGCAACTGGCTGAGGCTGGGCTGCAGCCTCGGCACACATGCACCTATGGCCAATTTCAATTAGAAATTTAAAAGAAAATTCAATCTTCTAAAACTTAAAAAAAAAAAAAAAAGTTAAACAGAATATTTTTTAAAAATCAATCTTCTAAAACATCTTTTTAAAAAACAAAAAAAGTTAAACACTTTAAGATAAACTAGGAGGCAGCACAGTGATGCAACTGGTTGGACTGTTGGCTTCACAGTTCTGAAGTCCACGATTCAAATCCCAGCCCCGCCTGTGTGGAATTTGCATGTTCTCCCCGTGCCTGCGTGGGTTTTCACCGAGCACTCCGGTTTCCTCCCACATCCCCAAAAATGTGCATTAATTAGGGATTCTAATTTGGCCTTAGGTGTGAGTGTGTCTGTCACTATGTGCCCTGCAATTGGCTGGCAACTAGTTCAGAGTGTACCCCACCTCTTGCCCAATGATACCCAAGATTGGATGCCAGCACCACCACGACCCTGATGAGGATAAGTGGCTCAAAAAAATGAATGAATGAATGAAAAAAGATACACAAAGATGCTCGTGTCAACAAGTTGTGTACAAAACTAGTAGTAAAACACTTTATGGCTATGCTGCAGTAATTTTCACTCTGAAAAATATTTCTCTGCTTGCACGTGTCCAAGAGCCATATACCCCACCATGATTGGTTGTACTTTGCACATAGCACTGTAAAAGTGCCTTTTAGTTCAAACTCGAGTGCCGCACTAACATTAAACTTTCATATTAAGGTGGGGGCCACAAAATATTATCTCGCGGGCCGCCAGATTGAGACCACTGCTGTAAATTGTCCCAAGGTGTGAGTAGGAGCGTGATTCATTATTTGCCTAGACTGTAATGTATGTGCCTTGCAACTGACTGCCAACTCAGTGTGTGTACCGTGATTCTTGCCCAAAGTCTACATCCAGCCTCATTTCGACAAGTGGCATAGAAAAAGGCTGGGCGGATTTAAATTAAATCAAAGGTCAAATCAGTGTATGTGTCAGCCCTGATTCTCAGCCAACCTTTATTCAGCTGACCCTGAAACGTTGAATGTCTCTGAAGTTATGTAATATTGAAAAATAAACATTGAATGTTGAATAAAACTTGAAAATCTTACAGAGTTTTTATTGAGGAGTGCACTCATACAAAAAGCAAAACATGCACAGAGGTGCTCCAACCTATCGTCATATACTGTATGTTGGCAGTCACTTCTTCTATTTTTGGGGAAATACAGAGTCATATATTTTCAGAGAGGTTTTGACAAATTTCGCATTTTGTAGAAAGGTAAACTCAATTTTGAGATCCGCTGTACTTTCATCTAATATTGTTTGATGTCAGAACAAGAGGTGATGTTAATGATGTCTGATCTAAAATGCTTGGACTAAATGTAATTTTCATGCAATTTATAACTTCACCGGTTTAAGAAGTTAAGAATTATAATATTGGGAAAATAATCTTGTGTATGATTTTCTGCCCCTGGTCGACACTCAAATCTTAAGAAGTTAGGATTAAGTATTTTTGGTAAATCCTACATTATATTTCATTAATTTTGAAGTAATCATAATCTGACTTTAGAACCCTAAATATTTTGTGAGATTTTTTTTTACAATTTACGGTGCTTAACTTTGCCTACTGACTTTAATCTGTGTCACCAATCATGGAAAATATATTTTATATACAATTGTTTCTCAAAACATATCACACTATTCACTGAAGTGCATTATTTAGTTGTTTACTCTTTTTCTTTTTCTTTCTGCCTGCCTCTATGTAATTTTTGCCTTTATATTGAGTTGACAATATGGGCTTGTAGCAGTTGCACAAAACATGACAACACTATACTTCTACATGATAATAATAAATACATTTGAAAGGGCAGGAAAAACAGCAACAATGCCACATTGTGTTTTTTTTTTTTTTCTTTTTTAAAATCAAACAATATAGTACAATGCAAAGCTTACCAATTGTGAGGAACATGGTCGATGCATTCATTGACAGTGAAGACATTAAAACTGACATTGGAAAAGGTTATTATATAGCGATTAGTTTGATGTGCAACTGGTTCATGAAATAATTTTGAGGCTAAAGAAATACCACTAATAAGTATATGCCGAGAACTAACTGGACTATACAATCTTAGATTTTCTAATAGTGAGTGTTTAGATCGTTTGTTTCCACCCGTGATAATGTATTTCCTATATGCAGATCGGAATCCCGATTTCCTATTTGGCAAATCACATCATTCTTGTGTTAATTTTTCTATTAGAACTGTCTCGCTTTAATAGTTATGCATCATATATGTATATACGCACAAAGTATTGAATATAGAATTTTATGGAATCTGGAGATTAATGACCAATTATTGATACGGTAAGCAAAAATTTGTTCAATTAGAGGCACCAAGAGGCGGGTTCAAAACTGAGAAAGCCCAGCCAAGGTTTACTAGGTCATCAAAGTGGGGCAAAACAGTAGCCAGGTTTACACACACACTCTTTTGTTAGTCTGATTGAAGATTACTAGTCAACTGTTTACATACATGGCCAGTACGGTGTAGCAGCTGTACAGCGTTAGCCTTACAGTTCTGAGTTCTGGGGTTCAAATCCCAGCCCCACGTGTGTGGAGTTTGTATGCTCTCCCCGTGCCTGCGTGGGTTTTCTCCGGGCACTCAGGTTTCCTACCACATCTGCAAAAACATGCATAATTGAGGGACTCTAAATTGGCTTTACGTGTGATTGTGAGTGCGACTGTGGTCTGTCTCTATGTGCCTTGCAGCAGTTCAGAGTCTACCCCACCTTGTGCCTGGTGATACCCGGGATTGGCACCAGCACCACCGCGACCCTGGTGAGGATAAGCACCACAGAAAATGGATGGATTTTTACATATGATCTATTCTGGTTTATATAGTACATCTCACTACATTACAGTGGAATAGCTGTGTAACACATTCATATCGACATCTCTTCATTCATCAAGATGGAGTTCAATTGTATATCTAGGGGAGTGTTTTTTTTTTTCTTAAATACCACATAATCAACGCAGTAGCTTGATAAAAAAAATTACAAGGGACTACTGCCTTAAAGCTCCCACCCATATTTTGGCTCTTTGGAGCTCCATAGAGTGAAAATCAATTTTCTACAAAATATATATAAAAACAGGCGGCACGGTGGATAAGCTGAAAAGTGCTGGCCTCACAGTTCTGAGTTCTCCGGTTCAATCACGGTCCCGCCTCTGTGGAGTTTGCATGTTCTCCCCGTGCCTGCGTGGTTTTTCTCCGGGCACTCCGGTTTTCTCCACATCCCAAAAACATATAACATTAAATAGAGACTCAACATTGCCCCTTGGTATGATTGTGAGTGTGGCTGTTTGTCTTGATCTGCCCTGCGATTGGCTGGCAACCAGTCCAGGGTATACCCTGCCTCCTGCCTGTTGACTGCTGGGATAGGCTCCAGCACTCGCCGCAACCCTCATGAGGATGAGCGGCTAAGAAAATGGATGGATATATATATATATAAACACCTTTGTTTTGTCTTACGTGTCCAGGAAAGCCCCCTCTGACAGCTTCTTCTATTTGACAATATTTTGTATCTGCTTTCTCCATATTTGATTGGTTGCCTCTGTAAAGAAGACCCACTTGTGAAAACAGTTTTTGTTGTGTTGACAGCTCTGGCTCAGAAGCTGAGAGGAAGGCAGAGATCCTCACTCGTGACATATATAAGATAGAGGGAAGTATGAGCTGATTTCAGGGCTCTCGGCAAAAAAAAAACTTCTGGAACTCTGGAAATGAATTAATGCCATCTATTGCCACAGTATGACACTGGGTAAAGGCGATTGAAAAATTAAATTAATTAAATAAATAAAAATACATGTGTAAAATGTAATTCATGAAAACTATTGCTCAAGATGTTGAAATCAGCGTGCCTTTGCATGAATAGGGTGGGTAGTGGAAAGATGAGAGTTCAGAGCGGTGATCGCCTTTCAGAAAAAGAACGTATAGTAAGTAGGTTGCCGGTCAGTTCACTTTGCAAGAACAACAATTTTAACATATTTTGGTCTGATGACGCACATTGAGGGCGGCACGGTAGTTGACTGATCAGCACGTCTGCCTCACAGTCCTCAGGACCGGGGTTCAAATTCCACCACCCACTGTGGGGCATTTGCATGTTCTACCTGTGCCTGTGTGGGTTTTCTGCAGATATTTCAGCATCCTCCCACATCCCAAAAAAAATGCCTGACTGAAGACTATAGATTCCAACTGTACCCAAGCTCTTGCCGGAGGATAGCCAGGATCGGCTCCACCACGCCTGCAACCCCTGTGAGGACAGTGGTACAGAGAATTGATGAACTCTCATTGAAGAGGCTCTAATATTTTTTTTTCTCTCTCTTCCGAGCTCACCCTACATAGAAAAAATATATTTCATTGACTTCGTCAAGCTCTTCATTGGAAAGTTTTACTTTTTGAATTCAAAACAAATTATTTTCTCAACTTTGTTCCCTTGCTATACCACGACTCAGCTACTGTGGATTCGGTGTTTTGTAGAATTTTTCATATTCAGATTATGCATAATTCATCACATTTTTCATGTTTGTGGCAAAGGACTGAAATGCTTCAGTGGCATGAAAATTCATTTTTTCACAATTTGCACAAATCATGCTTACCAAGATATTTGTTTTAATTTATATTCAAAAATGTACCGTTTTTTTTTTACATCCAATTTCTACATTTTGGTAGCCCAGCTTTAAAGTGTGGATCAATATAATTGGTGTACCAGGAAATCACACAATAACAAATGTTCTGCACTGTCTGGAACACAAAATGTGATTGAAATGTGTTCATCTTAAAAGAAATTCATTTGTAATTCATCACAATTCATGTTTTTAAGTCCTGCCCTAAAAAATAATATACAATATTTCACTGCAGTCAGATAACACACAGGCAAACATAAATGTTTCCAAGTTTAATAGTTAAATAATGGAAAAAGAACTTTTGTTCATCTTTTGGCACGCACTCTGAAATAATCCTTTCATATCGATCTTCACAGAGGCACTTTGGTAACAAACAGGCCAACTGTGAGCCAGCGATGTACATGTCCAGTTATTGTGGAGAATTCTTAGCTATGGGGGTCAGTCCACCTTTGCCACTCAAAACACTTAATACGTATGTCGCAACATGGTCAGTTGACAATCATGTTTTACTTCTTTTATTTAGACAAAACCAAATAAAAGGCATATAAAACATTGCACATTTACACAGTTCTCCATTAACATTTAAAAAAAATGTAGGAATGTTTTACCTTTCTGCTAATCAGAAATTCTAGACTTTGTATGTACAAAACCTGTTAATAGTGTAATACAAAACGTTTTTATAAAAGATTTTTTTTCTTGCATGTGTCTGTCATAACTATTACTAATTCATCTTATCTAAACAGTTTGTACAAAGATATACATTCATTTGCCCCACCAAAGAAAACCGTTTATTGGGCAGCATAGGTGTTTTTAAAGCAACCTCCACCCCTCTCAGTTATTAAAACAATGCCAGTCTTCTACAACCCTGACTCATATCTGCCCTGTTTCATGGTGTTTCCTTAACTGGACAACTGTCACAATCATGTTTCATCAAATAAAATGTTAATGCCATAGTTTGGTTGTCAAACAGCTGTCAACATCTGAAAAAGGGTTCTTTTGGAGTATATTTCATCAAACGAGACCATGTGGAGGGGTCTTGCAGCGTATTTCAGGCACATTTGTTGATGGCCACTACAGAAAGACGTATGACAGCACATGTTCGATTTTACCCTAAATTTTTTGTTTTGTTTTCATGTCACTAATCATTCTAAAAAAAAAAAAAAAAAAATGTTCACCTTGAACCTATAATGGAGACACTTCGTCCACATGCAACATTGTAAATAAAAAATAATAGCTATTAAAGTAATACAAATTTCAAAGATCATAATGCCATTCCTCATTACATCACTTCTCTTCGGGGGCAGCTGACATGCATAATGAAATGAGGACATTTGGGCATTCAAAACAAGGAAATGTGGCCTGGGCAACAACAGACAAAGCCCTTTATCTTATTTCAATCAACTAAAATGCCCATTAAAGTACTACTTTCTTGTAGTGTTCATATATCCTTGTTTGCTGCAAGTGCTTCAGAGAACCTAAACTTAACTAAATCCCCAACTTCAAAGAGGCTTTTTTTTTTTTTTTTTTTTTTTAAATTGGTTTGGCCCAAACATGACACAAAGCCACAGAATTATTAAGGCTTGGACTAAAAAGCAAATTAGAACTGCAAAAAATAAGGATAAAAGTCGTGTTGGGGTATAGTTACAACTTTAGATGCTGCCTTGATACTTTGATCCTTTAGACTCATCATGAGATTCCAAATATGTAAAAAGCAACAACTGTCACAAAGGTTCATGCTGTGAGACAATAGGGTCAGTTACTAATGCAGTGTACTTGGGGAAAAAAAAACAACAAAAAAAAGAATGTTCTGGTTTTGTTAAAGTTTAAAATCAGTGGTTGAGAAGTTGAAAAACTGCTGTTTGAGCCTTGCCCTTGCTTCCTCTGACCTGAGACAAACATAACCTTCCAATTTCTAGGTTTATTTTGAAAACAAATCAATGCAAGGACCAACCAATAAGAGAGCAGTGAAGTGGGGCTACATTCAAATCTTGCTAGCAGCTTAAAAATTGTGTACTCAAGGTTGAAGAATTGCAACATGTCGAATAGCCTTTAAAGATTACTTTAACTTAGAAAACTTAACTGGCCACTTTACAGGAGCAATAAATATTCCTTTTCTATAAAGATAGCCAGGATAGGCTCCTGCACTCCCACGACCCTAGTGAGGATAAGCAGCTCCGAAAACAAATGGACAGCCTCAAATTTCAAGTTTCATGCCAACCTGAAAATAAGTTTGAAAAATTCAAGACATGAAGGAAGTTCACATCACAAAAATGCTGGTGACACTTTTTGAGAGTTGTCTTTGGAAAACTCAAAATAAACAGTACATTGGTGTGAAATCGTGTATTTACAGATAAAACTGGACTTTTTGAGCACACAGACTGTCTTGTCCAACAGGATAGTTGCCCTGCCACATCAAAGCAACCTCGAGTTTCAATTTATTACAGAAGAATCCGGTTCACTTATGCAGCTGGTGGAAAAAGACTTATCTATTGATCATTGCAAACGAAAGCCATATCAATGCTCGTGGATCTTCTTAGATTGTGGTGCAAAGTCAGACTGGCACTTCCAGAGATAAAAGGCTACAAAATAGTGTTTTATATTTACAAAAAAAAAACATATTTCAAGAGATTAATCTCAGTGATCTGAGTTTACCTTGCAAAATTTGGATCCTGTCTGTTGAAGTAAACATTCTAACATACCCAACAATTTTGGGCTTGCACATGTGCAACTAAGCAAATCTATTGACCTCTGCAGTGAAGAAAAAAAAAAAAGACACTGTTTGACCTCTCATAATACTGTGTTAAGGGTGAAACCCAGGAGACTTGCTTTCAGTTGAAAAAAAAAAAGTAACAAACATTTCTTGCTGTACCATGGATTGTGACATCCTCATAGACAGTACATTAAAACAATTCCAAATTGATGGCATCACATAAGGAACTAGTTTCCAGTCATTTAAAAATAGAGGAAGAATTGATTTTGAGTTGTTCTAACCAGCATCAGAACCATCACCGCACCCAAAAATATATAATATTACTATAATACTATAATGTTTGCTCTATGCCGTTTTCATTCACTTAAAATACATTAGCTACTAAATACTGATTAGTCATCTAAAATATTTAAAAACTAAAAATCTTAGGAAGAATGTTTCGCACCCTCTGGCAATACACCTTGGTATAAGATTTGTTGTAGCAAGGTGCCCAACATTCTATTTTTCCAATAGTGTACTTCCGCAACCCTGACGCTGCCATCTAGCGACTAAACAGAAATTGGGAAGGTGTTTAGACCTTTTCCGTGTGTTCACTAGGAATGCAGCTGCAATGTGCAAGCTACAAACTAGTTCTTGCTTTTATTTAAAAAAAAAAAAAAATACAAAAAAAGCCAATGATGGGTGAAAGTGTGACTGTTGACAATGTAATAATTACTGATATAAATTCATACAAGTGAATGTCTGTCTGCAAATACAATTAAAAGTAGTCTACCTGTGATAAAATCTAACAATATAAAATTGAGTTGACTGTGATGGATGCAATAATGATGGCATAGGTTAAAATACATGGAGCAATATTTAAATTACCTGTAACAGCTTCTAATGTTTTTTTGTCAGGAAGCAGCTGATTTAAAAAAAAAAAATTTCATTTCTCAATTTTTTTCATTTTCATTTAAATCAGTAATTCAAAAGGGAAATATGTTAATTTTAATATCTTTGGCATATGTTTGCTTATGTTTGGATTAGGAAAAAACAGTAGCCAATCTAACTGTTGTTGTTCTCCATTTGTCCCTTTTATAGATAAAAGTCCAAACTCCTCTGTTTTCTCAGATGAGGATCATCAAATTCAAACTCTGCATTTGCGTTTTCCTGTCAGGAGAGTTTTGTTTTACAAACTTATAGGGACGGTTTGGAGGTAATATTTGATTTACATATTGCATCAATGTGATGAATTCATTTGTCAGATGCAGAACATTGAGTTTATAACTACCAGGATCAAGATTTTCCCAAGTATTTTCCTCTCTTATAAATACAGTTAAGTTGCTGTTTTTTTTTAAATCACTAATTTATGCATATCCAAAATTAATGTCGGCTGTAGGGTGTGGTTGCATTATTTAGGACGGTATGCCAACTTCAGTGTTCAGTATTTCCCATCCACTGAAGAACACCATTTTACTAAACTTTGACAGGTTCATCAAATATTTGGCAGTTACATTTGCAACTGTTACTTAGCGACGAGAATAAACTACCAAGGAGGTGAGGATGGCAGGACTTGGGATAGAAAAGGCAAGCTCTCCATGGGCCTCATTGCAATGTTAAGTGGACCGGTGATATTCATGGGCATTGGGGTGGTGATGGCCACGGGGTGGGCGATATTCATGTGGGCAGTTGTAGGGATGTTGACAGAGGCCAGGTTCACAGGGCCCGTGATGGTGACAGGGTGCTGCAGGTTGACTGGGTTTGTAATGTTGACCGTGCTGGTGGTGATGTTCATCTGTGAGGCAATGGTGACCGGATTGCTGGCATTGCCACCACGGTTCATGGTCGAGGTAATGGCTGCCGAGATGGTGACTGGCGTTGTCGTGGCGGAATTGTTGTGCACGTTGCTGGCATCTATCGTAAAAAAAAAAAAAATAATAAATAAAAATAAATGCCCAGTCCTACATATGAATTTTCAGACATTCTAAAACATGTACAGTAATCGCAGATTCATCTTACATTCCTGAAAACCTCTGCAATAAATGAAATTTGCAATATATTGGCCAATTATTTATTTCATTACATTAGTATATAAAATAAGCTTCATATATACAATCTAGCGGCACGGTGGGTCAGCTGGTAAAGCGGACTGAGGTCTGAGGACCCGAGTTCAATCCCGGCCCTCCCTGTGTGGGGTTTTGCATGTTCTCCCCGTGCCTGTGTGGGTTTCCTCTGGGGACTCCGGTTTCCTCTCACATCCCAAAAACATGCAACATTAATTGGGCACTCTAAAATGCCCTTAGGTGCGATTGTGAGTGTGGCTGTTTGTCTCTATGTGCCCTGCGATTGGCTGGGAAACCAGTTCAGGGTGTAGCCTGCCTCCTGCCCGCTGACAGCTGGGATAGGCTTCAGCACTTCCCGCGACCCTCGCGATGAATAGTGGCTAAGAAAATGGGTAGATGGATATGCAATCCAATGTCAATATGTGGAATTCTATTGTGGTGCAGATATTTTATCTGTCCACTTGAGGTCAACATCCCCACAGTCTATACTAAAACATTATGCCTTTGCACTTGGGTGAAGCTCACAGCAGCCCAGATGGCAGACACGGAGAGAGGAGTCGGTTTCCTGCATTAAGCATTTGCACGGTTGCAATGTAGTCAACCAAAAGCATTATGGGAATGCAGAATTCATAGTGCTGTATTCAACTACAGTTACTGTAGTAGTGGAAAAACCAAGCAAAATGTTGCACTTTACTTGCTTTTGTTCTTGTCTATATTGTTATGAGTGTGTACATAAGCCATTTCTCAGGCTAGGTTTAGTATAGTAAACTCTGTGGCTTGTTCTGAACATAGACTTTCCAGTCATGTTCTTTGTATCCTCAAGCAATTTGGTGACTTACAAAATGTATAAGATATGACTTCGTAAGATGTCTTCTTCTCACCACAAATGACCTTTTGTGAGTCACTTTTGCCACATTAAAATCATTTCACCATCTATGTATGTATAAACACACACAGACACACACACGCACACATTAAGGCAGGGGTGTCAAACTCATTTTTGTCGCAGGCCACACTGTAGTTACGGTTTCCCTGAGAGGACCATTATGACTGTGAAACCATAAAAATATTTACTCGCCTCATCATATTTACGCATCAAATTACCTATTTTTGGAATTAGAAATCAATGGTCATGGGTTTTTCATCTACTGCTCATGTTTGGTTTAAAAAAAAAAAAAGCTTCAAATATCTCAGTCAATGGCAATTTGAAATTTTTGGACAGATTTTAACAAGAATAATGGAAGTTGATTTTTTTTTTTGCCTTCGCGGGTTGCATAAAATCATGAGTTTGACACCTGTTAAGGTGAGTAACTGCACTACACTGTCCTATACCCCCCCCCCCAAAAAAAAAGGTGGTGTATCTGAAATAATTGAACTGAGATATAGCGAGGGATTACTGAACAGTACAGTAAACCCACGTTCCAATAAGCTCCACCATTTTTTACCTGGGTCACTGGAAATGTAAATACATCATATCAACATTATACCAACTGTAGTAATATTGTTGGAGAAACCTACCTTTGTGAGAGTTGTCAATTAGGACTTGAAAGGAGTTATTTAAAATCTCTCCTACCGTCAAATCACCTAAGGGGTAAATTCAAAAAGCAGGATCAATAGACTAAACGGCTAAGTGTCTGATTGCTTAAAAGTTATCATTTTTAACAATACATTGGAAAAAAACATCCTCAGAACTATGTGTAGGAGGCTAGATGAACACAAAAATGCATGACTGTTAATAGGACTATCCGATTAGTTTACGGCAAGGATATTGTCAATGTCAACAAGTCTTGCCCAAGGAGCACCATGATTATCTCTTGGGGCATTTTTGTCCCAGTTTTATCTAAGATATAATATTGATTTCATACTGTTCAGACAAACAAAAAGTTAATAAGCCAATCTAATAAATGAAAAGATAGACAGGTAGTGTGCATCTAGCCTGCATGATGGTCCAGTTTCTGTATAATGCAAATCTACTGATCCTGCTTCATGAACTTTAAACCTAACAAAGGAACAATCATACATACTACAACCAGAAATCTTAATTCCACCAGTCCTCAGAGAAAACTCTTCTTCAAGGGAAAAGGTGCCACATGACTAAAAACTGGCCACTTGTGTTTGTAGTGTCTATAATAGCATGTTTCGGGTTTTTTGCTACCAACTACAGGACTGGATTACCTTTTCGTGGCCCAGAGTGGTTCCACTGCCAATCACTTAGGCCTATTCAAAAATACAGACACATCAGGGGTTACAAAAGCACAAGGCAACATTCCCATCATTTGGGGGCTTTGGTTGGCATAGGAAAGAGTACTAAACTGTTGTAAAAAGCTGTTTACCAAGGATGTGTTACAAGGCGGGATAGGGGGTTTAAGGAAAGTAAAATATGAAATCTTTATTTTGCTAATTGAGGGCCTAATTCAAGACATTGGAAAAAAAAAAAAAAAAAACATCCTACTTGCAGCTGGACACGGTCGTCCTTGCGTTCTGCCCCATATAGATTTCTCACACTGCGTCAGTGCAGTGAAAAGGCCTTAAGAGGAGTGTATTTGATTCAAGAGTTGTTCTGGAGAATTGTTCCCATCTAACTAACACACCAGGCACTCTAAACCATAAAAGGACTAATATAGAATAGTTACTGCTACAAGATGACAAAAATCAGGGCGGCATCTAGCAATTTGTAGCTCTTGGGTAAAAAAATTTACTTATCAAAAAGTCACATTTACATGTAGTGCTTCAGATTTTGACGCAATGTCCACATAAAATACTTGGAGTGCGGATTATCGGTGGCTCAACTGGTAAAGCGTTGGCCTCGCACTTCTGAGGCCCCCCCGTCTGTGTGAAGTTTGCGTGTTCTCCCCGTGCCTGTGTGGGTTTTCTCCGGGCACTCTGTTTTCCTCCCACATCCCAAAAACTCAACATTAATTGGACACTCTAAATTGTGTCCACGCAGGCACGAGGAAAATATGTGCCCTGCAATTGGCTGGCAACCAGTTCAGGGTGTACCCTGCCTCTTGCCCGTTGAACGCTGAAATAGGCTCCCCGCGACCCTTGTGAGGATAAGCAGATAAGAAAATGGATGGATAGAGTGCAGATTTTGTACATTGTGGTATTGTAGATTTACAATATTGCACTGATCTTACTCATTATGTACACAAAGGTGTTAAAGGGATGTAGTTCTTATTGTGGGAGGTTGGGGGGGGCAGAGGAACTCAAGATATTTAGAGATGTCTAATGGGAATGCTATCTGACAAAATTGATGTCCTCCAAGTTGCGGTTCACGGCACCCGAGAGGTGATGACTACATGTGCACATTTATCCTTTTATGGATCAAGCGGGAGGAATTAACCACTTTGTGCACTGTACTGTGGTACCTACTGATTTCTTCTTCAGGGCTCCGGACAGAGCACTTCTCTCCTTGTTGGACCCCGCATTGCGATTCTCTGAGGATTTTTGGCTAGCAAAGGTTGGTTTGAAACAAAAAAATTATGAAGCCTCAGAAACGTGCCTCTGTATGGTGTTGGTTGTCTTTACATGGAAAGTTTCCTAGATGGCAGGCGCACAGTTTTAACATGGATGAAAAAGGCCTTTTTTTTTGGTGAACTTAAAGCCTCTACGAGCATCTCCTTCTCTCACACAAACGAACGAACGAACGAACGAACGAACGAACGAACGAACGAGAGAGAGAGAGAGATAGAGAGAGAGAGAGAGAGAGAGAGAGAGCAGAGAGAGAGAGAGATAGAGAGAGAGAGAGAGAGATAGAGAGAGAGAGAGAGAGAGAGATAGAGAGAGAGAGAGAGAGAGAGAGAGAGAGAGGAGAGAGAGAGAGAGATGGGACTTAAAATAAAGAAAGGCATGTGTAAACGCAGCGCAAGCAGTTGCTCCTATGTAGAATTTACAAGTTTAGCTTGGCCGACCGGGTATGGGTGGTGTTTAAGGACATGTTGATTATGTGTGCTTAAAGGCTCTAATAAAGTCTTAAAGTGATAGATGCAATAAAGATCGTACAGGTTAAAATACATGGAGTAAAATTTAAATTACCTGTAACAGCTCCTTTGTCAGGAAGCAGCTGATTTAAATTTATTTTCGTTTCCCAATTATTATTATTTTTTTAAATAGATGATTCAAAAGGGAAACGTTAATTTGATTATGTTTGGCATACGTTCGCGTATGTTTAGATTTGGAAAAAACAAGTGAGGAATGGGCCAAAATACCAACAGCAGTAAAAACCTTGACGACTTATATAAAGCATTTGACCTGTCATTGCCAACAAATGGGTATAAAAGAAAATAGTGAAGTTTTTGCAATTAACCACTTATTTTCCACTATATTATTCTAATACATTATTCAAAAATCCTATATTCCTATATTTTTTTCCTTATTTTGTCTCTCATAAGTTTTATAAAATATACTTAACCTATTTAGAAATATTTTTTAAACGTACAAATTTCAACATTCATCTGGGACTCTAGAATGACTCTACTAACTCATCACACTATACAAACTAAAGCGGGAATTTTTAAGAATGAAAGTCCAATTATCCCTCTGCGTTGTAAATGTATACAAGCAGATTGACAGTGATTTTTTTTTAAATAAATGTATTTGCTAGTTCTACTAAGGACATATCCACAATAAAGAGAAAACAATTTGGAATTTAAAGTTAAGAAAATTAAGTATTTGAACACCAGCTATATTGCAAGTTCTCTCACTTAGAAATCATGGAGGGGTCTGAAATTTTCATCGTCTGTGCGTGTCCACTGTGAGAAAATCTAAAAAGAAAAATCCAGAAATCACAATGTATGATTTTTTTAACAATTAATTTGTGTGATACAGTTGCAAATACGTATTTGAACACCTATCAGCTACAATTCTGAGCCTCAAAGACCTGTTGGTCCGTCTTTAAAAATCCGCCTCCACTCCATGTATTATCCTGAATCAGATGCACATGTGTGAGGTCGTTAGCTACATAAAGACACCTGTCCACGCCATACAATCAATAAGACTCAAACTTGTACCATGGCCAAGACCAAGGAGCTGTCCAAAGACGCCAGTTTTCAACTCCACACGGCTGGAAATGGCTACGGAGAAATTGCCAAGCAGCTTGGTGAAAAAAGGTCCACTGTTGGAGCAATCATTAGAAAATGGAAGAAACTAAACATGACGGTCAATCTCAATCGGAGTGGAGGCCCATGCAAGATATCCCCTCGTGGGGTCTCAATGATCCTTAGAAAGGTAAGGAATCAGCCCAGGACTACACGACAGGATTTGGTCAATGGCCTGAAAAGAGCTGGGACCACCGTTTCCAAGGTGATACACTAAGACATCATGGTTTGAAATCATGTATGGCACGGAAGGTACCCCTGCTTTAACCAGCACATGTCAAGGCCCGTCTTAAAGGGCACTGCCATGAAATGGATGCTTTTTAGTATGTTAACAAAAAAAACGCAGCCAATATGGGCCCATGCGTTTTTTTAAACCACAAAACAGGATTTTGACATATACAGCTTTTTGCAACTCCCGCTATGAAAATTCTCTTGAAGGATTTGTTTTCGAGAAGAAGCAGGAAGTGACGTAAAGGACAGAAGCACCCCCAAGTGGACTTGATTGTTTCCATTAGTTTTACCTCTGGGAAGGTAGCTCGTTCCTTCGTGTTAGCCAAAATGCCGGCTCGTTGCATTGCTGGACATTGCTTGAACACTCGACCCGGTTCGTCGTGAAAAATGGATTGCACGGGTGCATAGGACAAGGGTTTCGTGGGTTCCAAATGACAGGTAGGTGTGCATACAGCTACTTAAAAAAAAAAAAAAAAAAAAAAAAATGTTTAGGGTGTCTCATAACGTAACAAAAGATCAACGTACGAAATGTGTCGATGTGCGCGTCGGACTGCGTGGGCTGCTGCGGGGCTTCGCCAGCGAAGGCTACGCTTCGGGCTCGCGGTGGCTCTGAAGAATGCAGCACCAATGCCTCACTCAGACGTGTTCAACGACAACGCAGTAAAGCGCCCCGCCTCGATGGTGTTGTTCATCGTGTACTGCAGCGGCTATGAACAATACCCTAAAGCAACATGGCTTAGTACTGCCTCACTCAGCTGTGTGCGACGACAACGCAGTAAAGCGCCCTGGCTCGACTGTGGTGTTAATCACTTTCTGCGGCGGCTATGAACAACCTCCTAAATCAGCACGGCTTGGCTCCGTGATCAGCCACCTCGGCGCCGAAAATGAGCCATACCGGCCGGCTGCGATGAGCCACAATGGCTCATCTGCGTCGCAGAAGTGGATCGGACGGGGAGGCGGTTTGGCCGTGATCGCATATCATCTGAATATGGCTCGAAACAATAGTGTAATATTGCCCTGGTAACTTCACTCGGTTGTGTGGTGGTCTCCTTTTCGAAAAGAGCTTCCATGTCAGAAGGGAGGTGTTAGTCTCCCATAGTAGGTGCACTGCATGTTTTCATTGGTGGTGTCATCCGGGTGACGTCACGGACGGAGGATGCAGCCAATATGGCGACCACTTGGATGTCGTAGAATGACTCTTCTGCAACTTTGCACATGGATGATGCACTTTCCGCTCACATTTTTTCGTATAGACATTGAAGTGAAAAATGTTATATGTATATTTCATTACAATATCTATTTTAGAATTTTTATAGGGATGACACTTGACCTTTAAGTTTGCCAATGACCATTTGTGTGATACAGAGGAGTCATGGGAGAAAGTTTAGTGGTAAGATGAGACCAAAATGGAACTTTCTGGTCATAATTCCACTAACTGTGTTTGGAGGAAGACGAATGATGAGTTCCATCCCAAGAACACCATACCGACAGTGAAGAATGGGGGTGGTAGAATCATGCTTTGGGGGTGTTTTTCTGCACATGAGACAGGATGACTGCACTGTATTAAGGAGAGGATGACCGTGGCCATGTATTGTGAAATTTTGGTGAACAACCTCTAAGTCAGAGCATTGAAGATGGGTTGTGGCTGGGTCTTTCAACATGACAATGACCCAAACCACACAGCCAGGAAAACCAAGGAGTGGCTCTGTAAGAAGCATATCGAGGTTCTGGCTTGGCCTAGCCAATCTCCACACCTAAACCCAATAGAAAATCTTTGGAGGGAGCTGAAACACCGTGTGTCTCAGCGACAGCCGAGAAAATTGTCTGATCTAGTGAAGATCCGTGTGGAGGAGTGGGCCAAAATCGCTCCTGCAGTGTGTGATAACCTGGTGAACTACAGGAAATGTTTGACCTCTGTAATTGCAAACAAAGGCTAGTGTACCAAATATTGACATTGGCTTTCTCAGGTGTTCAAATACTTATTTGCAACTGTGTCACACAAATTAAATCATGAAAAAAAATAATGAAAAAAAAAAATCATACATTATGGTTTCTGGGTTTTTCTTTTTAGATTATCTCTCTCACAGTAGACATGCTACTACAGTAAAAATTTCAGACCCCTTCATGATTTGTAAGGGGGAGAACTTGCAATATAGCAGGGTGCTCAAGTACTTATTTTCTTCACTATATTTAACGGTCACTAAAACACTGAAAACTAACTGAATTTAGCATTACACTGCATAAACAATGATCAAACCCCTCTCCTTATATTAGCTTGCATCAAATTATCTTGTAGTTTATATCTCAATAAGGAAGTGACTTCCTGCTTTTTTTTTGTCTGGGGGTTGCCACCACAGCGAGTGACATGATTTATCTGATGTAACCTATTCACAACCCGAGCACAACAACGTGCAGGTGCTGCCAAGTGGTAATCAAGCAGCGCACACGAGGAAGTGGCACACGGCCAAGCCCCTGCCCGCCATGGCTACTTTCAAACTCCCGACTTAACTTTGTGCTTGTGCAGCTAACTCGCTGCGACAGGGCTGTGGAGAACCACGCCCGATTTATTATGTTGTGTGAAAATGTTCGGCTCGGCTGGAATTTTAGGGTCGGTCAAGAAATCGGAACCACTAGCTTTTTTTTTCTTCCCCCAAATCCCTAAGCTACTTTCATTGTGACAGCAATAGTCAAGCAGCATTCTCACAGGAGTTGCCAATATTTAATACGTCTCCTTGTGTGCCTTTTCTGTAATCTGCCGTCAGTGAAAAGTGTACCACAGAGAGTAAATATGCAGATAATTTGGCAAAGATATGCAATGTCTCAAACTCCTTGGCGTGTAATTTAGTAAACTAATGGTTCCTCGTAAGCCCTCGCACTCCACTTATACGTTCGTGTTCGTACTGTGACACGTTAAATAGAAACTACCAAGAAGGCACACAACCAGGTAAATCCTGAAGCTGACAACAATCGCCAGTTGAACTAAGCTAGTTATCACGAGTTGAAATTCAAAGTCAGCCAGCACTCAAACATAAAATAAATTACCTCTAGGTGTGAATGTGAGTGCAAATGGTTGTTTGTTTCTATGTGCCCTGCGAGTGGCTGGTGAACAGTTCGTGGTGTGCACCATCTTTTGCCCAAAGATTGCCGGTATAGACTCCAGCATGCCTGTGACGCAAGTGAGGATCAGCGAAACGGCTGATGAATGAATGAACAAAGCAAAAAAAAAGTGTGCGCGCACACGCACAGTGGAGCTCCCAGCTTGAATGGCGTTGTATGCAGGACCCTCCATAGCTGTAAATATTATTTGAGAAAATCTTCAAAGTAATTGTTGTATTGTTGTAGTCTATTTAAAAAAATAAACTTAATATTTTATATGTATTTTACAGTGCCATAAAGCAACAATGCTCAAGGTTATGTGTTATTTTATATGGTTGGAAATAGGCTTCAGAAAATGTTTTATAGAATCAAGTCATGATTATATCTTATCACATGAGCGAAAGTTAACTATCATGTTTTTTCTGCATCAAATTAAAGGTCGTATCGCTCCATACTGAATTGAATCGTATCAAATCATTCTTCCCATAAGGATATTGTTTTTGAATCAAATTACCACCTGTGTATCTAGATATGTATCAAATGGGTCTTATGCTAGAAATTCCCAACCCTAATACGAATCAACTTGTCTTTCATCGTCAATGTCGCTCTGTCTCCACCAAAAATAAGGATATTGGCCTCCGAGTTCCGATACTTGTGTGTATTCTCTTTAAACCCTCATCAAGTCAAGAGAGTTGTGTTCAACAAGGGAAAGCCAGCTATTTGGATTTTTGTCATCGCATTATGATGACAGTGATGGCTATGATTATGTATTGATTAATATTCATATCCAGTTACTTCAACTTAGTCAGTTAAATAGCTTTGTTATCTTCCCAATTATTTATGCTGTCATTGACATTAAATACTAAAGTTTTTACAACATTAAGGTTACAAGTTACTTAACATAATTCAGAACCCACAATCATACTGGCTCTACCACCTTTACATTACATTACAATTATTGGGGGATGAGGAGACAGACATAAAACAGCATTTTAAAACTATTTACAGCACCTTTCTTGCAGAGGAAGTGGCATCACAAATAGTGAAGTTGATTCCACAGTTATGCACTCCCACCCCATGCTGTCATACTCGAGTACTCAACTTGCCAACAAATTAAATGGGATGGATGGTGCCCAACAAACACACTCCTATATAGCGATCATTTCATTTCAGGTAGGAATTATGCTTCTCAATCTCAAATTATCAAGAAGTATGTATAATGCCAAGTTGACTCATTTGAGAACAATGCCTATTTAAAAAATATATTAAATCATCTGTCACAGAGAGGTTTACAGAGATAAGCGTGTGGAAGCAATACGCTTCAGTGTCCTGTCCTAACTTTTTTCAAATTATAGTTAATGAATGCAAGTTTGTGCAAAACCAGGGGTCATTTATTTATTTATTTGGATCTTGTAAGTAAGTTTCTTTCAGCTTGTCCTTTTCGGGGTCGCCACAGCGTGTCATCTCAGATGAACGCATATACAAGGTGCATACTCAGTCGGACCCAAAAAATTTAAGGGCGTTTTAGGGCCATTCTTAGGGGTTGACACGAAAAATTTAAGGCTGACACGTAAAAAATTTAGGGCCGACACAAAAAATTTAGGGCCATTGTGGGAAATCAAGAGTAAGGCAAAAAGACTCACCCAATGGTGCCATCGGGTGTTTTTGGTTCATCAAAGGTTCCAGTACCTCAGTACCTGTGACAGTGATCACCTGTCGCTCCTTGTGGTAGTTCTCATTGATATGATCATTGTCAACGTCTTCACATAACAGTATACAGAAAAACTGATTCTAACTACAATTGCAACTATATACACAAATGTCTTCTACTGATGTCTGTCTCAGCACCCCTACTCGAGCTCCTTGAGTCTACCCAGTGCCTCCTCTATTTGCTGCTGTAGAGGTGCCAAAGAGGCTCTCTTGTCCTTTGCTCTGCCTCTGAGTGCATTGGCCTCAGTGATAAACCTCAGCTTCCTCTTTTCTTCTGCCTGCTCACACAGCCTGTCAGCCTTCTCAATAAGCGTAGATATGTCAGTCTCTATTCTGGCTTTTTTGGCTTTGAGGCAGTAGAGATGAAAAGTGGGCAGCGATGCCAAATGAAGCCAGGTACAAAGTCTTCCTTTCCCCACAGTGGTAGTTTTTAGCAATGTCACTGTCTGGGAACATGACTGCAAACACTTTCGAATTATTTTCACAAGATTTGTAACTGTAATGGCTGCAGATCACTTTTAAAGTCCACACAATCTCTGCCTTTAACGAGTCCGCCTTAGTGTATTGAACTATGTTCATAGAGCCTGACTTCTGGCTGGTTGAAGTCGATGGCTGGACAACTGTAGGTGCGCATTCACTGCTAGTACCACTGCCTTTATATTTTACAAACAGATTCATACCAGCGGAAGATGAGAGAGTCTTCGCCAAATCAGCGTGTCTCCTTTTTTTCCCCCCGGTGTGATTCCAGCGCTTTGACACCACTCTTTCCTAGCTGGTAGCTCTGCTTGCACAGATGGCAGTAAAACATGTGCCGATCTTTTGCATCTCGACGAACCCAGCTTCCAAACTCCTTACTTTCAACCGAAGCATCTTGAAAAATGCACTTCCCCATGATACAAGTTGGATCGATGAAAGACGTAACGAAGACGAAGTGAAATGCCGACTCACGGAAACGAACAATGGAATATCGACGACAAGATGGCGACTCGTTGTCAACACGGTGACTTCCGTTGACAATTTTCGTCTGTTTTGACGCCAGACGGATCGCTATTTTTTTTTTTAAAAAAACGATTTTTTTTTTTCGGGAGAATTTTGGCGGCCTTTTTAGGGGCTTGACTGGTTTTCGCAGATTTTAAGGACTTTTAGGAGCCCCTAAATGCACCTTTGAAAATTTAGGGGATTTTAGGGACTTTTAGGGACGCGTGCGAACCCTGATATATATGTTTGGTACAATTTTTACGCCGGATGCCCTTCCTAACGCAACCCTTCTCAGGGAGTGGAGGGGCCAGTGGGATATGAACCCACAATCCCTGGTTTACCAAACCAGTGCTCTAACCACTGAGCTACTCTTTTATGTGGATTTATTTGGATCTTGTATCTATACATTATTGTGTATGTGCTAGCTGGCGCCGCTCCCTCCCTGGTCCCACAGATATAAAATGTGTGGTCAACAAGAGAACTGTCACCTGTTCATTACAGTTCAAGCAACTGCTCCAATGCAGAGAACCATGCGCAGAGTGAATTTTGTTGTCAAGTCTCTTTTGACAACCACATGGCAATAGAGCTCATGCACGTGACGTCACCATTAACCCGCCATAATGCCGGTCAAAAGGAGCAGCTCGACAGTGTGGGGGACATTGAACCGGAGCAGTATATACACAATGCCCAAGACTTGTTGTGCTGTTGGTTGTTACAACAGACGAGACAGATATTCAAAGAGAATTCTACGGAATACCAGCTGAAAAGATGAGAAAAAAAAAAAATCGATCGATTTCGGCAATTTAACATGATGGATGGTGCCCAACCAAATACACACGACTGTGTAGCAATCACTTCATTTCAGGTAGGATTTATTCTTCTTAATCTCAAATTCCCAAGAAGTAGTTATCATGCTACATTGGCTCATTTAAGAACAATGTGTTTCCAAAAAGAGTCGTCTTACATAGAAGCGTATTGCGGCCACACAAAATTTGGTAAACACCTCCAACAGATTTTTTTTTTTTTTTTAAATATGCATTGTTTTCAAATGAGTTCAATGCGTATTCAAAGAAGAAAAACCATAAGTCACAGTGATGTTTACATAGGTTAACATGTGGCCACAACACACTTCTGTGTATGGGGGCTAAAGCCTATCCCAGTGTTTTTTTTTTTTTTCTTAAATACGTATTGGACTCACTTGAGAACAATACATATTTTAAAAAAAAAAAGTGTCACTGAGAAATTTACCCAAGTTTAACGTGTGGCCACAACATGCTTCGTGTACGCAGGAGCCAACTCGTCTCCCCCCCCCCATTCATAGTTAATGAATGAGAGTATGTGTAAAACTAGGGGTCATTTATTTAAATATTGATATTTGTATTGAAAAAATCTGAGTGGCTCCATCACTATGTGGGATTTATTCTTGATTAAAAACAGATCCAGCAACGAAGTATTTGTATGTGTCCAGACTTATACGCTTTCAAACTCTTCCATGTTAAAATAGACGACTTACTCACCAGATATATGTGTAGATCCAGTTGTCCAAAACAAGCAGAAGCGGGTTAACAGTCCACTTTCTTATTGGCGAAAACATCAGACTTCGGCATTAAATATGGGTTCTCTATGCTAAGTGTCTCTAATTTTTCAACGCATCTTCATTTATCATCATCTTCTAAAGGTTTGACGGAATCTGACAAAACTCTCGGCGTCATACTATAAGACGTATTTTTGTGCCATCTCCAACCGACTTATCATTGGAGAATGCTTTGCTAGACCGTCAATATGGCCAGTCACGTGACTTTGGTGTCATAGGTTCTATACAACAAGGCCCGGTAAAACAGGGTTGCAAACCATGTTGAATGTTATTATAGTACGTGCCGTACAAAAAAAAAAAAAAAAAAAAAAAGACTGTGGGCCAAATTTGGCCCAGGGTCCGTAGATTGGACACTGCCCACTGCATGGGGTGCGTCTAATAGGAAGCCCGTATCTTCAGAAAACGTACGAGATGTATAAACTGCAAATATAGTTCAGGATTACAATTCAAGTCAGAATGGAATCGTGAGAGTTGAAAACAGCCCACCTTTATTGTTACATTGATTGCTGAAGCTGGCCTGACCATGAGTCTTGAGGTGACTTGTAATGTAGGCAGCACTTAGCATTTTGCCACAGATGTTACAGGTGACTTTGCCTTCATGTCTGATCATGTGGGAGCGTAGACGGTCTTTGGTAGCGAAAGCAGATGTACAGGCCTAAAAAAAAAAAAAAATGTAAAAAAAATAAAAATATGTAGCTCCCCCCAAATGATTACGTGCTTATAGAAATGCTAGATAGCTCATGCATGCAAAAAAATATACACAAAAACTTAAAATAATAAGTTACCATATTTTCCATTTAATTACTTAAGAATACAGATATCATTGGAAACTTTGACTTTCAACACTGTTCAATATTCATAAAGCAGAGGTTCGAGAATGCGCATTCATTAATGATAAAGCAAGATATATCAAAAATCGGGAAAGTGATCACAGTAAAGTCATCTCAATTGTAACCGAATCGAAGCATGGTGACTAGCGTTTCCATCATTAAGGTAAATATTGCACATCCTAATTTCTTATATACGTTTTTTTTTTTTTTTTTTTAAAAGATTCGCGAGTGTTCAAAATGCAAACATTGATTTGAAGTCAATACAACGGTCTAAACTGGTTTGGACACTTTCTCATGCTGGTAAAGGAGAAAGTGGCTAAATGTGTGAATTCTATACTGAAAAATTAAAATTAAATGTGAAATAAATAAAAAAGGCTTTTAATTATGGCATTGGCATCAGTTACCGTTACTTGGCACTTGAAAGGCCTCTCTGAGGAATGGACATGCTTGACATGACAGCTTAGGTGATCAGGCCTGCACAAAAAAATGGAGACAAAGAAGGCAATTGAGCGATCAATGGTGTTAGCAAAAAGTAAAACCAACATTACATGACAAAAATAATGGGTGCTACCTTACTGTAATTAAATTACTTTGTGATTTAATCACACAAAAACTTTAGAGCATGATTTGACAGGATGTCTGCATGTTCACTTACAACTGTTTTAGCTAGCAATAGCTTGGTAGGCTATATAACATTTTGGTGCCCACTTGTGAGCGGTATCATATTAAAAGTATGTGAACATGCCTCAAGCAAGCCTGAAGCCAATGTAATCTCCTGAGCATTGGTGACCACCAACACATTTCCCTCCTTGTCTTTTTTTTATGACCACATGGTGTGATCCAAGATTGTCATCTCCTTCGTAACAGGTGTATCCGCTCGCGTTTGAGTTGACAAGATGAAGCCCAAGGATTGTAAAAACCGGTTTGCGGCGGTATCAAAATAGATTTTATTGCAGCCATCTGACAAATTGCAGTCGTGACCAAATTTGTCTTGTAGGCTGATGCACATTCTTCACTCGCACACCGCTGAAAAATTTCAAATATCATAATATTGCTGAACAACAGTATAAATGACACCATGATGTGAAATTGTCATACTGTTTCATCTCAACTGGTGCCAGTCTGCCCTATTAGTATTTTTTGTGCATATTACAGTCACGTCCATAAGTATTGGGACATTGACATTACATCATTTTGGGTCGAAAAACTAGTACACTGGATTTGAAATGAAAGACTCATCTTTAATTTGAGTATTTACATCCAAATCAGGTCATCTTTGTAGGATATTAGGAATTAAAGTTTGTATGGTATGTGTGCCTTTCACTTTTTAGGAGACCAAAAGTCATGGGACAAATTAACAATATATCAAATGTTTAGACTCCAAAGGAATCGCAACCAAGTAGTATGAGTAACACCTGTGAAGACTGAAATGCAAAAAAAAAAAAAGTGGGATTTCAGCCCTGGTGATATTCTGGTAGGACTACTGTAACTGTCTTTAAAGTTCCCAATATGTCCGTGGGGGAATTTCCCTTTACTTTTGCCTTTTGCAATTGAAATGCATGGTCAACGTGCTTATAAAGCCCAGGTGTCATCCCTATAAACATTCGAAAATAGATATTGAAATGAAAAATACATAATACTCACTTCAATGTCTATACGAAAAAATAAATATAAGCGGAGAGAGTGTCATCCATGCGCAAAGTTTCAGAAGTGTCATTCAACATCCAATTTGTCGCCATATTGGCTGGATCTACTGCCTGTGACCTCACCCAGGACATTCGCCATTGAAAACGCGCTGTGGCCCCTTAAGACACAGAAGCTCTTTTCGTAGAAGAGAACATCTCACATTCGAGTGAAGTGTCCGTGGGCAATATCACTTCTAACTAATAACAGACTCCCAGACAGTATTTATGAGGCAGCCCGGCCGAAGCCGTGCCTCGCGGACGAGCACGGCCTGGCCGGCGGCTCGTTCGTCCTTCTACTATGAGACACGGAAGCTGTTCTGCCCCAAGTGTTTAATATGTTAAGAAGATCAATTTTATTAGAAAAGATCTGTTTATGTTGTTAGTTTTGAGAGTGCATTGCTGAGCTTTTATTTTGAAACTGTAGAATACAGGAAGTAGGAAGCGCTGAGCAGAGCGAAAAAAACTTAAAAAAAAAAAAAAAAAAAAAAAAGCATGTTCAACAGTTGAAAGATGTAGCACGTTGAAATCAGCTTATTCCTGTGCATGAATCCGTCAGAAAGCAATGGCTGTGAGTAATTTATGTTCTTTACATGTTTCAGAAGTATTGTTAGTAACTTTAACAGTATCTTCGTGCATATTTGTGAGGTGCACTGATTTAGTAACTTCACGTGTTCATTCTGATGAGATAGCTAGCAGCAGTATGTGTATCTGCTACTCACTTCACTAGAATGCTGTTGCTGTTTGTGCTTAGACTTACTGAATGTGAATGTTTAATTCATATACTAACGGAAGATGTTTATGCTCCATACTGATTTGACATTGCAGTCTATTTAGTATGTTTCGTATTTCTTTTTCTAGTTTCACTCCATTTTCATTGTGTCACCCGACTTGACCTGTTAAGAAGTCATTAAAGGAGCAAGCACGGTCACTTCCTGGCTCTTGAAAAGGAGTTTGGCTGGCTGTTTATTCATGTTAGCATTTTGGAAGTAAAACACATGAAAAGAACAGTACAGTGAAAAGCCAGTGAATCAGAAGGATTCGTCTGCCACAGTTATGGAAGCACAAGCAATAAAAAGGGAGGAGAAAGCGGCATCAGTGTTCAGCTTCAACTCCAAAGGCACTTCCAAGTCTTCAGTAGTTAGTGCTGCTGCTGCTAGAGCTAGAGCTAAAGCCGAAGCTGCACACACCAGAGCCACATTCACTCAGAAGGAGTTAGAACTGAAAAGACAGAGCTAGATTGGATTTGGTAAAGGCTACAATAGAAGCGGATTTAGAAGCACTAGGACTGGAAAAGGCAGCTGCTGCTGCTATTGTAGAGGCTGAAGTTTTAGAAGCTGCAGCAGGACCAGAATATGAGGATAGGTGCAGCGCCAGGAGTCGCATCTCATTGCAGATAACATGTCAGCGTACAAAGGCATATGTGGAACATCAGGCTCGAGCCAGCTTTGAAACTGCATCGTCTGTGGATATAACTCCTCATTGTTTTAAAGAAGCGTCGCCAACAAGACAGCAGGAAGCTCCTGAATTAACCCCTGCACACAACTGTGATCCCACGCCTACAAGGAACACACAGCAAAGTGAGTACTTATCAGCACCTCAGCCTCAGACAAGCCTGTTTAAGCGCTCCAACCCACACTCTCAGCCTCTCAGCTCGCAACCTCAGAACCCCCAGTCCTCCTTTAAAGCCTATCAGGAGCAGAGCTCTCCCTCATTCAGTCATGCTAGCCAATCAAACCACTTCATACAGAGCAACCCACAGCATTCTTCTTCTGCTCCAGCCGCTAACATGATAGACTTCGTTAGGTACCTCGCCCGCAGAGAGTTGGTAACCACGGGGCTCACTAAATTCGATGACCAGCCTGAGAGCTACAGAGCATGGGAGTCCTCTTTCCTTAACGCCATTCAGGGCTTAGAGTTGACAGCCAGTGAAGAGCTGGACCTCCTGGTAAAATGGCTGGGAAAGGAGTCATCTGAACATGTTAAAAGAATACGTGCTGTCCACATCACCAATCCTCACGCTGCTCTTGAATTAGCCTGGACAAGACTCCAAGAATGCTATGCTACCCCTGAAGTGATTGAGAATGCTTAATTCAAACGATTGGACAATTTTCCTCGGCTAACCTCCAAAGATAACATCTAGCTAAGAGAACTTAGCGATCTGCTCTTGGAACTATTCTCAGCCAAGCAGGATGGCTATCTACCAGGACTGAGCTACCTTGACACTCCTCGAGGGATTAAGCCAATCGTGGAAAAGCTGCCACCAAACTTACAGGAAAAATGGCAGTCTGCTGGCTCAAACTACAAAGAACGGTACAGAGTGTGTTTCCCTCCTTTCTCGTTTTTTGTTGACTTTGTCAGACGTCAGGCAAAGGCCAGAAATGACCCAATCTTTGTGATGGTGAGCAGTAACCGCAGCCATTACCATAGTGAAAGATCCACAACCAAGCATGATAGTGCTAGGACAGCTGTGTTTGTGCATAGAACAGATGTGTCAACAACAGATTCAAGCTTGTTACACAAAACATCTACTGACAAGAAAGGTAGTGATGACCCAACCAAGTACTGTCCAGTGCACAATAGGCCACATCCTCTGGAAAAATGTAGAGCCTTTAGAATGAAGCCGCTAATGGAACGCAAAAGGCTGCTAAAAGAATACAGATGTTGTTTCAAGTGCTGTTCTCGTACTCATGTGGCTAGAGAATGTCCAGCAGAGCTGAAATGCAATGAGTGTGAAAGCAATCAACATTGCACTGTCATGCACCCAGACACTGTTGTCTCCCCTGCACCATCTCCTCCGACAGAATAAGACGTGGAACAGCAAAACAGCTCTCCTCCGGAAGTTACCTCCAGGTGCACCAAGGTCTGCGGCGAAGGTCTCCCACCAAGGTCCTGCGCCAAGATATGTTTAGTCCGGGTTTTTCCCCAAGGACAGCGAGAACGCTCAATCAAGATGTATGCCATCCTCGACGACCAGAGCAATCGATCACCGGCCAGGTCTGAGTTTTTTAAGCTGTTTGACATCCAAGGGGACCATACACCTTACCTGATGAGGACCTGTGCTGGAACTACGGAAATGACTGGGAGAAAGGCTGTTGGTTTTCAGATCGAAGCATTGAATGGTGAAGTGTGTTTGGACTTGCCTCCGCTCATTGAATGTAATTAAGTTACAAACAACAGATCAGAAATCCCTTCTCCAGAGATCGCTCACTCCCATGCTCACTTGAGATCCATGGCACCTCACATCCCAAAGATCGATCCTAAAGCACAGATCTTAATCCTACTGGGGAGAGACCTCATACAAGTTCAAAAGGTGAGAGATCAAATCAATGGACCCCACAACGCTCCCTTTGCCCAGAGTTGGGATTTAGGATGGGTTATAGTAGGGGAGGTTTGCATCGATAGACCATACAAGTCCACTGTATCAGTCCTTAAAACCCATGTCCTACAGAATGGACGCCCATCTTTTCTGATGCCCTGCCGGAAACACATCAGTGTGAGAGAGAGAGTAGGCTACGGCGGGGAGCACAGACAGTCTATCTCCGCACAGCTGACAACATATCCTGCGTCTGGTGTTACTGCAAAAGATAAACTCGGACGAGATGTGTTCGTGAGAACGGAAGATTATAACAAACCTGCCTTGTCCTTCGAAGATGAGACCTTTCTGGAGATCATGCAAGCAGAGTTCAAGAGAGATGAGCAAAACAGTTGGATCGCTCCTCTACCATTCAGAACACACAAACCACACCAACCAGAAACACCCAGATACTTTGAGCTGGTGGATCCTGAGGAAGATGTGGATGTGAGGCCTCAGCTGACCACTCTTGTTACTTCGCTCAGAGAAAGTGAACTCACCTCAGAATGATTCCAACGGTTCTCGACCTGGGAGTCCTTGCTGAGAACAGTTTCCTTCTTGATCCATCAGACTCGCTCACACAGGACAAACTCAACAGTTACATGTAAAGGATGGCATCAGTGAAACCAACCTCACACTCCAGAAGAGTTAGAAGCGGCAAAGATCGTCATAATCAAAGCTGCCCAAAGAGATGCTTATCCAGAAGAGTGTGTCGCACTACTAGAGAACAGGGCCATACCAAACTCCAGCACGATTCTGAATCTCGACCCTTTCATGTGTGATGGTCTCCTGCGAATAGGAGGACGTCTGAGACATGCTTCAGTCAATCCTGAGGTCAAAAACCCAATCATTCTCCCGAAACAAAGTCACGTCTCAAGATTGCTTGTGAGTCATCACCGTGCGAAGGTGAAACACCAAGGACGGCAGTTCACAGAGGGAGCAATCAGGGCTGCTGGTCTGTGGATTGTTGCTGGCAAAAGATTAATAGGCTCAGTTCTTCATCGCTGTGTCACATGCTGCAAGCTCAGAGGAAAACTTGAGACACAAAAGATGGCTGACCTCCCTTCAGAACGTCTGAGCTCATCTCCACCATTCACGTATGTAGGGTTAGATGTTTTTGGACCCTGGAATGTGATCAGTCGACGCACAAGAGGCGGAATGGCTCAAAGTAAGTGATGGGCTATACTTTTTACATGTATGAGCACCAGGGCTGTACATGTGGAAGTTATAGAGTCCATGGATACTGCCAGTTGTATCAATGCCCTGCGAAGGTTCTTCGCCTTAAGAGGGCCAGCTAAGCAGCTGAGATCGGACAGAGGCACGAACTTTGTGGGAGCCAGCTCTGAGCTGTGTATGGAATGAGCTGATCCAGGTCAAGCCTCCACTCTTAAGTTCCTCCACGAGAATGGTTGTACCTGGGAATTCAATCCCCCACACGCATCCCACATGGGAGGAGTCTGGGAGCGCATGATCGGCATAACCCGAAGAATTCTTGACTCCATGTTGCTGCAAACCAGACATACTCACCTGACCCATGAAGTGCTTTGCACCCCCTTGGCAGAGGTATCTGCAATCATCAACGCAAGACCTTTGATCCCAGTCTCTTCTGATCCCACTTCTCCAATGATGTTGACCCCTGCTATGCTTTTGACCCAAAAACCGGGGATACCTGCTAAACCTGGAGGCTTCAACGAAAAGGATCTCTTCAAGTGTCAGTGGAAACAAGTGCAAGCATTGGCAAACGAATTCTGGTCTCGATGGAGGGATGAATATCTCCACACCCTTCAGCCAAGACGCAAATGGCACACACCACGTCGTAACCTGCAGGTTGGAGACAGAGTGCTGCTGAAGCAGAGCCAGACATCGCAACGAGTGGCCGATGGGGCTTGTCATCTCCACCTTCCCAAGCGGTGATGGACAGGTCCGCAAAATTGAAGTCAGGACGTCGCAAGACAAAATAAAGACTTTCTTGAGGCCTATCTCTGATGTTGTCTTGCTCCTGGCAAAAGAAAATCAAAGTTAAAGTACAGATGCTTTAGTGGCATTAGTGCCAGACGGGGAGTGTTCTGCCCCAAGTGTTTAATAGGTTAAGAAGATCGATTTTATTAGAAAAGATCTGTTTGTGTTGTTAATTTTGAGAGTGCATTGCTGAGCTTTTATTTTGAAACTGTAGAATACAGGAAGTAGGAAGCGCTGAGCAGAGCGAAAAAACGGTAAAAAAAAAAAGCATGTCAACAGTTGAAAGATGTAGCACGTTGAAATCAGCTTATTCCTGTGCATGAATCCGTCAGAAAGCAATGGCTGTGAGTAATTTATGTTCTTTACATGTTTCAGAAGTATTGTTAGTAACTTTAACAGTATCTTCGTGCATATTTGTGAGCTGCACTGATTTAGTAACTTCACATGTGTTCATTCTGATGAGATAGCTAGCAGCAGTATGTGTATCTGCTACTCACTTCACTAGAATGCTGTTGCTGTTTGTGCTTAGACTTACTGAATGTGAATGTTTAATTCATATACTAACGGAAGATGTTTATACTCCATACTGATTCGACATTGCAGTCTATTTAGTATGTTTCGTATTTCTTTTTCTAGTTTCACTCCATTTTCATTGTGTCACCCGACTTGACCTGTTAAGAAGTCATTAAAGGAGCAAGCACGGTCACTTCCTGGCTCTTGAAAAGGAGTTTGGCTGGCTGTTTATTCATGTTAGCACTTTGGAAGTAAAACACATGAAGAGAACTGTACAGAAGCTCTTTTCAAAGAAGAGAACATCTCACAATCAAGCAAAGTGTCCGGTGCAATATTACCCTATTGTCTCGAGCCATATTTAAATGATTTGCAGATCACTTCTAGCTAAAAACAGACTCCCAGACAGTATGTATGAGCCAGCCTGGCCGAATCCTTGTTCATCCGCGGGGCACGGCTTGGCCGGTGCCCCCCCCCCCATCTACTATGAGACACGGGAGTTCTTTTCAAAGAGGAGAATATCTCACAATCGAGTGAAGTGTCGGGGGCAATATTAACCTATTGTTTCGAGCCATATTTAGATGATATGCGGATCACTTTTAACTAACAACAGACTCTCAGACAGTATGTATGAGCCAGCCCGGCCGAAGCCGTGCTCGTCCACGAGGCACGGCTTGGCCGGCGGCTCGTGGGACATGGAAGCTTGGCCGAGGCCGTGATCAGCGGACACGGCACGGACGGTCACATCCACACATTTAGTACCTCTGACCTACAGACACGGATCTTCTGTTACATTCTGAAAGGATTACGTCCTCCCCCCACCTATTGTTTTTTTTAGTAGCTCTATACACACCCACCTGTCATTTGGAACGCACAAAGGTCTCGTCCTGTGCACCCGTGCAAATTTCATGACAAACCAGGTCTCTTGGAAACTTATTAAGGGTAAATCCATCCTCCCGAGTGTTCGAGCAATATCCAGCAATGCAAAAAGCCGGCATTTTGGCGAACACGAAGGAACAACGAGCTACCTTCCAGCAGGTGAAACTATTATAAACATATGAGAACGTTTGAGTGCGCTACTGTCCTTAATGTCACTTCCACTTTCTTGTCGAAATTAAACCCCTCAAGGGGATTTTCATAGCGGGAGTTACAAAAAGCCATATACATCAAAATCCTGTTTTGTGGTGAAAAAACAGTATCTTCAAGATCATTGTCAAGCTGCAATGTGAGACGTCCAATAAAAGTTCTGAATCATTTATCTAAATAGATATATAACAGATATCAGAAACACTTCCAAATTAATTGTCCTGCTTTTGTCGTTGGACATCTCATCAATAAATTGCCAGTGATGGAAAGGCTCGGTTTGCTGTTCCACTACATTTGGTCCCTCAAAAAGTGGAAGGTATATTACAAACTGTTGTAATTCCAACACTGTTGACCTGACTTGAAAGTAAATTCCAAATTAACATTGGGTTTTAAGATGATCTTGTTTGTTTAAAAGACATGTGATTTAAAAAAAAGATTGGCAAATAGCCAAGGGTCTTGGGGATGCAAGCATGATTCAAAGGATGATCACCAATTTTAATGTGCAAGTTTTATAAATTGTATTGTGAATTAAATATATGTAGTACATCAATAAATAAATGCTAATCTGTTTTCACAATGTACATAATGATCGTTCATTATTTAGGTACATAGCTTTACCCCAAAAGATTACAAATTCAAATACAAATTCAACTAAGTAAACTACTAAATTGAATTCAGATTTGCATCATGGCATGCAAGCGTGCTTTCATATGTATATCGTATCCATTCAAAAATGTTTTCATTTATTGTTTTAGTAAATGATTGAAACGCATAAATTTGACTATTAACGTCATGTGTCGTTACTAGTAAATAATGGACATTTTTACAAGTAATTGCTTCCAAAATCTCACCTCGTTATTGATTATCCTGTCTGCAACTGGGGTTGGTTGTTGCCCTTGCGTTCACATCTTAATGTACCAGCTATGGAAAAGTTCATTTTCATTGCTTTCAGTTGTTTGATGTGTTTTTGTCATAACTTCCAATGGCTTGAAACGTCTTGATCCATAGTCAATAGTATCCTGACCCCATGTGCACAATGCTTTACCAGGTCAATCGATTTTGGAAATGAAGTCGCTTAACAGAGTTGTAACTTCCTTCTTTCCAATGGTATTGACGATTTCTTGTTCCATCCAATCCCATCAGAACTTATTTTTTACAGATCTATCAATTTCTTTCACCCGAGAGGCGTCTTTCCTATTGAGCACAGTCATCGTGTTTACTTGAAAATGGCCCCATGATCTATATGATTTATAACAAGCGTTTTCATTGGTCAGGAGGAACACATTCGACCAATGAACAGATGTGTATCTAATCTTTTACCTCGCTTGCAAAAAAAAATATATATATATATATATATATATACTTTTTTTTTAATCTGCAATTTAAAAAGACAGAATTTTGCCTATAAACAGGAAAAAATCATGTCTGGTTTAATTTCATGTCACTTGTGGGGCTCTTTAGAGCAAAAAAGATAATTGTGTCAAACTATGCCACAAAATTTATGCACCTGAATGTTTCATCCATATTAGAGCAAATTCTACCTGATTTGCTGCCCTTTGGTCGATCTTATGTACAAATGCGTTTGGAAGTTTTAATTAAGATTAAGAACAAATTGGCAGACATACCTGGAGAATCCTTTCCCACATACAGAACAAATGTAAGGCTTGTGAACTCCACCATCATGGGAGCGAGCATGATATGTCATTCGATCCTTCCTCTTGAACCGCTGATGGCAGATGGGACACTCAAACGGCTTTTCATCAGAATGCGACAGCTTGTGGCGGTTCAGGTGATAAACATCCCGAAACGCTTTTCCACACATATCACAGCCATGGTTCTTTTTCACAGGTTTTGGGGGCTTCTTAGGGATGTTCTGCTGCTGCTGGTGTTGCATTGGAGTCATGATACTTGTGCCCGTTGCTGTTGATGTGGTGGCTGTAGTCAATAGACCAGCTACAGTAGTAATATATGAAGGGTTTCCTCCATTATCACGAGGTACAGTGGATATGATTGGCACCATGGTAGGAGCTGTTTGTGTCTTCTTGGGCCGCGAAACCATCTTAATTCCGGTGTGGCATGATTCGTGCCGCCGTAGGTGGTAACTGTCCCGGAATGCCTTGTTGCAATAGCCACAAATGAATGGAGTCTTTGATTTGGGCTCTTTTTTGACCACAGCAAGTGGAGTTCCACCACCACCTCCTGTCCCAGTCCCACTGGCCACATTGTCTTTAAGAAGTTCTGCAGCACTGACGGGTGGTTTCTGGTCCAACACTATGGGCAGAACTGGTTTCTGATCAGGCAGCTCTGTTCCAGAAGTAAGTAAAGGCAAGAGGCTGTTCCCGGCTAATTGGTGCTGGTGGTGGAGAGCCTCATTGGCCTGCTACAATGAGAAGAGAGACAGAGATTTCTTTTTAGTCAAACAGAATAGAAAAACAATGAAGTTTGCATTCAAATGCCAAACGTATTAGAACGTGGTAATCTCATCAAACAAGCGACACAGTGGTTACTCGGCCTGGTTGACCTTGATAAGAGATGCTCAGTTTTCTACTTCAATACATTATAGCAGAGAAATTTGAAAATTACACCACATAGAGCGCACCAGTTGGAAATGTTTCAATCAATGGCAGACGGGCAAGAAGAAAACAGATCATTGTGGATAAGTGGAGTCTTGAGTATAACAGTGCAGCCTCCAGAATAAGGCTGTCAAATATTTTCAGATGTATCAACTATTCCATTGATTAAGTGGATTATATTGTTTTTGATCAAATTCACACCGATTTGATCGACCTGACCAGATCGGACAATAATTGGCACTTTTTGATAATCGGCTGATCGGATTTGACGTCATAATTCGCCGATCCAATCAGTGACATCATTGATCTGTCGCCATTTTGCACAGTATATCTGAATCCAAAAGATATTTCATTTTTATTGTCGTATTTCTGTCTTTTGCTGTAGAACTATAAATATCTGACAGCCAATAAAGGTATTTGGAAAAAAATACATATATTGGCTCCATGGGAGAGAGAAGACTGCTAAGAAAAGACACGCAATACTCAATTTATGATACAAGAGAAATCTGTTCTCATGGTTGCACTGTGTCAGACTACTGCAATCAAACCTTGTATTCCAATACCACCGAATAACATTTTTTACGATCATTGGGGTTTATCTGGTCAACTCAAATGTGACTGAATACACTATTACCATGGGGTTGATAACACGAGTGGATCGCGCCAACTCTAAGAACAAAATGGTGAAAGAAACGTGTTGGTGTTCACTGGTGCTCAGGACAACAGAGGACTACGTCTAAGACCAGAGGTACGTTCACATACTTTTAATACGATACGGCTAGCAAGCCAAAAACAAAACATTATGGAGCCTTGCAAGCTTATGGTTGTTTGTTTGTTTGAGCCAAGACACATGCTTTTCAATTGAAAAATCTCACGGCACACCAACAAACAAAAATGTCACGAAAGATTTTGAACAAATAAATATAGTGGCACCTCTACTTAAAAAAATCTGTTCAAGAAGTCATTTCATAACGTGAATTTTTCGTAAGGTAGTAGCCCAATTTACATGTAAATGGCGTGATCTGTTGCAAGCTTCCTTCCCTTGCCTGCCAAAAATGAGCAAAGTATATAACATAAATATATATTTTTTTAAAAAGTCACGTACTTTTCCAATGTGTGTTAGCTCGTGACAGCGCTACCGTGATTCGGTGACAGTCGAGTGTCCAACGGAATCAAAAAGTATCATGGGTAAAGATTGACATCCCTCCCAGCCAATGGGATCCCTAGAAGATGCTATGGCGATAGATAATGGAAGAGCAGCTCTAATGCGCCACACAAACCAAGATACGGGATGTTTACATACAGTGGAATATGGGGACTCCAGCAATCTATAATTCAGCAATTTCGTACCCTGAATTTCCTTTGTAACTAAAGACAATATTTTTCTGGAGTTGGGGTTTCATAACGTGCATTTTTCATTATAAGAGATGTTCATAAGTAGAGGTACCCCTGTACAAAAGTATATACACTCAATGAAAATGTCATTTCAATGGACTCGTTGATCCATTTTGAGATCGGATCGGTGATCAGTCATCGATCTCCAAATACACTCAGCATGTAAAGCCTAGTTTTCCAATTACTCTTAATTTAAATTTAAAAAAAAAAAAAAAAAAAAAATACCAATTCCTGATTACCAATGGCAAGTCAAAAATAGTGAGGGGCCAGCATTCATAATCAGATAGGCATATAAAAAAAAAAAAAAGTTATGTCGGGATGTTACAATGTTCATGTTTTCGCAAAATTAGCAGTTCCTTGATGCTGTTTCGGCCTTGTCTCCATATAAAATAATGAGCCTCTGTGCTTGAAATGTAGTTTTGTGCTAGACTATTGGAGCACTCGGTTCCTCATTTCTGTGTAAACCACCCGATTGGACTGATAACCGATGTGACAATGTGTACGTCTAAAGAAATACACCGAGTGGCTGACTGGCCCACGTGACCACAACACTGAGAGGAGTGAGCTAGCGTTGGAACTTCAACGGGGTACTACACCTGTCATGGCGTCACTTCACAATCGACTGGACGAGAGAGAGGTGGGCTCCCTTGGAAGAGCCCGAAGAAGTGGCAAAAAGAACTCTGGGCCTCCCTGCTAAACCTGCTGTCCCACGACCTGACCTCTCATAAATGCAAAAAAATGGATTAAGATACTTGTTTCACAATTGATTTGGATTGATTGCAAATGTCTTACTGTGTAAAACCACAAAACAGTGTCTTTTCATGAAGGACTAAATCAGATTTATTGTTGAGAGGCAGAAATCTGAGGATGGGGACAATTTTGAGTTAAATAATGGGCCTAAATTACTCATTAAAATACTTGATTAATATGATCAATTAGTTGTCTAATTAAATTAATTGAATAATTGTAATACCTAACGCCCAGACTTAGCTCTGTACACTCCAAAGTTATGTTGTTACAACAACGATGATTTTGATGGACAATCACTGTCTAGCAGTGGGTAACGTCACCCCTGCATTATTGGCTCAAGCACGAGAATTATACATAGTACCTGGTTATGTAAAAAAAAAAAAAATATGCCACCGTCTAGTCACGAAATCAATCAGGAAGGCAGCAGCAATGGTATGTGAAGCCAATAGGAACGGTAAGTCATCGCAGCATGTGACTAAAACGGACCAATTACGAGAGGTGATATCCGGCATTCGAAGCGCAACAACATTTTTTGTCGCGTGCCCATCAACTGACGCAGACATGCCACGTGGGGTTATGAGTCGGTCACGATGCAATACAGCCGTTGTCGGCCCTTTCAACCACATGCGAGCCCTGTTGTCACTGGTTGGTTAAAATAAAAAAATCATGCAAGTAAAGCACTTGTCATATGTTGTATTACCTGCATTTAGGGGAAAAAAAAGTATCAAAAAAAATTATCAGGGTCCTTGAATTGTAGTTGCCAAGATTGAAATCCCGATCAAAATTCAATGATTTGTGCAGCCCTACTGTGTTGTCAGTATTAGCACCTGGAAAGTGTTTAGCCCTTTATGTTTACTCCCCCTCTTCATTTTATTGCTGTGTTTTAACTATTGTTTGATTATAATTGCACCAGGAGTGAGTCTTTAATCACGATCAATGACCTGCCTCATTGTCACTGCCTTCTACAAGAACAGTATGTGACATGTGACAATGTCATGATGGAAAGACAGTAGCACAGAATCACAACTAGGCCACATCACTGCCACATTAACACAGCTGTTGGGGCATTATTTTTTTTCTTCAGGATACCAAGAGCACCGAATCCGAATTCGTTCTTAACAGAAGGATTCGTAATCAGAGGCTCCACTGTGCATATATTATTTGACATGGTACACGGATTCAGTTTTGGGAAAGGTAAGTGATGTTCCAGAGAAACAGAACTACAATTTTAATTAAAAAAAAAAATACAAGTTCAGGGACAAAACCAAGATGATAAACAAGGCTCTCACATGGAAGGTTTTGAAATCTGTACAGAGGACATCTTAAATCTGCAGCTGCTGGCAGGGATTGTACAATTGGTCATGGCAGATTCCCAGTGGGATTGACAGAACAGACGGCGGGATATTGTATGAATATTTTGGGAAGAGGAAAAAGAAGAAATTCACACTGTAACTGGCTGGTTTACAACTGATCAGCTCAGAAATGTAGCGATTGAGAGAGGCTTGTCCTTTTCTGTGATTAACATAGGGCAGGGTTAAAGACCTGACCCTTGGCTTTTCAGGCTCAGCCAAGCATCCCAAGACAGTCAGCCAAGCAGGAGAGATGTTGTGTGATTGGTGGTGGGGGCTCGGGGGTAGGAACCAATGTGTTCTGTTTTACCCCACTGTGTTCTTTTATGTACAACACAAATCTGAGCCTTGATGCGCTTGGAGTCCTGAGTGGGGTGGGGAACATTCAGCTGCCACCCGTATCCTAAAGCCGTGCTCTTGTGTTTTAGCGTGGCAGACCAAGTTGGGGACTGTCACACATTATCGAATCACTTTTATATTTGCCTCACTGCTGTACTAACTACAATCATTCTTCCAATTAGCATTTTCTGAGCATATTTATTCACGATTGAGAAACTCAAAGCATTCTGTCATACCCTGCAGCTCTGTTGGTTTTGATGCAAATCTGCACTGAAGGGTGAAATCCCTCTTTCAAGATAAATGACAGAAAAGGAGCAATAGGGAATGGAAGGAAACGTCATTACTGCGCAATTCTTTCTTTTGATTTGATTTTTTTCTATTAATTTCACGAAATTTGGAGCAACATGTTTATCACTGGACAGTAACAATATAGTATATAAAACCAACTTGCACATACACACGATTATCTTTGTCTGTTATATCCCTAACTGCCTCAATGGCCTCAAACAGCATCACTCTTAAGGTGTTTGCCGCCACCAGTTCTGCGTTTGTCGAATTTCAAGTAACTAAAAATGGCCAAAGTTTTAGCCATAAACACTGCAAAAGTAAAACCGCACAATACGAGTCTTTGTATTTAACAACATCCTGCTTTCTAAGTGTGGACGGGTTGCAAACATTTGCAAAGATTTCTTGCAATTCGTTTGATATATAGGCTTCAACCACAGAAGAGATACAATGTGGCTGAAGTGAGAGGAGGAGTGAGGATAATTATCTGCTGAGTTAAAATTAAACTCGAAGATATAATATTATTTAGGTCCACAGCAAAACAAATCTTTCTCTACTAACTTATATACTATTTTATTATTTTAGTGTAGAAATGTTTCAACTCATACCAATTCATACAGGCCATAACCATAGCTAAAGGAAAATAAATGCTTTGCCATCATTTTGTGGCATATATAGGTAATTCTAAACCTTTCAAAGGAGAGCATCAATTACTCAGATTTCTGCTACTTGTGGAAGGATTTCGCAAACACTGGAGCTCAACTTTCCATAGCTGGCGCTATTCATCTTAGGTTGTACACGAGTTGAGACGGCTTCAACATCATCTCTGCAGGTTGCAACCAAGAAGCGAACTCTATTTTTCTTCAATACACAATAAACCACAGGTGTCAAACTCAAGGCTCAGCGTGGGCCAGATTCGGCTCACCACATGAATTTACTGTATGTGGCCCGCAAAGGCAAATCATGTGTATCAACTTCCATGATTTTTGTTAAAATCTGGACCTTAATTTCATATTGTCATGTCATAAATAAGTGATATTGCAAGCATTTTTACTATCAAACATCAACAATAGTTTAAAAACCCTTTACCCTTGATTTCTGATTCCAAAACTAGTTCATACATTTAATCTGTAAATATGAGGCAATTAAAGAATTTTATGGTTTCAGTCATAACAGCCCACTGAAGGAGACAGTAACTAGAATGAGGCCTCCGACAAAGAGTCTAACACCCCCTGCAATAAACCATCAATTCCACACAATCTACAGAACTCTATTCAATCAGCTAATCAAATGTTTTCATTAAGCTTCAGGAAATATTTTTTTTCTTGTCATAATAGGTATAAAGGAAGACACCCCCTAAAATTTAAGTCAATGAATACACAATTCAGTATAATTGCTGATGGAATAGTGAGTCTTATTGTTAATACCGTTTATTCTGAAGTTATCTCATCCATGTGGTCAAGAAGAAAAAAAACAAAAACGTGCACAATCATACTTCAGCAATTACTTTTGACTTCAGTTGTGTGCCAACCCAAGCTATTATTGCAATCAAATCAAAATCGTTTGATCAGAAAATAAAACCTATTGAGACCATGGTCTCTTTTTCAAGGGCGATATAATTCAAGTCCATCTTCTGTACCGTTTACCCTCACTAAGCTTGCAGCTGTGCTGGAGCATATTCCAGCTATCTCTGGACAAGAGGTGGGGTACACCTTGAACAGGTCGACAGCCAATCATAGGGCACATAGAAACAATGCATTTGACTCACATTCACACCAACAGGCAATTTAGAGTCTTCAATCAACCTACCAGTGTGTTTTGGGGGGGATATGGGACGAAACCAGAGTACTCCGCAAAAACCCATGCAGGCACGGGGAGAACATGTAGTAAATTATTACTGACTGTTTTTTGGGTACCAGACTGTCAGAAAAAGTGTGTAGATGCTGGAAACATCTTTCTGCATCAATTACAGATACAATAATGGGACTGTAAAAATACAATTAAATAAAGAAAGGTAATTTAGGATCTTTAAATCACTGACTTAAAATGTCAGACAATGTCCACCACTAACGTTTAAAATTTACAATGGTGACAATATATTCATTAGTGATGGTGGTTTTTAAAGGACAAAATCAAGGTAGAGGACAGTTATTAGCCATGACCACGTACTGAGAACTAAAGTTTTACATGAAGTGGTTCCCTGCTTTTGCTGTACCTTAAGTTGCGACAAAAGTTGCAAATGGAAACTGTAATCACAATATTTAAAATTTCTAACTCGTTGGAGATGCGACACATTTCTATTATGGCCCAGGGAACTTTCAAATAAGCAGTTGCCTACAAAATACTGTGTGATTTAATGACCTACCTAAAATAAATTCGTGTTCACTCCTGTTATTAATGCAATGCTCCTGCGGTTTGTGGTAATATCCATAAGTTTGCAATCGCTTTTCGCAAGGGGTCCGCGTGCTACCCATTTTAGCCTAGAGTTTACATTGTTACCAGCTAACTTGGCTTTGTAGTAAAGAGAGCTCCTTCCATGCGTCCCACATAGGCGTACGCTCTTCAACAATACTAAATCACAGAAATCCGATAACTCAATTGCGGAGAAATGCAGCAGCCCTGAAGAGAAATGAAGCCTGCTGGGCTAAACAATTAGCCGAAACGCTTAGCATGGCTGCAATAAAAAAAGCATTGGGTTAGCGCGCGCGCAACAGTAGCTCAGTGGAGATTTGATTCTAAATTGGAAAACACCGAATTATGCAAGTCCAATGTACCTTAACCAGCGCAAAAGGGGCGGTCTTTAGATAAAACGTGCACCAGATAAATTGTTTATGTCATCGGTTCAGGAGTTTGCTTCTGGATAAGCTAGCAAGAGAGCTAATGCTAAAACCTTTGTTTTGCCGGGCAAACTCTGCTTCAGTTTCGAAAAGCAAGACAAACATCGCTGCTTGACTAATATCACTTGCCCCTTTCTACAAAGCGCCTGCATTTTCTCAGACCTTACGGGAGCTGTGTTACTTACCTGAAATAAAAACGTACTCCAGCTCGGTTCCATTGCAACTCTTATGCTAAAACCTGCAGGAAACCAAGAAGGAATCCCCAACAAAGCAACCAACTAAACATGGCAGCAACTTCCTGTCACCCCGGAGGTTGATACAAATAAAATCGACCAGTCGTCTGAATATGACATGAGATTTGAGATGGAACATTTACGTTTTGTCAAGTTGTTGATGAAATGTTTTTCCTTCCTAAAATTAAATTGGGATCATTTTAATTGATGAAACTCTATACTGTCTATTCTTTTTAATAAATTATGCTTTAATGAATTTATAAAAAAATTGAATTTTAAAATTAAACGGGGACCAGTGGATCAGCTGGTAAAGCGTTGGCCTCACAGTTCTGAGGTCCCGGGTTCAATCCCAGACCCGCCTGTGTGGAGTTTGCATGTTCTCCCACTGCCTGCGTGGGTTTCCTCCGGGCACTCCTGTTTCCTCCCACGTTCCAAAAACATGCAATATTAATTGGACACTATAAATTCCCCCTAGGTGTGATTTTGAGTGCGGCTGTTTGTCTCAATGTGCCCTGCAATTGGCTGGCAACCAGTTCAGGGTGTACCCCGCCACCTGCCCGTTGACAGCTGGGATAGGCTCCAGCACTCCCCGCGACCCTCGCGAGGATAAGCGGTGAAGAAAATGGATGGATGGAAAATGAAACAGCAAAATATGAGAATAAAATTTACACATACCTGTGCGACATAGTAAAGAGATCAATCATCATTTTCATTTGTTTAGCATAGATGTAGTTTGCTGTGATTACTGTTGAAGAAACATCAAACGTGAGTAACTTCATAACTTGTACGACGAGGGCCGTGAGTACTGATAGGAAATGTAACAAGTCTTATCTTAGTACAACTTAGTACCCAAATTGGTGCCGTATCATTCGCATTGAAGCTGCTCGACCTAAGTTAGCCTACCGCGCTAACAACATTACCTATGTAGAGTATACAACGAGGACCAAACATCGAACGTGGACTCAACCTTCAACTACTAGAGTGAGGTCCATTGTGGTTTGAATCTCTTCCATCCACATATCCTTTAAATCGCCATATCCTTTATATTTTCACACAGGTAGTATGTGATTTGTGTACCTTATGTGCTGATTGTGTTTATTTGATTGCTTCTATCTGACTTTAACTTTAACATTGATGAGGTACGATGTGAATTGTGTATCTTATGTGCTGGCTTTGTTCATTTGATTACTTGTTTTGACTATCTGCAGCCCGAATGGGGCACAATTCCTGAGCAAACCTGTAGGCCGGTCCCAAGCCTAGATAAATGCAGAGGGTTGCGGCAGGAAGGGCGTCTAGCGTAAAACTGTGCCAAAAATATATGAGCATTACTGAAACGAATTCCATAATGGATAGGGCGTGGCCCGGGCTAACTACGCCCACCCCCGGCACTGTTAATCTGCAAGGCGTAGGTAGAAATTCAGATAATGTAGGTCGAAGACAAAAATGAGAATGAAAGCGGGTTGGTCGGCGGACGAAGAAGAGGCATGCACAATGTTGGGACTATGACAGGAAATGCTCAGGAGTTAGTTGACATGAGGATTAGGAGAAATGTTGATGTATTGTCCGTCCAAGAGAGCAAGAGGAAAGGGAGTAAGGCTAGAAGCTTAGGAGCAGGGTTTAAATGACTTTACCATGGAGTAGATGGAAAGATAAATGGAGGAGGGGTTATTTTAAAGGAAGACCTGGCTAAGAATGTCTTGGAGGTGAAAAAAATTGAGTGATGAGGATGACATTTGAAACTGTGGGTATTGTGGATAATGTGATGATATGCCCCACAGGTAGGATGTGACCTTGAGTTGAAAGAGAAATTCTGGAAGGAACTAGACGAAGTAGTCCTGAGCATCCCAGACAGAGAGAGAGTTGTGATTGGTGGAGATTTCAATGGACAGGTTGGCGAAGGAAACAGGGGCGATGAAGAAGTGATGGATAAGTACGGCATTCAGCAAAGGAACTTTGAGGGTCAGATGGTGCTGGACTTCGCAAAAAGGATGGAATTGGCAGTGGTGAACACTTATTTCCAGAAGAGACAGGTACATAGAGTGACCTACAAGAGCGGAGGTAGAAGCATGCAGGTGGATTATATTTTGTGCAGACGATGTAATCTGAAAGGGGTTACTGATTGTAAGGTAGTGGTGGGGGAGAGTGTAGCTCTATGACATAGGATGGTGCTGTGTAGGATGACTCTGGTAGCAGGTAGAAAGATTAAAAAGCCAAAAGTAGAGCAGAGAATCAGGTGGTGGAAGTTGAGAAAGGAAGAATGTGGTGTGGCCTTTCGGAAAGAGGTGAGACAGGCTCTAGATGGACAGGAAGAGCTCCCGGAAGACTGGAATACTATTGCCAATGTACTCAGAGAGGCAAGCAGGAGAGTATTTGGGGTGCCTTTTGGTAGGAAAGGGGAGAAGGAGATTTGGTGGTGGAACCCCAAAATTCAGGAAGTCATCCAAGGAAAGAGATTAGCGAAGAAGAAGTGGGACATGGAGAGGACTGAGGAGAGGCGAAAGGAATACATTGAGATGCGACGTAGGACAAAGGTCGAGGTGGCGAAGTTCTAAACAAGAGGCTTATGACGACATGTACACCAAGTTGGATATGAAAGAAGGAGAAAAGGATTTCTACAGGTTGGCCAGACAGAAGAATAGAGATGAGAAAGATGTGCAGCAAGTAAAGGTGATTAAGGATTGCGATGAAAATATGTTGACTGGTGCCAGTAGTGTTCTAAGTAGATGGAAAGAGTACTTTGAGAAGTTAAAGAATGAAGAAAATGGGAGAGAAGGTAGAGTAGAAGAGGCAAGCGTGAATGACCAGGAAGTGGCAATGATTAGGAAAGGGGAAGTTAGAAAGGCACTGAACACAATGAAAAATGGAAAGACAGTTGGTCCATATGACATACCAGTGGAGGTATGGAAGCAATTTGGAGAAGTGGCTGTGGAGTCTTTGACCAACTTTTTCAATAGAATAGTTGCGGGAGAGAAGATGCCAGAAGAATAGAGGAAAAGTGTGCTAGTCCCCATTTTTATGAACAAAGGAAATGTTCAGAGCTGTGGAAACTATAGAGGAATAATGATGATGACCCACACAATGAAGTTATGGGAAAGAGTAATGGAGGTTAGACTCAGGATAGAAGTAAGTATCTGTGAGCAACAGCATGGTTTCATGCCTAGAAAGAGTACCACAGATGCATTATTTGCCTTGAGGTTGCTCGTGGAAAAGTACAGAGAAGGTCAGAAGGAGCTACATTCCGTCTTTGTAGACTTAGAGGAGGGGAACGATGGTACTGCATGCACAAGTCTGGTGTGGCGGAGAAATATATCAGAATTGTACAGGACATGTATGAGGGGAGCAGAACAGTGGTGAGATGTGCTGTAGATGTGTCAGAAAAAATTAACGTAGAGGTGTGACTGCATCAGGGACCCACGCTGAGCCTCTTCCTGTTTGCGGTAGAAAAGGATAGGCTGACAGATGAGGTTAGACTGGAATCCCCTTTTTATCATGATGTTCCCAGATGATATTGTGATCTGCAGTGAAAGCAGGGAGCAGGCGGAGGAACAATTAAAAAGATGGAGACACACACTGGAAAGGAGAGGAATGAAGATTAGCCAAAGTAAAACAGAATATATGAAGAGTTTGTTTTCAAAATGAGACATATCCGTTTTTTTCATTTTGAGAAAAGGGCTTGGTATTGAAGTGAAAACAATAAACTCAATTTATGTTTCTAACTATTAGGGGATGGAAAGAGATGCTAAAAAGTAACTAAACACCATACTACAAAAAATATTGGCTTTAATATTCGAGTTTTTTTGATGACAAATTTCATTTTTTTCTCCAAAACGAGACATATCCAAACATTCTATTCTTGGCAAAGTGAGACATATCCAAATTTCGACTTAAACCTTCAGGAGCAGCTGTATTTTTTTTAAAAAATCAGTTGCTTTTGATAGGCAATCATGAAAACTCTTTGCCTTTCAACATTTCAAGCATTTTAAAATAATATTTAAGACCATGACCACCACATTTAGAGAGTTAGGTATCAGAAATAAGGGTCAGTCACCAGTCACAATTTTCACAATTAGCTCAGTAATGTCAGATGTTGAAAAAGGAGATGAAAAAATGGGAATTTCTTTTAAAAAGGTGTTTTTCAGTTATTTAGAAACTGTTTGTTTGTTCAGCATGAGGTCTTGGAAAGGCTGAGTTTACATCATTGTAATTTTGTGTATCTGTATGCGATTCTGCAATCCGACATCTGCAGGCATTGTGTCACTCAGTTGATTAATTTTGTTTATAAATTGATGTGAGATCATTAAGAAAGTAAACTGCTTCAAACCAGTCTACCAAGGTTAATATGGGTTGCGAGGGATACCAGCAGGAAAAAAATAGGTAGTCGATCTCATACACACATCTCCAAAATGAAATCAGTTTCAAACTCACAAATTCACTGTTTGAAATCTGACTCATTGAGTTTGCTTTCTTTTGATTTTATTTATAGCTGTCGCTGTCGGGGGAAAGAACACTGCAGAATAGGATATAAGTCTGTAGTAATAATAACAGTATTCATAATGCTCATAGACAGAAATTGAGTCTACTCCAAGGGTGTTGATTTCCTTTTAATGTCAACTTTTCTTAAGTCATAGCCGATAACTTTCCTTATAAAAAATGGCAAAAAAAAAAGATTGCATAGAATTCTAAAAATTTATTCATTCATTAATGATCGTTGGTGAAATATTTTGAACAACAAAATTACTATTCAAGCATTACACAATCATAGACAAAACAGTATGTTTATTACATTCAGATACAATGGTACTTGGATGAGAACTGAAGTATTAAATTGCAATAATTTCATAAAGAATTAAAATTAAATAGGAAAAGCACCCTCACAATGGGACAGCCTGCAAGTAAACCAGCACAATCACTGATTCATTTATTCGATATTATTAAACATTGATAAACAAAATACAAGACTTAGTTCAGCTTGAAAGCAAGAAACACTGTAAAGATAAAATCGAGAAAAATGCATGCCAAGGATCCAAATAAAAAAACATGGTAAAATGTATCACATGGCAAAACAATGAAAAGGTTTTCTACTGACCGTACTGGATATTTTTCAGTGTAAACAAAAACAATCTACAAAGATCAAAAGTCTTTATTTTCTTTCACTTCATAAGTAGAAAAGAAACATTACTGATCCCGTTTCCACTGGGTTTCTTTTCCTTCCCAGCTTCATTCTCTCCGGTGTCTCGTACATAAAATCAAACTCGGCATTAGCATCTCTCTCAAACGTGGGCGCAGCCATTTTGGATGATGATGTGGAAGATACCGGAACTTCCCTCTAGACGAATTCTGATTGGATGCTGCTTGCTTCAGCAGCGCACGCTGATTGAACGAAATTATGTCGCATTTTGCTCTAAATAAGATCTCGATATGTCGCATTTTGAAATAAAACGCGATCTTCCTTGGCTGATATACAACGATATGTAGCACTTTGAAGGAGGCCCCGTAGCTCAGTGGTTAGAGCACTGGTTTGGTCTGTGCATGAATGAGAGGGGCAGAGGAGGAAGCTCCAGGGAGAAGAGATAGCGAGGGTGGATGACTTCAAATACAACAATACAGAGCAATGGAGAGTGTGGTAAGGAAGAAACTGGTGGAACAGTTGGTGGAAGGTGTCTGGTGTTCTATGTGACAGAAGATTCTCCGGTAGGAGAAGGGCAAAGTTTATAAAACAGTGGTGAGGCCAGCCATGATGTACAGATAAGAGACGGTGGAACTGAAGAAACAACAGGAAGCAGAACTTGAGGTAGCAGAAATGAAGATGCTGAGGTTCTCGCTTGGAGTGAACAGGTTGGATAGGATTAGAAATGAGCTCATTAGAGGGACAGCCAAAGTTGGATGTTTTGGAGACAAGGCTAGAGAAAGCAGACTTAGATGATTTGGACATGTTCGGAGGTGAGAGAGTGAGTATATTGGTAAAAGGGTGCTGAGGACTGAGCTGCCAGGCAAAAGAGCATGAGGAAAACCAAAGAAAAGGTTGATAGATGTTTTGAGGGAGGACATGAGGACAGTGGGTGTTAGAGAGGAAGATGCAAGAGATAGGCTTAGATGGAAAAATATGACATGCTGTGGCGACCCCCTAACGGGACAAGCTGAAAGGAAAAGAAGATGGAGTTTGCTGTGATTATAAAACAGCACTTAAAAATATTACATACAGCTCTCAGTAGTATCAATCAAACTATGCAACTCTGTTTCTGACTAGACTGTTAAAGTGCGAATGAATAAGTGGCCTGTCACTGTACCCTGTGCAATAAACAAATAAATAAATAGGAGGGTGTTATGGTTGGCATGGTTAGAGCACTGGCCTCAGTTCTGGGGACTCCGGTTTCCTCCCCAAAACATGCATTGATTGGAGACTTTAATGGCTCCTTAGGTGTGATTGTGTGAATGCAGCCCTATGGGGGCACAAACCAGTGCAATCTGTAGGCCGGTCCCAAGCCCGGATAAATGCAGAGGGTTGCGTCAGGAAGGGCATCCGGCGTAAAAACTGTGCCAAACAAATATGAGCGTTCATCTAAAGAATCCCATACCGGATCGGTCGTGGCCCGGGTTAACAACGCCCGCCCCCGGCACTGCTAACCTGCAGGGCGTCGGTGGAAATTCAGCTACTGTGGGTCGAAGACAAAGAAGAGGAGGAAACCGGATCCAGCGTCAGAAGAAAAAGATGAATGCACAGAGCCTACAACTGAGTGTAGGGACTTTGATGTTGGGACTATGACAGGAAAAGCTCAGGAGTTGTTGACATGATGATTAGAAGAAAGGTTGATATTCTGTGCATCCAAGAGGGCAGGTGGAAAGGTAGTAAGGCTAGAAGTTTGGGAGCAGGGTTTAATTATTCTACCACGGAGTAGATGGGAAGAGAAATGGAGTAGGGGTTATTTTAAAGGAAGAGCTGGCTAAGAATGTCTTGGAGGTGAAAAGAGTATCAGATCGAGTGATGAGACTAAAAATTGAATTGAGGGTGTTATGTATATGTGGTTAGCGGCTATGCACCACAGGTAGGATGTGACCTAGAGTTGAAAGAGAAATTCTGGAAGGAACTAGATGAAGTAGTTCTGAGCATCCCAGACAGCGAGAGAGTTGTGATTGGTGCAGATTGTAATGGACATATTGGTAAAGGAAACAGGGGCGATGAAGAAGTGATGGGTAAGTACGGCATCCAGGAAAGGAACTTTGAAGGCAGATGGTGGTGGACTTTGCAAAAAGGATGGAGATGGCTGTAGTGAACACTTATTTCCAAAAGAGGGAGGAACATATAGTGACCTACAAGAGCGGCGGTAGAACCACGCAGGTGATTATATTTTGTGCAGACGATGTAATCTGAAGGAGGTTACTGACTGTAAAGTAGTAGTAGGGGAGAGTGTAGCTCGACAGCATAGGATGGTAGTATGTAGGATGATTCTGGTGGTGGGTAGAAAGATTAAGAAGACAAAGGAAGAGCAGAGAACCATGTGGTGGAAGCTGAGAAAGGAAGAATGTTTGTGGCGGCCTCCGGAAAGAGGTGAGACAGGCTCTCGATGGACAACCGAAGCTCCCGGAAGACTGGACGACGACAGCCAGGTGATCAGAGAGACAGGCAGGAGAGTACTTGGTGTGTCATCTGGTAGGAAAGGGGAGAAGGAGACTTGGTGGTGGAACCCCATAATACAGGGAGTCATACAAGGAAAGAGATTAGCGAAGAAGAAGTGGGAATACTGAGAGGACTGAGGAGAGGCGAAAGGAGTACATCGAGATGCGACGTAGGGCAAAGGTAGAGGTGGCAAGGCTAAACAAGAGGCATATGAAGACATGTACACCAGGTTGGACACGAAAGAAGGAGAAAAGGATCTCTACAGGTTGGCCAGACAGAGGGATAGAGATGGGAAGGATGTGCAGAAGGTTAGGTGATTAAGGATAGAGATGGAAATGTGTTGACTGGTGCCGTAGTGTGCTAAATAGATGGAAAGAATACTTTGAGAAGTTGATGAATGAAGAAAATGAGAGAGAAGGAAGAGTTGAAGAGGCAAGAGTGAAGGACCAGGAAGTGGAAATGATTACTAAGGGGGAAGTCAGAAAGGCATTACAAAGGATCAAAAATGGGAAGGCAGTTGGTCCTGATGACATACCGGTAGAGGTATGGAAGTAATTTGGAGAGATGGCTGTGGAGTTTTTGACCAACTTATTCAACAGAATACTAGCGGGCGAAAAGATGCCTGAAGAATGGAGCAAAAGTGTTCTAGTTCCCATTTTTAAGAACAAAGGGGATGTTCAGAGCTGTGGGAACTATAGAGGAATAAAGTTGATGAGCCACACAATGAAGTTATGGGAAAGAGTAGTGGAGGCTAGACTCAGGACAGAAGTAAGTATCTGCGAGCAACAGTACGGTTTCCATGCCTAGAAAGAGTACCACAGATGCATTATTTGCCTTGAGGATGCTCGTGGAAAAGTACAGAGAGGTCAGAAGGAGCTACATTGTGTCTTTGTGGATCTAGAGAAAGCCTATGACAGAGTACCTTGAGAGGAACTATGGTACTGCATGCGTAAGTCTGGTGTGGCAGAGAAGTATTTAAAATAGTACAGGACATGTATGATGGCAGCAGAACAATGGTGAGGTGTGCCTTAGGTGTGACAGAGGATTTAAGGTCGAGGTGGGACTGCATCAGGGATCAGCTCTGAGCCCCTTCCTGTTTGCAGTGGTAATGGATAGGCTGACAGATGAGGTTAGGACTGGAATCCCCTTGGACCATGATGTTCGCAGATGATATTGTCATATGCAGTGAAAGCAGGGAGCATGCAGAGGAACAATTGGAAAGATGGAGACATGCACTGGAAAGGAGAGTAATGAAGATTAGCCGAAGTAAAACAGAATATATGTGCGTGAATGAGAAAAGTAGAGGGGGAAGAGTGAGGCTTCAGGGAGAAGAGTATAGCGAGGGTGGACGACTTCAAATACTTGGGGTCAACAATACAGAGCAATGGAGAGTGTGGTCAGGAAGTGAAGAACGCGTTCCAAGCAGGTTGGAACAGCTGGCGAAAGGTGTCTGGTGTGTTATGCGACAGAAGAGTGTCTGCTAGGATGAAGGCAAAGTTTACAAAACAGTGGTGAGGCCGGCCATGATTAGACGGTGGCACTGAAGAAACAACAGGAAGCAGAACTGGAGGTGGCAGAAATGAAGATGTTGAGGTTCTCGCTCGGAGTGACCAGGTTGGATAGATTAGAAATGAGCTCATTCGAGGGACAGCCAAAGCTGGATGTTTTGGAGACAAGATTCGAGAGAGCAGACTTCGATGGTTTGGACATGTTCAGAGGCGAGAGAGTGAGTATATTGGTAGAAGGATGCTGAGGATGGCGCTCCCAGGCAAAAGAGCGAGAGGAAGACCAAAGAGAAGGTTTATGGATGTGGTGAGGGAAGACATGAGGGCAGTTGGGGTTAGAGAGGAGATGCAGGAGATAGGCTAAGATGGCAAAAGATGACACGCTGTGGCGACCCCTAACGGGAACAAGCCGAAAGGAAAAGAAGAAGAAGAAGGTGTGATTGTGTGTGAGAATATTTGTTTGTCTCTGTGTGCCCTGGGATTGGCTGGCAATCAGTTCCCACTGTACCCCAACTCCTGTCTGAAGATAGCTGGAATAGGTTCCAGCACTCCTGCAACCCTTGTGAAGATAAGTAGCTCAGAAAATGGATGGATGGATAAATAAAACGTGTTGGTATCCACACAAGACCATATACTTACCCCCGTGCTGACTGCTTTTCAAGAGAGAAAAAGTTCGATCTGTACCCCTGTGTCCCCTGCTGATAATTGTTTTTCAGAATGGGGAATATATTGTACCCATCCATCGATTTTCCAAACTGCTTTTCTTCCCATGGGTCACAGGAGTGGGAAACCCTATCCCACCTAACTTTGGGCAAGAGGCAGATTACTCCCTGAACTGGTTCGCAGTAGTCACAGGGCACATATCGACACTATTCTTGAGCGGTGCCTGCACCAAAGTCAGGCATGTGTACCGCTACACCATCAGTGACTACTATACTGTAATCAGTCTGAACCATTTCTAATCAGTGCCAAAGGCAAATCTGTAAATGCTAGTGTTTGGCCTACATGGTGTTGGCCCCCACTGGTTGACGTCTGGCCCTCATACCAAACTTATCTGTTCTGTTTCTGACAGCTTGACCAGAAACACACACATTGGTGGCTCTCTGACATTCATTTTGTGCAGCTCTGGCATTGCTTCTCCTCTTCCTCTTGCACAAAGGAAAATATGGAGGTCCTGCTGGGCCCCCTCCACAAAACATTGTCAAGTAGTGGCCTGTCTCTGGGTATCTCGTACATGCCCTTGATCAGGTGTGTCCATACTTTTTTACCCCAAGATCTACTTTTCAAGCAGCCTGCTTCTTGCGAGCTACCGATGTGTGTGTGTGTGTGTGGGGGGGGTGAATATGATGATGATGAGGCTTCCAAACTGTCTAAAGGTTAATGTTATGTTGCCTGCTATATTTCAAATAGAGAATTAGCTTTTTGTGTGCTGTATTGTCTGTGCTTTCATCCTGGATCAGGCTGTGCCAAGGTGGAATTGTAAAATTACACACCATCTCATCCTGCAATTTGTACTTTGTCTTTGTACTTTGACCAGACTTTTCCCACTCGGAAAAGAGAAAATCTCGTCTATTATAAAACACATTGATGGGCTGCGTAAGTACTGTAACATTTCCAATTATGAGTGTACATCTTTAAGAGTGGGGGGTGTAAAGTAATCTAGGAAAAGATAGAAAGCTAGATTTGGGTATCCCTGCTCAAGTGAATGTCCCCGCGACCTTACCTCAGACAAGCGGAGGAAAATGAATTGGTGGATGGATTATATTTCAGAAAATGTGCTTGATAGTATTATTTTGCCCGTTTTTAAAGTGGAAAAAAATGAAAAAAATGCTTGTACATTTTACACAACAGAGCAGTCTTGTTAACAAGGTGGACAACCAATGAATGGATTAATAAAAGATCACAAAGTATGGAAACTCGGGCTTCAAAATGGTCAAGAACTGAAACATTCTTTCAGCTTGCAGACGCTGTAGGCATGTAGCGGAATGCTCTCAAAATCCTCCCTCTCGGGAACTTAAATCTGTCAATTAGATAAATGCCTGTTTTGCCGATAAATGCCGTACAAGACCCTGAGATAAGTAAATTCCTTTACTTGGGACAGGATATCTTCTTTGACTCGAAAAGGGAATTCCACCTTTTTCTGACCTTTTCCATGGCCACAGATTTCTAGTAATTTTCAACCCAGCTGCTTAACACTCAGATGCGAACCACTCCAGCGAGAGTTGAAGGTCACTGCTTGATGAAGCCATCAGAACCACAATATGTGCCAAATGCATGGACACAAATCTGAGGCCACCAAACCAGACCCCCTCAACACCTTGGCTGCACTAGAAATTCTGTCCATAAAGGTAATGAACTATATCGATGACAAAGGTCAGCCTTGGCAGAGTTCAACTCTTACTAGAAATGTATTCAACTTAATGTTGCCGCCAATGGGAGCCAAATTCTGATACCGGTCACACATGGACAGAACAGTCCTTATTAGGGGGTCCAGTTGAATGCCTGAAATACAAGCATATATAAAAAAAAAATGACTGCTCATTGGTACAGAGTTTTTGTTTTGTTTCTTTATCCATCCATTTACTAAGCCGATTATCCTTACAAGTGTCACAGGAGTGCTAGAGTTTATCCCAGCTATCTTCGGGGAAGATGCAAGGTACGCCCTGAATCAGTAGCCAGCTAATCGCAGAGCACTTAGAAACAAACAACCATTCGAACCCACAATCACATCTCAGGGCAATTTAGAGTCCCCAATTAATGCATGTTTTTGGGATGTGGGAGGGAGCCGGAGTGCCATGAGAAAACCAACATAGGCATGGGGAGAACACGCAAACCAGAAACAGGCAGGGATGGAATTTGAACCCCTGTCCTTGTGAGGGTAACACTCTAACCTGAAACACCACCATTCCGCCTGTATATTTATTATTATATCATATATATTTTTTGCTGTTGAACACGATTTAACTGCTTAATCCAAAATACTACTCAACATCCCAAATCACAGTTAGTGGAAGAAATTGAAAAGAAAAAGAAAAAAATACAGTCTAAAAGACACTATCCAAATCCACTGACTGTGCAGTAAAGCCCTGGACATGCCGATAAGGATAACTGGAGCAACTGTAAAGTCGCTGTGTAATCAATCCTGTCCCCTCCACATCCATGAAAAGTGACAAATGTCTAATCCATTGACTTTCAAACCTTCTAAAAATCAGAATCCTGCAACACTCATTGTTACGTTACTCTGATGTGAAACCAATATTTTCATATTGTCAGTGCTGGAGGTGTAACTTTGTAAACACACTAATACATACTGTAATAGTGTTGTCCCTAAAAGCCTGTTGTTTAATATAATTTAACAACAAATGTATGACCTATTTTACCAGCTAATCACAGTCCTTTTACATAAACTGGCATTGTGTCTTTCCAGTTTGTTCCATACACTGTTGAACCATTTCACCGTTCCCAGCTTTTCAGAAAAGGAACCCCCTCATTGTGTTTTGCACTGTACATTGCCTGCCTTTGTAGTCACACTGCACAATGGCAGTTTCAGACAGACTGGCTTATTATGTGTGGTCAGCCTGTTCTCCCTTACCAGGCTCGACAGGATTCACCGCATCAAAACTTGAAGATTTAAAAAGCCGTGAAAATGCAATGTAAAGCCTAGTTAAAAGGATTGATTCTGAAAAGTTCGGCTTTACATAAAGGTAAGTTAAAATTTGATTTAACTACTCATCATTTAATTTGTCAAGTAAAGGATAATTCGTTCTGGAAAGCAATCACGTACATTTTTTGTAAAAATGGTAATTTGTTTATTGGGTAAATAAATCAATTGGAAATCAATTGTTATTAGCACCCCTCTTTGAATTTCTTTCCTTTTAAAAAGCTATTTTTGTGTCGTATAGTTCCGGAATAAAAACAATACAGCAATTTACATTTGCATAACAAAACTAATCAACTCTAAGGAGCTAATTTATTCATAATATAATACAACAGAACCTATATAACTGTCAGTCTCTGTTTTATTATTATCAAGAAAAAAATACAAACAATGCTGACACCTTTTACTTTCTTACTAAGGTCAAGTCATGGGTGACTGGTCTATTCTTGGACGTTTTCTCTCTGAGGTCCAGAATCATTCCACAGTAATTGGCAAGATCTGGCTCACGATGCTGCTCATTTTCCGCATCTTGCTGGTAGCCTTGGTGGGAGACGCCGTTTACAACGATGAGCAATCTAAGTTCACCTGCAATACCCAGCAGCCTGGATGCAACAACGTGTGTTACGACACATTCGCACCCGTTTCCCATCTGAGGTTCTGGGTTTTCCAAATTGTGCTGGTCTCAACCCCATCAATATTCTACATAGTATTTGTTTTGCATAAAATTGCCAAAGACGAAAGGCTAGACGGACAACGGGCACAGTTGCTGCGGCAAAGGCCTTCAAGGCAGTGTACTGGGAAGAAGGTCGGTAAGGAAGCGATGAGGGTAGGTGTGCCTACTTATTGTCCTCGATATAGGGAGGATTGGGATGAGAGGGAAAGAACACAGCAAAGCTTTCTGGAGGAGGGTCATGGTGCACTGGCAGAAGACCCCACTCAACAGTCTAACCAGGTTCTGCTTATCTACATCCTTCATGTGTTACTTCGATCAGTCATGGAGATCACCTTCCTGGTGGGCCAGTATTTGTTATTTGGGTTTGAGGTGCCCCACCTTTACCGCTGTGAGACCTATCCTTGCCCAACTCGCACAGACTGTTTTGTGTCTCGTGCCACAGAGAAAACAATTTTCCTCAACTTTATGTTCAGCATTAGCCTGGGCTGCTTTGTGCTCAACATTGCAGAGCTTCACTACCTGGGCTGGGTCTACATTTTCCGTGTCCTCTGCTCAGCCTGCTCCAACTGCTGCAGTCAAGAGAATGATCCAGATAAAATGTACTCCAAGCAAAACCCCCTTTTGCTCCAACTCAGGCATTCTCTGAGAGGTCAGCTGGTTCTGCAGAGCCGTTCAACGATGGCTCAAGAGAAGACAGGAGGTCTACTCACACATGCCCCAGCTATCTCTTTTGAAACAGACTCAACTGTGGAATGCAGCTCAAAGAGGAGTCCGGAGAACATGGACAAGGTGAAGGTTAAATTGGCCAACATGGCCAAGTTAGGACGAACTAAGAAATCTTGGCTGTGACACTGCCATTTGTGGTCATCCTATAATCATGTCCAATGTCTTTAGTTTTCATTCATGTACTTTAGTACTGGCAAAATGTGTTGGATATGTGTTACAATATGTAGGTTTAGCTTGGTATTACCATTAGGGATGGGTATAATAATTGATGAATTGGTCATCTGGGTATGAAAAATTCTCTCAAGAATGTTGAATTCAATGTTGATTAGTTGCGTCTCCAAGCAATTGAAGTACTACCTGAGAAACTGCTGATTTGGTCTCATTCGCTTCATGAAGATGTTAGCTACGGTAATTTTAGATTTAACGTTTAGTTGTTAAAACTTTTCTTGAAATAAATACATGTAGGGCGGCACGGTGCATCAGCTGGTAAAGCGTTGGCGTCACAGTTCTAAGGTACCAGGTTCAATCATGGACCCGCCCGTGTGGAGTTTGCATCTTCTCCCCATGCCTGCGTGGGTTTTCTCCGGGCACTCCGGTTTCCTCCCACATTCCAAAAAACATGCAACATTAATTTGGACACTCTAAATTGCCCCTAGATGTGATTGTGAGTGCAGCTGTTTGTCTCTATGTGCCCTGCAATTGGCTGGCAACCAGTTCAGGGAGTACCCCACCTCCTGCCCGTTGACAACTGGGATAGGCTCCAGCACTCCCGCGACCCTTGTGAGGATAAGCGGCTAAGAAAATGGATGGATGGATAAATACATGTACATGAATAGTTATATGGTAAACACACTTTTGGTAGTTATATACCTACCTACCTACTTACCTATCAATTCTCTGTTTATTCGGAATAATGATGTATTTTACACTGCATTAAACAGAAATACATGTATACTAGGTTGGTTGCTTAGTGCTGGATTATAGTTGCTATATTTTAAAATAAATCTAACTGTTCAATTTGACTTGATTATAGCTTGAACAAATATCACAATCTATAAATACAGCTTTGTTTTAAATTTTTATTTTTGCATCCATACATCTTGCCAGTTGCTACTGTACATAGTATTGAAATCAGTGGCCTTCATTATGGTCAGGTGTGTGCTTATCTATGTTAGATACTCAGTATGTGAGTAAATATGATGTTTGTATAAATAAAATCACATAATTTTCAATGAAAATCCTGGCATTCTGTCTTGGCTGCAATATGATTTTTCACCGTTAGATAAAGGTCAAAGCTCTCAGTTGCCTTTTAAGAAGGTTGAATTTTTTTTTATATACATTACCACCATTTATTCAATTAAATGCCTCCAGTTAAAAAAACAACAACATGATGTGCCACACCTAAATCTTTGGCAATAAAGTACATGCTTAGTCCTATAATTTAAAGTTTAAAATTTAAAGAGAAACAGAAAGCTAAACTGACTACTTAAACAATCAATCATTTTGCATTACTGTTTTCTTTTATACACAGTGAAGATACACTCAATCATACCACAAGACTATACATATATATATTATATATTTTTCATATCCTAAAATAGTAAATCGGTTTTACTCACAAATGTGTTTTCATACTGTTAAGTTAAGAGCTTCAACAATGTCCCCTGATTCACCCACACAAACAATGATTAATGATAGTACTTATTTTACTATAGAACTTTTGGAGTTTAAATTATTTTCACACGAACCCACACACACACATGCACACACAATTATTCAATAAATATGAATAGGCTCAGCTTGCAATCATCAATAATCACTGCAATAGTCACTTTTACAGTTGTGAAGCCACCAAGAATAAACAAAATCTATAAAAAATTCTGCTGCAAAAATTTAACACTGCAATTGCCTGCATACCACTTCAGAGTGTAACCTGTCTCCTGCCCGATGACAGCTGGGATTGGCTCCAGTAGTCCCGTGACCTTGATGAAGATAAGTGGCTCAGAAAATGGATGGATGGGTGAATTCCTGCAGTCATTTCAGTGGCTGGTATGGGCATGTGTGCTCGGAAGTAAAATTAATTCCATCTACTGTTTTTTTGGGTTGAAAACTAATTAAGCTGTTGAAAAAAAAACACTTTTTCCAATTATATTACTTAAAAATAGGAGATTATTGTCATGGGTGTGTCTGTTCCTGATGTGGTGCGTACCTGCTCCAATGAGCAGATCGCTCACCTGTGTCTCGTTTTGGTGATTACGATCCATGTATATATTGCCATGCGTGCGGTCTGGTCCTTGCCAGATTGTTGTACTACTATGTCACATTCCCGCAACCCTTTACCTATGTCCTTGCTACTCTGTGTACTAAACCCTGCCTTGTTAACGACGCTGCCTTCACGCCTGCTCAATTTGGTACTGCTGCTTCTTTGGACTGCCTACGTGTGTTTTGACCTTGGACTGAATAAAGACGCTTCCCGAACTGCACCTGGTCTCGTGAGTCATGCATTTTGGGTTCAGCCTCATGTTCTGGTCATGACAGAACGATTTGGCTAGTACATGGACACAGCTGACTCAAATTGGGTGCGCAACGCCCTCCAGGCTCAAGGACTATGTCTTGTTGAACACAACAGAAATCTCCAGATGCCTGCTTGCCAGTTGGAGCAGCTGAGTGACCAGTTGCGAGAGGTATTTTCTCATCTAACTGTAGTTTCCTCTCTGCATCCTTCCCCAGTGGAGCTGACGCAGCCCGGTCCCAGTAGCTGCCGAGGGATCCTCCCATATCCATGAGGCAGTAGCCTCCCCGGTCGCCGGCGCACATTCGGGTGTCAGCTCTCCCCTCTCCCATCCGGAGCATTTCTCAGGGGACTCTGGTAATGTGAAGCCATTCATCACCCAGTGCGAGCTCCTCTTCGAGTTACAGGCAGCCGCCTTTCCTTCTGATAAAGCCAAGATCGCGTTTGTTATTTCCCACGTGACGGGAACACGCTGAAGAATGGGTGACCAGTGAGTGGCGCCACGATTCGGACACATGTCGGATGTGGTTGTCCTTCATGAAGTCCATGGTGCAAGTGTTCCAGTATGCATCTCCTGAACACGAAGCAGCGAACTCCTTGATCATGCTGCGGGAAGGCAAGCACCAGGTCTCTGACAACGCCATTGACTTCCGCATTCTTGCAGCAGAAAGCCAGTGGAACAACAGGGCGCGTCTAGATGTATTCATTCAAGGGCTGTCCCCTGCGGTAAAGGACCAGCTGATCCAGCTGGACTTGCCGACAGACATGGACGCACTCATCGCTCTCACTTTAATAATAGACAAGAGATTAATGGATCGGGAGCAGGACAGCGCCTGGCGGAGGGATACACCTGCACGGATCAGGGATGCTGACACTCTTCAAGGTACGTCTAATGAAGCGGAGAAGCCCAGGCAGCCGGGCCACCCCTGGGTACCCCCCAACCCCATTGCTACAGCCTTTGAACTTCTGAAGGAGGCCAAGGTTTTTACCAAGGTGGACTTGAGGCATACGTACCACCTAGTACGGATAAGAGAAGGGTGTGTGTCATTCTTGGGCTTTGTATTAGCGGACGGAGAAATACGTATAGATGAGCAGATGCGCTCACTGGCGTCTTGTTTTAGTGATCATGGTCCATGTATACAGCAAACAAAGTAAATATTTGAACACCCTGCTATATTGCAAGTTCTCCCACTGAGAAATCATGGAGGGGTTTGAAATTGTCATTGTAGGTGCATGTCCACTGTGAGAGAGATAATCTCAAAAGAAAAATCCAGAAATGAAAATCTATGATTGTTTTAATGATTTATTTGTGATGCAGGTGCAAATAAGTATTTGAACACCTGAGAAAACCTATGTTAATATTTGGTACTGTAGCCTTTGCAATCACAGAGGTCAAATGTTTCCTGTAGTTGTTCATCAGGTTTGTACACACTGCAGGAGGGATTTTGGCCTGCTCCTCCACACAGATCTTCTCTATAGCAGACAGGTTTCTGGGCTGTCGCTGAGAAACACGGAGTTTCAGCTCCCTCCAAAGATTTTCTAATGGGTTTATGTCTGGAGACTGGCTAGGCCACGTCAGAACCATGATATGCTTTTTACGGACCCACTCCTTGATTTTCCTGGTTGTGCACTTCGGGTCATTATCATTTTGAAAGACGCAGCCACGACCCATCTTCAACGTTCTGACTGAGGGAAAGAGGTTGTTCCCCAAAAATGTCACAACGCATGGCCGCGGTCATCCTTGATACAGTGCAGTCATCCTGTCCCGTGTGCAGAAACCCCCCCCCCCCAAACCATGATGCTACCACCCCCATGCTTCACAGTAGGGATGGTGTTCTTGGGATGGAACTCATCATTCGTCTTTCTCCAAACACGGTTAATGGAATTATAACCATAAAGTTCAATTTTGGTCTCATTTAACCACAAAACCTTCTCCCATGACTCCTCTGTATCATCCAAATGGTCATTGGCAAATTTCAGAGTGGCCTTGACTTATGATGGATTAAGCAGAGGAACCTTCCATGCCATACATGATTTCAAACCATGACATCTTAGTGTATTACCAACAGTCACCTTGGAAACTGTGGTCCCAGCACTTTTCAGGCCATTGACCAAGCGGCCATTTAGTCCTGGGCTGATTACTCACCTTTCTAAGGATCATTGAGACCCCACGAGGTGATATCATGCATGGGCCTCCAGTTTGATTGAGATTGACCGTCATGCTTAGCTTCTTACATTTTCTCATGATTGCTCCAACAGTGGACCTTTTTTCACCAAACTGCTTGTCAATTTCTCCGTAGCCCTTTCCAGCTGTGTGGAGTTGTACAATTTTGTCTCTGGTGTCTTTGGACAGCTCCTTGGTCTTGGCCATGTTACAAGTTTGAGTCTTACTGATTGTATGGGGTGGACAGGTGTCTTTATGCAGGTAATGACCTCACACAGTTGCATCTGATTCAGGATAATACATGGAGTGGAGGTGGACTTTTAAAGGCGGACTAACAGGTGTTTGAGGGTCAGAATTCTAGCTGATAGACAGGTGTTCAAATACTTATTTGCAGCTGTATCACACAAATAAATAAATTTATACATTGTGATTTCTGGATTTTTCTTTTTAGATTATCACTCTCACAGTGGACATGCACCTAGGATGAAAATTTTAGACTCCTCCATGATTTCTAAGTGGGAGAACTTGCAATATAGCAGGGTGTTCAAATATTCAAATTCAAATTCAATTCAAATACGTATGCGGTCTGGTCTTTGCCAGATCATTGTGCTACTATGTGACATTCCCACAACCCTTTGCCTATGTCCTTACTACTCTGTGTACCAAACCCTGCCTCGTTAACGACCCTGCCTTCACGCCTGCTGATTTTGGTACTGCTGCTTCTTTGGACTACCTACCTGTATTTCAACCGTGGACTGAATAAAGACGCTTCCCGAACTGTACCTGATCTCATGAGTTGTGCATTTTGGGTTCAGCCTCGTGTTCTGGTCATGACCATTTTAGATTTGCTTGTAGTTGTTCATTTCCATCTTGTCAAGATTGTCCTTTTTCATTCATCCGGTTTAATTACAGCTGTTTTTAGAGGCTCTGGAAAAACACCTGATATTCAGGACATGTTCGCGATCTTTCTCTAAAATCTTTTGAGACTTTTTTGAAAAAAATCTGTTAGCAGGATGTTTAGACAGCAAGAGGAGGACTTCAATCAATGTAGGTGTTCTCCAGGTCATTGCTGTTCATGGGGTGAAACTGTCATCACGTTTAAACTTTTTTGCTGGACACGGTACATATGGTGAACCTGCTGCTAGTGTAACAACTGCTTGTGCCAAATAAAGCTTGATCGTTATGACTGTTCTTGTTGATGATATCAGAGAAGTAAGACTTTCTTGGATTTCTCAGTTGTAAATTATAAAAGTGAAGTTTTTCTTTATAGACATAATAATGAACCTGGAAATTAGTTTTCCTCCATCTGCATTCAGCCTTCCAACATTCTCTTTTTCCATTTTTCATTTGTAGAATTTCACCATTGAGACTTCTTCCATCCAGAGATAACCTTCAGCTGAAGGGGAGCAGTAGTGTCCATAATATTTAATATTTTAGCATTGAAGCTACTGATGAGCTCATTGACTGAATCCCTGGACAGGGCAGGTGTTAAAGAGAAAACCTGATTAAAGATCTCACTGGTGTTTTCAGTTAAACACCTTTTTGTGATCACCGCTAAAACATTTGTGTCCACTGAAATTGTCCTCTCAAAGAAAACACAAGAGTGATCCGACAGGCCCACATCAGACAAAGTTTAACCTTTATAATGTTCACACCCTGAGAGATCACTATCTCTCAGAGTGTGAACCTTATTGTGCATAGCTTCTGTTACATGCTGACTCCACCCAAAATTGTCCAGAATGTTACTCAAGTCTTTAGTTTCTGTGTCATGATGGTTATCCACATGATGTTAAAATCGCAGCTAATAAAATCAACACAAATCACAGAAATCAGTTCTTTGAAGTCATCAAAAAAGTCAGCACAGTATTTTGGGGGCCTGTAAATGTAAATGAGGGCTTCAACTGTGTAGCCACATATTCAAAGACTGAAGTTTTCCAGGAGATAACTAGCAGATGCACGGTAAATACTTAAAGTTGTGTTTAATATAACCTCATTTAAAATGTTAGTGTAATGTCTCGCTCTGTAAAGCTTTGCGTACTAAGTTTGTTTTTGAGTGAAAAAAAAACCCCACCCCTATATTGTTCTGTGACAAGCTTTTCTTTTCTTTTTTCAAAGTTAGCAAACAGAGTCTGCCTTAGACTACCTCAAAAATGATTGAGCATGATGAATGTGAAAGGTTGAATAACTTTATTAACTGCTCCCTTTTAAGGATTCTCTTGCTATGGTTGGCTACACAGATCATTTGAGCTGATTGTTCGCTCTGTTGAAGCCTCCGCCCTCAACTATATTTTCTAATATCCTGCCCAGATCCCTCAAAGGTTGGATCAGAATATGTAGTATCTCATTATTACATTTAATCTACCTTTTAGGCTTCCTTCTTCTTCTTCTTTTCCTTTCAGCTTGTCCCATTAGGGGTCGCCACAGCATGTCATCTTTTTCCATCTTAGCCCATCTCCTGCATCTTCCTCTCTAATACCAACTGCCCCCATGTCTTCCCTCACCACATCCATCAACTTCGTCTTTGGTCTTCCTTCTCGCTCTTTTGCCTGGCAGCTCCATCCTCACCACCCTTCTACCAATATACTCACTCTCTCACCTCTGAACATGTCCAAACCATCGAAGTCTGCTCTCTCGAAGCTTGTCTCCAAAACATCCAACTTTGGCTGTCCCTCTAATGAGCTCATTTCTAATCCTATCCAACCTCAACATCTTCATTTCTGCTACCTCCAGTTCCGCTTCCTGTTGTTTCTTCAGTGCCACCGTCTCTAACCCGTACATCATGGCCAGCCTCACCACTGTTTTCTAAACTTTGCCCTTCATCTTCTCTAATCCGTACATCATGGCCAGCCTCACCACTGTCTTATAAACTTTGCCGTTCATCTTCTCTAATCCGTACAACATGGCCAGCCTCACCACTGTTTTATAAACTTTGCCCTTCATCTTACCAGAGAGCTTTTAGGCTTCCTAATGTGTAAAAATCCCAATGAATATAATTAATATTGGAATTCCTCCTGTTTCTGTGAATCCCTCATATGTACAGAAAATATTTTAACTTGGGAAATAGTACACTTACTATTTTCATTCTTTTTTGCATGAGTATCTTCAATCCCATTAGAACAGGAAGGTAAGTCGTTCGAACCTACTGCACTATTCTTCATTGTTTACAATGGACCTGATGTGGGACGTGAACATTAACTCCATCCTCAAAAAAGCCCAACAAAGGATATACTTCTTGTGGCTTCTGAGGAAGCACGGCCTGTCACAAGAGCTGGTGAGGCAGTTCTACACAGCAGTGTCACAAACGAGACTCGAGGGCGGACCCAAATACACGACTCAGGTGACAGGTAAGCAGTGCGGAATAAGCCTATATTCATTCCAAAGTCGGTTACTAAGGAGTCAGTACAAACAAGCAGCAGGATCAGTAACAGCAGTCTTACGGGGTAGGTCAGGAGACAGGCGTTGGTCGGTACACGGGAGGTAGACGTCAGGAGTACGGAAGTCCGGGAACGAGGCATGAGAGGCAACGATCTGGCGAAGACCAGTTGTCCCCAATGTCCCATAAATACCGAGTTCAATCAGTCGGGATGAGGCGCAGGTGTGCGCCTCCTAATCAGCTGGCCACGCCAAGTCTGGACTGGAAGGCAGGGACATGACAAGCAGTCATCCAATCAGTATTATATACCTCCATCACCTCCTGGTTTGGGGGCCACCACAAAAGAGGACAAACTTCGACTGCAACGGACAATCAAAACCGCTGAATGGATTGTCGGCACCACTCTACCCACTAATGAGGACTTGCACGCAACGCGAACTCGGTCCAGAGCAGCCAGGATCCTTTCGCATCTTCCACATCCAGGCCACCAGCTCTTCCAGCTTCTTCCATCGGGAAAGCGCAACAGATCAATGCAAGCCAACATTAGCAGGCATTCAAACAGTTTTTTTTTTCCATCTACCAATTAAGTCATCAGCGAACCTACTATTTTCCGGCCTGTACCATTGTTAGGACATTCACTCACATCCTGGTGGTCCAATCAGTATTAGTATTAGCAATATATTTTGTGGACTATCACACGATTTATCACTTTAATCTGCTCCCTTTTACACAATTGTCATTGCACTGGTTTATAATGGGAACTGCGAACGGGTCACGCCACTCTATACATTCTTAGCACAATGTGGGACATTGACACACTTATCTCTTACCTGTTCTAAATGAAGAAGATTTAACATCTTGCACAACTCTTATAAGGAATAGTTCCTATTAACAGAAATGTCTCTTGTTCTTTGTTCTTGTTGCTCTTTGTTCTGAATGTCGCACCAGGGCGGCATCAACTGCCGGACAAAAGTTCCTTGTGTTTTTATACCCTTGGCCAATAAAGCTGATTCTGAATCTGACAAATTACATGTTTGGAGCAGGTCTCTGGTGTATTGCTGAATCTACGCATCATTTGTTTTGGATTAGTTTGGTGTAAATAAATATTTTTGATGTTGTTTAGTTTGGTGTGCCATAACATAATTTTTACTATATCCTGCTGGACAGGGAGAAGCAAACTTGCTTTTTATTGGCTCTGGAACAATGGAAAATGCATTTATTGATTTCAGCTCTCATTCACAAGATCTCAAGAACACCACATTGTGAGGATTACTTTAATTTGATTTTTGGCCTTGAAAGATGAGAAAATCACTGCATTTGGAGAAAATGTATATAAAAACAGTGGGTGCCCTGGAATTGGCTGGCAACCAGTCTAGGGTGTACTCCGCCTCCTGGCCTTTGACAGCTAGGATAGGGTCCACCATTCCCCGTGACCTTTGTGAGGATAAGTGGCTAAGAAAATGGATGGATGGATGGATGGATGGATAAAAAGAACGTATGTGGTGAATTCTAGCTTGTTTCTTGGACACTACAGCTATGGAAGGCACTGTATCCCTAGCTGCTCAGCTCAGTTGATCCAAACCAAACTTTTTAATTATGTCAACACCTCTGACCTTATTTAACATTTTGAAGGTTCAATTAACACAGCCGTGGTATTCAATTCTAAACTAAAGTAATTTGATTTGTATACAGTTCCAGAATAAAGGGATATTTTCTGTCCCCCTGCACCTCATTTTAAATAATCCAAGCATAAAATACAAAATTCAAGGAATTGTAGTTGTCCTGAGACAAAATATAACACAACAACAATAATAATGTCATACAATTATATTATTATTTTCAGAAAATATATCATAGGGCCAGGATGGTAACTTTCCGCTCCTTATCTGGTGTCGTTCATCTCCACGGCAACGCCTGGGAGAGGAGGATGGCGCCAGCCGGTTTTCTGCGTACAAAGATCAAGGACAACCACCGGCTCCACAACACATCCTTGTCTGATTAGCAAATGGGGAACACTTTATTCGTTGATTAAATGTATAAGGTCATATTTAAGCAAATAATGAAAGTGAAATAAAAGTAAAATAGTCTTTGTTCCCTCTCTTGATCTATAAAATAGATCACAAACCAATCACGAAAATCCCCAAAGTAACCCTTCAAGAAATATGGAAAGCATAAAACCCTCTCTAATCGTCCAAGCATACCTATTAACAAGTTCATAGCCTCATGATTCAGAACACCCATGAGCTTTAAACCTGCAGGACAGTACTAGACAACTCAAAAACAGCAAAACATTTCTAAAAAAGTAATATCACGCAAAAAGTATTAGTAGAACAGAAGGGCAATGCAATCACGGGGCATGTCAACATCATGACAATCAGGAAGCGGTGGAAGTTTAGTATCATTTTCAGGGGGAGCGATAGCAACAATAAAATCATCTTGAGGAGTGTGTTGGGGCGGGGGTCTAATGAGGACATAATTACCGCGGCCATCAGCTGGGGCACCAGTCGTCTTCTCAATCAGACGGGCGAAAGAGAATGAATACAAGGAATGCAACAGCATCCACAGAGGGTGAGAATTGAGGTGAAGACAGCCAGAGAGATGAAGAGTGAAGAAATGACACCCTTCCATTTACCAAACACATTCATCCAGTTATCACACATAGACGTGTCGACACCAGAGTGTTCCTTCATTTTATTAGTAAATGTTCTATGTCCATGTACGGCCTTCGTGAGGCGTCCGCCGGTTGGGTGTTATTCGGCAAACATCTCCTTTCTCGGCCAACAGTGCATCTAATGCAATTCTATTTTGGAAAGTCATAATAGATGTAGTCTTAAGTTGCTCATGTACAGCTTCAAGTCCTTCAAGGGGGAAATTGCCCAAACGTTGCACATTATAATGTATGTAAATGATACGGTCGACATTTTCGTTAGGAGCAACGGGGGAAAAAGCGGAAATCACAGGTATATTTTAAAAACTGGCAACTACCTGATCAGCCAGTTTATACTCGTCTGGGACACCACAGGGGACGCCAAAAGCGTCAATTTAGGTGGGGTCGTCAGCACGGAGCCAGGTAGGTTTGGACCTACTGGAACGGTTTAATAGGCCAAGAGCTTCATTGAAGTGTTCAGGAGCAACCGCCAGATCATCTAGGGTGAGAGGAACAACGGAAATAGGCAAAAGTAAAGTTATTCATGCACATCTGCCTGTACTGTAGCGCTCGAACATATGGTCCCCTCCACACCACCACCACACATCAGTATGGCTGACAGGTTGGAAGAAAGGTGTTTCCTGGGTCTCTGCACACTGATCATCAGAGATATTGTCTATTGGGGCACCATTATCTTTAAGGAAAATACAGGTGAAGTTTTGGCGTGCCACAGCACGATTCAACACAGGTTTGTTCTTTTGGGCTGGTGTTACCGGGTGGGCAGTATCCCAAATTTTGCATTCATTTTTAGTCAGCACATAATTTTTCACAAGATCTAGAAAACAGTTGTGGAGTAGACAGAAGAGGAAACAACACGTAACAAACGTCTAGGTCCCATGCATACAACACAGTCACTCTGGGTTTTATTAGCCGCTGTTCTGCCATTAGTAACCAATTATTGTTTACTGCACTAACGTCTGTCAAAACCCTAAACCACTCACAAACAGATAGGGCTTTGTTTATAATACAACTCTTCTCTGTGATAAATATTTTCCGGGTGGGTTGTGCTAACAGCTGGCACTGATGTTGCTGTGGGTATGGGGTATTTCTGAGCGATTTCCCAGACCAAAATACCAAGAACAATAACACCAATAATAAGAATGCCATAGATTCCTGCTCTCCCTCTCTTGGTCCAAAAAGCAATCGGACCATCTGTAGGAATCATGGCTAATAAAACAACAACGAAGAATAAAATAAAAGTGCAATTAAGAGTCTGTAGCAGGGCGAAGCATAGAATAATGAAACCACTTAGTTCCTTTTTCCTCCAAGTGGTCGGCTTTGGAGGTACGAGCAGTCACCTTGTGGGGGCCAGACCAACGGGTTCTGACCACTAACGAGAGAGTCGTTTAAGGTAGACAGATGACCACTCAGGAAGATCAAGTGCAGGAGGTTGTGTTGGAAGAGTGTCCTGGATCTATGAAGGGAAATTAGAAGCAAAAGAATGCACTTGTGTCCAAAACAGTTTATGAGAAAACTTGGCAAACACAGCCTTCCTCCAGCGGTTGGAGTGAGATGGAAGGGCCAGGCGTCAGATGACCTGTAAGAAGTTCATAAGGAAAGAAACCAGCGAGACACAGTTTTTCTCACAGACATTATAGCAAGGGGAAGAGCCCAAACCCAATGGAAGAGGAAGAGGAATGGAAGAGGTACATATTTTAGTCAGTTTTTCTTTCAACGTGCGATTCATATGTTCAACTGAGCCTTGACTGGCGGGGTGATAAACACAACCAAACTTGTGAGTTAACCCTAACCACTTCTTTACAGTAGCTAGATGTGTTGATGTGAAATGTGCACCGTTGTCCAATCAGATGGGAGCAGCGAAACCGTACGTTGGAATCCTGTGGTTCACCAAAGCTTTCATTACCGACATGGCGTCTTCGCGAGCGCAGGGCTAGGCTTCAGGCCATTTGGAAAAGGTGTCAACAAAAACAAGAAGCTAGCGCTTACCTTGAACAGGAGTGATCACGTCTGTGAAATCTATGACCAGTTCCACACCGGGCCAGGTGGGTGCGTCAAATGAACCTGACAACTGTTTAAGTGTAGGGCAAACATTGTGTAGCTGGCAAATATTACAGTCACGACAGTGGGCGTGACACAAGTCAGACATTTTAGGATGCCACCACATGTGAAGTTTGGTTAGCATGGCTATGCGGCCAATATGAGCCATAGAGTAAGTTTTGGTCAAAATATCTTTTGTTCAGGAGAGGCGTTGTACTGTATTTTAACCAATTCACTATGAGACGGAGATTCAGGCAGGTCAGGAGAAGATTGGTCAAATAATTGGACAAGCATCTGTCGGACATAGCCCGCAGCCTGCTTGGCAGCCAAGTCGCCAGCATTGTTGCGAGGGCTGTGGTTGAAGTGGATTTGGACTGGCCAGGGACCTTGACGATAGCCACTCCCGAAGGTTTGGCCAAGGCTTTGTCTAATCGTTGGATCAGTGTCAAATGTGCAATAGGGGTACTTTTAGCTGGATTAAAATCATTCCGTTTCCAGGCAAACAGGTCCAACATAGCAGCCGAGACAGCGTAAAATGAGTCAGAATAGACAGTGACAGATTGTCCGACCGCCGGTTCCAGTGCGAGACAGAGTGCGAGGACTTCCGGTGCCTGGGCTGAGGGAGCAGATATTAGTACGGAAGACGAAACAGTTAAAAATTCACCTGAGGGTTGCTGCTCCACTACGGCAGCTGCCGCAGCCAAAGAGCCATTCGGCTTACGGTAACAGCAACAATCAGTGAATAGGACCCTGCCGTTAGTCAAAGGTTGGACAGAGAGTTCAGCAGTTTAGTTAGCGACAAACACGACTCTGCTGTTGGGGCTGCCAACAGGAGGTCATCAACATACATCAGGAGTTTACATCCATCTGGGAGTTCTAGATCCTGTAGCAATAATTCCAAACATTGATTAAAAATTCCAGGTGAAATTTTGAAGCCTTGTGGCAACCTGGTGTATTGCAAATTGCGTCCCTGATATCTGAATGCAAACAAGTGTCTACACTCGAGTGCGAGTAGGACACAGAAGAATGCATTTGCCAAATTAATCGCTGTGAAGTATTTCAAACCAGGTGTGATGGTAGACAACATTCTGTGGGGGTCTGGTAGAGGTAACAATGGTGTGGTCATTACATCATTAACGGCTCTCAAATCATGCGTCATATGATAAGTGTTACCATCTGCTTTTAAAACTGGCCTGAGTGGTGTACACCACGAGGAGGTGGATGTTTCCAGGACTCCAGAATTCCACAGGCCAGTGAGAACGTCCTCCATCCCCTGGTTAGCAGCTGCGGGTCAAGGATATTGAGGTCTGTAAAAAATGAGATCCTAGAAAAACAGTGATTTTAATGTCTGGTGTCTTAGTAGAATGTCCAACATCAAAGGGTCCAGAGAGCCAAACTAGTTTAGGCAGTTTGTTTCACATTGACTCGGCATTGTCATGGTCAGAGTAGTCACGTCCGTATTCTCTAGTGTCAGATAGATTGCTATACCACAAATAGCAATGGAGCGAATTGATAACAATTGGGGTGTATGGCTTAAGGTTCATGTTTTGAGCTGAGCCACCAACTCTCAAATTGGACACTAGATGTCGCCAAACAAATTTACACTCGATTGGGTCACCAGCACGGCAAAGATCTCTCGGGTAACGTAGCCTACCCGCTCAGCTTCTCATTGCATTGCATACGTATACCAAAGTCAGTAACCTTATATAAACCTGATTATTTTTCATATCTTTGTATTACATACATATATCGGGGTTAGCAACCTTAAGAACCCAATTATTATTATATCTTTGTATTCACATCTTATTTCTGATATAAAGACAGTGACAGGATGCAGCTGTCAAGCCACACCTAACATTTTTCAAGATGGTTGCAGCATCAAGTTACTGAACAGGAAGCCCGTCACACTCGAATGACCACGCGGGAAGTCGGCAAGCAGAAATAGATTTCAACTATTTTTCCACTGGACTTTTAGCAAAAAATAAGATGCTTTGAAACAGCTTTGTGAAAAGAATATAACCTGTGTATGGCTGTCTCTCTCAGACAACGCAACACATGATGAGCAACTAACTAAAACAAGCCTGAGAATGCATGAGAGAATTGTATTCACAAGAATGTTGATACATCTATGCTATTGTTCAAAACTAGGGTGAAACCGAACGCGAGTTGTGGTTATATTTTTTAAAGATGCATTTATTAATTAAAGGGAGAATGACAAAATTGATTGAAGCTAAAGAGGGGCGTGTCAAGTCAAGCCAGGAATGGCAAATGGGGCCCGATGGGATGAACCGGGGGAGGCCCTTCCTACTAGGCATAGATTCACCCAACATTTTCCAGAATGTTCCACCAAAAAGCTATAAAACCTTGGATACGGAAGCTCGGGGCTTTTTGTTCAGTTTTCGCTGACAAAGAGACAAGGTCTTTCTATAGGTGTAATAGTCGTGTGGCAAGCTGGCAGGGAGAGGGAATTGGCAACTTGGAGTGCCTAAATTGATGACTCTTTTTAAGATTGGGCGCAAGTAAAACTACTATAATAAGGTAATGGCAGGATAATACCAGTGATATTACGTGGTTACCTATGAAGGGCAAGTTGGCTTGAGAATTTATCCGTAATCCCGAAAACCCTTATTATTAAATTAGGCTTCGAGCTATACAGGACTTGATCAACCCTAACAGGCTCACTCAAAAATGTCTATTATCCCTAATTTCTGATGCTTTTAGACGCTTTCAATCTCACTTCACTTATGTTGCTTTTTGCTATTTTATAATTTATCTTATCCTTCTTACCATCAATTTTATCATTTTAACCATTTTTACTTTTATTGATTTATGTTCAATTAACATTGAATTTTGCCTTAACATCGCAACCTTACCTCGCGTCTGGCGGGATAACTGTAGGATGAATGTTATGTGAACAATTTTTATCATTTTAACCGTTTTTACGTTTATTGATTTATGTTCTATTAACAATGAATTTTGCCTTAACATTGCAACATTACCTCACGTCTGGTGGGGATAACTGTAGGATGAATGTTATCTGAACAATTTTTATCATTTTAACCATTTTTACTTTTATTGGTTTATGTTCTATTAACATTGTATTTTGCCTTAACATCGCAACCCTACCTCAAGTCTGGCGGGGATAACTGTAGGATGAATGTTATCTGAACAATTTTTATCATTGTATTAAATTCTTAAAATTTCCATCTTCATCTATCTTTGTCATTCTTATATTGAGTTATCTCATTATTACTGTTCTACCTCATTAAAGATCAAACGTCATCGACATTAACATCATTTAGTCGTAAAAATTCCATTTTAATCAGTCACTCATTGATAATCTCCGGTTTAAGATAGAACAAATCCGTACGATCCTAATAAGGATTGTTAAATTTGCTAGGTCAATAACAAGGGCAATCAATTCATAAGAGATGGAGCTGCTGTAAAAGTAGAGCGAATACTTTGTCACCTTGTTACTCAAAAAGGTTACTCGACAAGGCGGACGAGTGTAGGCAGACTGGATTGTCTCTGCAAAACTAAAGGCAGTTAGTACACCAAGGCGAATTCATCTCAACACCGACTTAAGAAGCTCCCGTCCTCCTGCACGCACGGCGTTAGAGTCGGCTGGAGTAAAGGGGTAGCTTAACCCTTTAACTGGAGAGTCGGTCAGGAAATTTCTCCCGATTAGTCCTGCGGATAAGCGGAATCTGACACTAGTTAGGGTCTCGTGTTCTAATATGGTGATGTTAGTTGTCGGAGGTGCGTCAGGAACAATGATGCAGTATGCATCTGTAGATTTGGAGATCTGTACGTTAGGCAGTGGTGTGTCCTCCCAGTCAGTCATTCGAGTCAGTCGTTTCGCCATAGGTCCCAGCTGCCGGGCCTCGTGTCATGGAGACAGAGCAAGTGAAATGTGGGATACTGACTCTTCTTGCATTTTGAACCATATTATTTGATCTGGTGTCAGAGAGCAGGGTGCTGCTACACCCTCTCTTGCTCTGTATGTATGTCTGGATGTAATGTCCCAAGCATCACCTTGTATGTATGAAAAGTTTTCCATGCGTACTAGATTGTGGTTAAGGTCGTAATATCGTGTGCAATGGTATGGATCTAGTGGAGGCAGGTAAGCCCTAAGAGTGTTTAACCAAGGGTTCCACTATAGAAATTGATGTATGAGACCAGGTTTGAGCGGTGTTTCTGGTTCAAGTCCAAGTCAGTAAATGTCCACAGTTGGAGTTGGTTCACTCACAGGTGTCATAAGCCATTGTCCAGAGTGGGAGACGGTGTCAGCTATAAACGAATGGTGGAAGGTCTGTCCAGCCAAGATTGTCGGTAGGGGTTGAGTCCATTGCAAGGCCTGTTGAGGAAAGAAGTGGGTGCGGCTGTAACAGGAGTGGGGAACCTCCCTCTGATAGCTGCGCCCAGACGCTCGAAGTGTGCTCTCAATATGGTTCCATTGGGTACATTAAGCATACCTGCAGTTGTCTTGATTTCTCGGTGTTCAATACGAGTGCATGATCTAGATGCTGCTTGTCTCCAGTCTCCCATACAATGTATACCCCTGTAAAGTTTCCACAAAACTAGACACCCATGCATTACCACCAGACTAGAGATGAGGCAAGCGAGCAAGTCAATCAACATCTTTAAGATCAAACGGCTCGTGTTTTGGACCTGCCAGAGCCTCTGTCATAGGCATCATTGTAAAGCAAAGCAAAGCATAGCAAATTTATTTGTATAGCGCATTTCATACACGATAACTTAACATGATTAAAGGCATTTGAAAACAAAGAGATAAAACATTTAAAATGGGATAAAAACAATAAAAATGACAAATACAATATTTTAAAAAAGCAAGTAATATGATCAAAAACACCAAATTTTTAGATTTGCCAACTTTTTTTTTCCCCCACCACTCAGACCTGGGTGATGTGTTTACACCAGAGTGCTCCTTCATCTTGTGGTTCAGGGTGCGGAGGCCTTGAATGGCCCTTGTGCGTGACCCATCAGGTGCTGTGATATTTGGAATAAACAACACTGGTCACCGAACATTGAGCAGTCGCCTCCCTTCTTGGCCGGGAGCATGTCGATCGCTATGCGGTTCTGAAACGTCATGAGTGAGGTTGCAGCTGGTTGTTCCCTTATGGCAATAAAGCCTGCTTCTGTATAATTACCTAGTTTCTGTACATTGTAATGTATGTAGTTGATTCTGTCAACGTTTTTATTTAGAGTTATCCATAACAAGATGGATTCCCATCCTGCAGCAATCTCGTTAACCAATTTATACTCATCTGGTATGCAGTTGGGATGCCATTTGCATCAATGTATGTCCGATCTCAATCTTTCCAAGAGGACCTTCTGCCTTCGGGAGAACCCAAGGGGAGGTCCAAAGATGGATGCGGCCAATTGTATATCCTCTGCTTTGGATGGAAACACAGTCACAGATAATAGCAGTGATACCAGTGTACACGTTCCTGCTGCATTTATCAGTGTGTCATACAACTTTTGACCAACACACCACCACAACAAATCGCTGCATGGGAGCAGTGGGGCAGTTTGCAGATGGATATCATGACACCATGTTTTGTTGAGACTTCCCACCTTAAAATCTGTCCCTGTAAAGCTAACACAGGAGAAATTAGCCAATGCAACATTAGTAGAAAATATCAGTTTATCATTTACTGCCTTAGTTGTTGGATAAAACCTTTTCCATTTTTGACAAGTGGTGTTGGGAGTTGTTTTAGTCATTACCTCCGGGGTACATTGTGTTGGGATTTCTGTTGGAATTACACGCATTAGTGGCCCAGGGCCCATGCATGTGATGTAACTTTAGTTTACCTTGTTAGCTGCATTTTACATTAATAACAACCAGTTTTGTTTCCTATTTGTAAAAATGATAATCATAATAATAAAAAAATGTTACTCAGGCTTTTTCGGTTAAAATACTCCCTCCATAGTATACGTACTCTTTTGTATGGCAAATGGGTTTAAGGAAGCATTAAATTGGCAAATGGTGAGAAGAAAGTGGGGGTTTCCTTTAGCATAAGCTAATAGATGGAATCCCCAGCAATTAGACTCTGCCAAGGAATTGAAAAAGTGCTGAACTGATTCACTGGCAGGCACAGATGGAGTCCTCCCCTCATGCCTCATGCCTCCCGCATAGTTGTTTACCAAAGTTACTTGAAATAAAGTTGCGCCTCTTTATCTTATGTGTGGTAGGCATAGTTGACTGAGTATAATTATTGGTTCTGTTGTTATGTATTTTTGTCAGCTTTACAGGTGTCCAAAAGTAGCATATGAACAAAAATATCATAACGACTGTCAATGTTCCAGCCCAACATGCTATTATATTATTTAGCCATTTTGAAGTAATATCGACCAAGTCACCCCTAAATGAGTCAAGTGTCTTTTAAATCTTCACCAGCCTTCAGGTATTTTCAGATACTATAAATCTGCACCCACCGTATGCTGGTCTTCGCTCACCATTCCCCTTGGGTGACTCAGCTGAGATGACCTTTTACAGTGTGTAAGGTGTATCCACGTGTTTCTTTCTGCTATTTTGTCCATGTCATTCAGCTCTTGCTCAGTCTATGCCAGTGTTCCGATAAAACTGCATGTACAGTAGATGTTAATTCATAAAAAGACATAGGATGAATAAACAAATGGCAGTAATAAGGTTATTAAAGCACAGTAACTTGTTACTTTTTTTTTTTTTTTTTTTGATGGTGTAGTGCAGGGATGTCAAATTCATTTCTCTTCCGGGCCACGTTGTAGTTCGGGTTTGCCTCAGAGGGACATTTCGAGTGAAGGCAGCGTGGGATCGATTCCCGCAGTGATGGTGTCGACATCTGCACTGCAACTGGCTGGCGACCACTTCGGCGTGTCGTCTGCCGCTGGCCGAAGTTAGCTGGGATTGGCTTCAGCTCTCTCTCCAAATAAATGCAGAAGGGTTGAGTCAGGAAAGGCATCCGGCGTAAAAAAAAAAACAAAAAGACAGTTACTGCCGCACCACCATGACAGTGGCACCTAAATGGCTTCACACATCAATGCTGATAAAATTCCCAATTTGTTTCTAGTCGTATCAAATTGATGCATGTGAAATTTCCTAGTGACACGCGATTAGAAAACCACGTTTTTTTTAGTTTTTCAAAAGAAGTTAATGGATACACAGAATCCCCCAACTTTTTTTTTTTTTTTGCATTCGTTATCAATTAATAGCATTGGTATTATCTCTGGATCTGTGCAAACACTACAATCTTTTGGACACGTTTTTTGTAGTTATGTAGTAGTTATGTAGTTATCCAATTTGTTTTTATTTTATTTTATTTTATTTTATTGGGGTGGGACCTTGAGTGGTTCCCACAGGTACCACTCGAACAGAAAAATGAAAATAACGGATAGCGTTTTCATCCAACACCCAACAGCAAAATGTCACTGTTTAGTGACCATTATGACAGCAGTCTCACTCCCATGTGTAACTGGACTACAGCGACCTTGGCAGTGGGAATGAGAACAGATATCTTACAAGTGGCCAATAAAAACAAATTTGTTTTGTTTGTGTTAACAATGGTTTCAAAAGGAATAACTTTCCTGCAATCAACAAATGAATTCTAGTACACCTTTTTGCAATTTTTTAAGCTGTTTGGGGTTCTTAACTCCTGAAAGGGACCCACTTGTGTTTTTTTTTCCTTCATCATTCGTCTATCTCTCATTGTGTGGAAATTATTGGTAATTTGTATGGTCTCCCAAATAGTGTTTTGAATGGAATGAGACCCTTACGTGCTTGTAATGTATGTATAGTTACACTAAATCTAGCTTCTTCTTTTCCTTTCGGCTTGTCCCGTTAGGGGTCGCCACAACGTGTCATCTTTTGCCATCTTAGCCTATCTCCTGCATCTTCCTCTCTAACCCCAACTGCCCTCATGTCTTCCCTCACCACATCCATAAACCTTCTCTTTGGTCTTCCTCTCGCCCTTTTGCCTGGCAGCTCCATCCTCAGCAGCCTACCACCAATATACTCACTCTCTCGCCTCTGAACATGTCCAAACCATCGAAGTCTGCTCTTTCGAATCTTGTCTCCAAAACATCCAACTTTGGGTGTCCCTCTAATGAGCTCATTTCTAATCCTATCCAACCTGCTCACTGCGAGCGAGAACCTCAACATCTTCATTTCTGCCACCTCCAGTTCTGCTTCCTGTTGTTTCTTCAGTGCCACCGTTTCTAATCCGTACATCATGGCCGGCCTCACCACTGTTTTGTAAACTTTGCCCTTCTTCCTTGCAGAGACTCTTCTGTCACATAACACACCAGACACCTTTTGCCAGCTGTTCCAACCTGCTTGGACCCATTTCTTCACTTCCTTACCACACTCACCATTGCTCTGGATTGTTGACCCTAAATATTTGAAGTCGTCCACCCTCGCTATCTCTTCTCCCTGTAGCCTCACTCTTCTCCCTCCACTTTTCTCATTCACGCACATATATTCTGTTTTACTTCGGCTAATCTTCATTCCTCTCCTTTACAGTGCATGTTTCCATCTTTCTAATTGTTCCTCTGCATGCTCCCTGCTTTCACTGCATATCACAATATCATCTGTGAACATCATGGTCCAAGGGGATTCCAGTCTAACATCATCTGTCAGCCTATTCATTAACACCGCAAACAGGAAGGGGCTCAGAGCTGATCCCTGATGCAGTCCCACCTTGACCTTAAATTGCTCTGTCACACCTAAGGCACACCTCACCATTGTTCTGCTGCCATCATAGATGTCCTGTACTATTCTAACATATTTCTCCACCACACCAGACTTGCACATGCAGTACCATAGTTCCTCTCTTGGTACTCCTTCAGAGACTTTCTCTAGGTCTACAAATACACAATGTAGCTCCTTCTGACCTTCTCTGTACTTTTCCACTAGCATCCTCAAGGCAAATAATGCATCTGTGGTACTCTTTCTAGGCATGAAACCATACTGTTGCTCGCAGATGCTTACTTCTGTCCAGAGTCTAGCCTCCACTACTCTTTCCCATAACTTCATTTTGTGGCTCATCAACTTTATTCCTCTATAGTTCCCACAGCTCTGAACATCCCCTTTGTTCTTAAAAATGGGAACTAGAACACTTTTTCTCCATTCTTCAGGCATCTTTTCGCCCGCTAGTATTCTGTTGAATAAGATGGACAAAAACTCCACAGCAATCTCTCCAAATTTCTTCCATACCTCTACCGGTATGTCATCAGGACCAACTACCTTTCCATTTTTCATCCTTTGTAGTGCCTTTCTGACTTCCCCCTTAGTAATCATTGCCACTTCCTGGTCCTTCACAATTTCCTCTTCAACTCTTCCTTCTCTCTCATTTTCTTCATTCATCAACTTCTCAAAGTATTCTTTCCATCTATTTAGCACACTACTGGCACCGTCAACACATTTCCATCTCTATCCTTAATCACCCTTACCTGCTGCACATCCTTCCCATCTCTATCCCTCTGCCATGCCATCTGGCCAACCTGTAGAGATCCTTTTCTCCTTCTTTCATGTCCAACCTGGTGTACATGTCTTCATATGCCTCTTGTTTAGCCTTTCCCACCTCTACCTTTGCCCTACGTCGCATCTCGATGTAGTCCTTTAGCCTCAGTATTCCACTTCTTCTTCGCTAATCTCTTTCCTTGTATGACTTCCTGTATTTTGGGGTTCCACCACCAAGTCTCCTTCTCCCCTTTTCTACCAGAAGACACACCAAGTACTCTCCTGCCTGTCTCTCTGATTACCTTGGCTGTCGTAGTCCAGTCTTCCGGGAGCTTCTGCTGTCCATCAAGAGCCTGTCTCACCTCTTTCCGAAAGGCCGCACAACATTCTTCCTTTCTCAGCTTCCACCACCTGGTTCTCTGCTCTACCTTTGTCTTCTTAATCTTCCTACCCACCACCAGAGTCATCCTACACACTACCATCCTATGCTGTCGAGCTACACTCTCCCCTACCACTACTTTACAGTCAGTAACCTCCTTCAGATTACATTGTCTGCACAAAATATAATCTACCTGCGTGGTTCTACCTCCGCTCTTGTAGGTCACTATATGTTCCTCCCTCTTCTGGAAATAAGTGTTCACTACAGCCATCTCCATCCTTTTTGCAAAGTCCACCACCATCTGTCCCTCAAAGTTCCTTTCCTGGATGCCGTACTTACCCATCACTTCTTCACTGCCCCTGTTTCCTTTACCAATATGTCCATTACAATCTGCACCAATCACAACTCTCTCGCTGTCTGGGATGCTCAGAACTACTTCATCTAGTTCCTTCCAGAATTTCTCTTTAAACTCTAGGTCACATCCTACCTGTGGGGCATAGCCGCTAACCACATTATACATACCCTCAATTTCAAATTTTAGTCTCATCATTCGATCTGATACTCTTTTCACCTCCAAGACATTCTTAGCGAGCTCTTCCTTTAAAATAACCCCAACTCCATTTCTCTTCCCATCTACTCCGTGGTAGAATAATTTAAACCCTGCTCCCAAACTTCTAACCTTACTACCTTTCCACCTGCTCTCTTGGATGCACAGAATATCAACCTTTCTCCTCATCATCATGTCAACCAACTCCTGAGCTTTTCCTGTCATAGTCCCAACATTCAAAGTCGCTACACTCAGTTGTAGGCTCTGTGCATTCCTCTTTTTCTTCTGACGATGGATCCGGTTTCCTCCTCTTCTTTGTCCTCGACAAAGAACACTAGTAACAAAGTTACATTAAATCTATCATTGTGTCAAAATTCCCCATACGTGTGATTGTGAGTGGGGCTGTTTGTCTCCATCTGACCTGCAATTGGGTGGCGGCAACCAGGTCAGGGTGTACCTTGCCTCCCTGCCCGTTGACAGCTGGGATAGGCTCCAGCCCTTCCCGCGACCCTTGTGAGGATAAGCGGCTAAGAAAATGGATGGAGGGATGAATGGATGTGTAGCTTGAGGAAACTGACCACATTTTGGATGCACATTCCCTTGTGGATTATATCGCACACAGATCAAACAAGCCCAACAAAAAAAATTTTTTGCATACAAGTTAAATCCATGGATCATGTTATGCCTTTGTACCAGGGCTACCATTGCCCCTGTTGAGACCTGAGACTTCCCATGGCTCAAGATTGCCGCCCACTTAAAAAATGTTTTTGGTAGAATTTTTTTGTATCTGTGCTGACATAATTCCCATTTTGTAATGTAATACCTTATTTTTTCCACATTTTTAGTTCTGCTGGTCAGCTTTATTGTTGCATTTTGTTTAACACATCATCTCAAAGTATGTCTTCATTTGTTACATGGTCAGCTAATCCCATAAAGGTTTTGCTGCTTCTTTTGCTGTTTTATCTGTAAATCCATTTCCTAATGATTCTTTGTCTGTATTTGATGTGTGTACTGCACATTTACTTATACCTATTTCTTCTGGTAATTGAAATGCTATGAGCAAATTTTGTCGTAGCTCTGCATGTGTCACTGTGTTCCCTGTAGTTGTCGCTATTCCTCTATTTTTCCAGTATTGTCTGTGTAGATTGTGATACCACCGTGAATACAGCAGCATCTGGTCTCGGATTGTTTAAGACTGTCCAATAATATATTGTCTGTACAGTTCAGTCGTCCCAATCTAAATCTGGTTCTTTTTTTATCCAAACCAAATTTCGTACTCCCAAAACAAATTGTCCCAAACTCTCCCACTCCTGTTGTAATGACGTGTGTGGTGGTGTCCATTCCTTGTGTAGTGCATTTAGTTTGTCAGTCAGTCTTGTTCCTGCCACCACGACTGATGTACCATCTGAATACAGATTATCAATCATGATTTTGTCTGGTGTGGGCTGTTATAAGTTTACAGTATCTTACACTACATAGTCACATGCAATGAGTCACTTCCTACGTCATTTTGTGGTTGTTCAATCATGTCTCGAGCCGTTTGCAGCAAGAAATCTCCTGTTCTTGTGGGAGGTTTGTTTGGAATATCTAAGGTGTAATAATAGAGCACTGGATTCCCATTTTGTAAGATATTTAACTGTCCTCCCAGTAATTCCTTTTTTTCTTTTTACTTCTATTTTTCCTGTCAGAGAGGGAATTAAGCGCAGTCCTAGTTTCAGCAAGCCATCTCTTCCCAAAAAACGTATGGGACAAATTAAAAAGTTGCATTTTGGGAGCATTAGTTGTGACATTTCTGATGGGGAGATGGCTGCTCTCTTCCTCATCTGCGGCCACAATTATTAAATGTTTCGCATAAATAAATTTCTCCTTTCTCTGTCAGAAAGGTGTCAATTTTCTTTTTCTTATTTTGTAGCACTCTTTCTGCGTGTTTTGCTTGGTTAACATATTGTTACAGGTTGCCAGTCGGTTTGTCAACCCAATGTTTTTCAATCCATTGGTTTATAGGATTATTTGAATTCACATGAAGAGCATTTTTTTAATTGCCCTTGATACACACTCCCTGGAGTGTGATCTTCAGGAATGCCACTGTTTGCTTTAAAACATGCATTTATTCCAATTCTATATTCTTCAAATTGTTCACTGTTGTTTTATTTTGCTCTTCCAATGGCAGAAAAAATTTCTTTTTTTTAATCTAGTAGAAGTGCGCGATATTAACCCTTGAACTCCCTGCTGCTGTGAGAAAGTAATTTGCTGTCATCGAAATTTGTTGTACTTCCACATCATTTAAGTGGTAAGATTTTCTCAAGTCTTCCGTTCCCTGGACGAATTGTGTTCCATCAACTTTATGAGATGTGAAACCTTTTATGGCCGTTTTCACATCATCTTGAGTCCAGCTTTTTTTTTCTTTTGTTGTTGGTTTTTTTTGTTTTTCTGGGTGTGTGTGTGTTTCTCTAATTTTATCCTGCAGGTTAACTATATATATTTTTTGTGTGTATGTTGAGCTCGCCAGCAAAGTCATATTGTGTTATCCATAAATTTAGATGATTTGTTTTAGTAGGACATTTGCTTTCTACAAACTTCTAGTCCTTACACATCATTATTATTATTTTTTTTTCAGTTGTTGTGTTTCAACTATCTTGCTATTTATCAACTATTTTTCTATTTGTTTTTCCCCTGTTGGAGTCAGTGGTTCACCTAGGGTGACTATACTGACTTCCCCCTGAACAGGGTGACAATTACGTTCCGTTTGAGGTAATTCTCGAGCTTCTTCCACAAGTGGCGGAGAATTCTTACCTCTGAATCCTCAAACAGTTGTCACTCAATTGCCTGTTCAAATGAGGGAGCGAACCTCTACTCACACTTTTACACATGCACACATTTCACGGAGCTCACGTACAGGACACACCTTCCCCTTTTCTCAGTTTTATAGACTAATTAGTCTACTCGATAGTGACTAGTATTCTCAAGGTTTGGTTCTGCCGCAGTCACCCAGAAGCGCATTGACTCATTCCTCATGAGTGTGCGAGTTTCCTACTCACCAGAGATGTCTTCACTTCCTTCGGCTTCTCGTCAACCCTCAGCCTCCAGGCGCAAAGTCGAGGCCCGGAAAGGGTCTCAAGTGCCGTGGCCACGGTCTTTGCCTGGACGTTGACTCGGCCCCTGGAAACCTCAGGTATCTTGAGATCCGGCTCGAAGGACCAAATAAATGTCAGGTTCACCAATCAGACATTCATTAAACAGGACAGAAAAGGAAGCAAGGACACCAGTTCAAGTCTCGCGAGGAGAGAGGAGAGGAACTGTCTCGTACAATTCACCACTGCACTCTCTGATTATCCTCTCCTCAGCACCTCTATTTATTTAGTTTTAAGACGCCCCTTATTTACATGGATGTTACAAAAAGGAGACGACAAGCAAAACAGTTTGAAACAAGGTGTACATGTTTGTTCTTGTGCGTGTGCATGTGTGGAAGATTGCTGAATACATGTGTGGTCATCATTTCTTTAACAGGCAGCAGTTCTAACAGTTCTGATGATTAGATGTTTTTGTTCTTGCTATCTCCTGCTTGGAGGCTGCCACGTTATCTAGGGCAGAGCAAAGCATTTCTTTATTGGAAGCAAATGTATGATAATTATGATCACAATTATTCCTACACTAGGTTTGACTCGTGTGTCAGCTGCACGCTATCCATGATGACGAGTTTTTTGTCTTTGATACACTGGTCACAAGCCAGTGGCAAGGCACATGTAGACAAACACCCATTCACACTCACACCTATAGATATAGACAATTTAGAGGCCTCAATGAACCAAAAATACATGTTTTTGGAAGATGTGAGGAAGCTGAAATCCCAAAAGAAAATGCACACAAGCATGAAATGAACATGCAAACTCCACACAGGAAGGCTAGAGCCCAGATTCAAACACCCAACCATGGGGCAGATGTGGTGTTCAAACACGACCAGAGCTAATGTAACAAACATTAGAATAACACCATGTAGGGGAGAGCAAGGTCTGACCACTTGGTGCAGCCTATCACAGGTATAAAACTCAAGACGTGGTGACCACATCCAGCCCGCCATATCATTTTATATGGACCGCGAATGCAAATCATTTGTGTCTAGTTATCCATCAATATGTTGTGGAAATATAATGCATTTTGTTTTATCATAAAGTTGCAGTCTGGTGTGATTTCTTTTCCCGGTAAATGTGTTGCTTACTGTTTGTATATTATGTTGATATTGTGATTATTTACCTTTTTAAAGAAAATGTAAATTATTCTTTAATCTTTTATCTCTTCTCGCACTTCACTTTGTGAAAGGAAAAGCCTGGCCCCTTGCATCCTCCCGATTTTCATCGATAATGACGGTTAGAAGAAGTACAGCCAGTGACAGGAAAGGATGGAGCAACCTGATGCGATTGTCAGCCTCCAGCTAGCCAGTCGAGCGTGTAGTCAGTCCTGTGTGTGTCTCATTTTTAGTCCCAGTTTGTCGCGAAGTCACAAATGGAGCGAGACAATAACCAAGACACATTTGCTAACCCGAGCGAGCCACAACACGACCCGGGTCGTAAGTACAATCAGTACTAAACTTGTCATTGTCGCTAATCTAACATAATATCATGACATATCCATTTTTAAGGAAGCTCTAATTCTAGAGACTCGGGTTACGCTAAACTTTGGCTGCTTACCGTGTACTATCTGCCACAGCTTTGGGTGCAGTCGAGCTAAACCCTCCCTTACTCCTCGCATGTACGAAAAGAAATTTACTTTGGAAATCTGCTACTTCTGTGCTATGAATCTGCCTATGAAAATTAAACAAACTAGGGCAAAGCAATTTAGACATTACACACAGGTGAAGTTGAACAACGCCAAGCCTGCAGAACATGTCAATAATTTGTTATATAAAGCACGAATTCCATTTGCATGCTATGGCCGGAAAGGTTCGCTACCTTAATAACTCAAATATAATTTTTATCCGTGTTGCTCAGTGGTAATTTCTTCCGGCAGCAGTGGTGAACTGAGGTCAATTCTCCCTCCATCTATTTTCTGTACCGCTTATAATCACTTGGGTCGTGTCGTTATAATAATTTGACAACATACGTGCTGACGTTACAATCCACACGGAGCTGCAGGTTTGTCAATGTTGTGAAAATGAAGTGTGCAAAACAGATGAGACTCCGTAGCTCATCTGGGTGTCTATTTTCGTTCCCCCTTTTTTCCCAATTCAACTAGTAAACTGTCATATGTCATTTTTAGTCAGTCATTGTTTATGTCACACCTGTATTGACTTGTCTTTCTCCTCGAAAGGAAAATCTTCATCGGTGGCCTCAGCAGGAATACTTCACCAGGTAAGGTAGCACTAAAGGGGCAGGTTTATTTTGGTGACAAGTCTCCATTGCGCTGCTATATTTTAAACAACGGTAATGTTATCCTTTTTTCCCCCAGACAGTCTTAAAGATTATTTTAATACATTTGGTGAAATCAGAGAATGTATGGTAATGAGAGACCAACAACAAAATGCTCCAGGTAAAAAACAAACTTAAAAAATAAAAAAAATACACTACTTTATGATGATGATGATGACGATGATGTAGTTTTTGTTATGAGGGGGTGGCGCAGCTGTAGAGCATTGGCCTCACAGTTCTGAGGACTGGGTTCAAATCCCACCCCTGCCTGTGTGGAGTTTGCATGTTCTCCCCGTGCCTGTGTGGGTTTTCTCCAGGCACTCCGGTTTCCTCCCACATCCCAAAAAACATGCATTAATTGGAGATTCTAAACTGTGATTGTGAGTGCGACTGTTGTGTGTCTTCATCTGCCCTACCATTGGCTGGCGACCAGTTCATGGTATATCCTGCGTCCTGCCCAATGACAGCTGGCATAGGCTCCAACACCCCCGTGACCTTCGTGAGGATAAGCGGCTAAGAAAATGGATGGATGTATGTTTTTTTTTATCGCACCACAGATTACAAACATTAAGATTTAATGTGTTTAGAATTATAATTTCAAATTAGTCATTAAAAATAAAACAATAGTTGTAATATACATTATCTTATATTGTTCTGAAAACAGATATTTAATCATATGTCATTTTATTTTGTAATAGGGGATTTGGCTTCATCACTTTTGCAGATTCTGCCAGCGTAGATAATGTGTTGGCACAGCCACATCATAAGATGGACTCTAAAATGGTAAGTCCACCTCTGTATTCTCACTGCATGATAGACAAAAACTCAGTTTTTTTTTGGACCAGTGATGTGAAAGAATTTTATATTCCACACTCCGACCAAACTACTACTGCAACATCTGTATATAAATTATTTAATTGACCTGTGTAACATAACCTTTGTGGCAGAGGTTTAACTCATCATTCTTGCTGTGCAATTATGTGTCGTCTTACATAGATATTAATATTTAAACGTGGGACATCTTCAATGACATTTGAAATGTGCCCTAGTTTATCGATAATTCAGATTTACCATACAGTCTGTATATATAGTAGTCTATATATATATATATATATATATATATATATATATATATATAGTACTCTGATGATTGATGTGATGACCAGGCAGCCTTTCAGTCAGATGTGGGGTAAAAACTAACTATAGTTCCATTTGATACTGTAACAATTTTTTTTGACCATCCATTTTCTTAGCCGTTTATCCTCGCAAGGGTCACGGGAGTCAATTCCAGCTGTCATCTGGCAGGAGGCTGGGTACAACTTGAAGGGTTGCCAGCCAATTTTAGGGCACATGGAGACAGATGATAATCACATTCACAATGACACCGAGGGGCTATTTAAAGTGTCCAATTAATATTGCATGTTTTGGGATGTGGGAGGAAACCAGAGTGCCCAACAAAAACCCACGCAGGCACAAGGAGAACATGCAAACTCCACACCGGCGGGGCCGGGATTGAACCCTGGACCTCAGAACTGTGAGGCTAATGCTTTACAACTGTTCCACTGTGCCATTTTCTGAGCCTTTATGTTTTGTTTTGCTGAGTCGGGGTTTTCAACTTGTAACTCTGCCATGGATGCCCTTTTAGCCTAGTGTCTTCCGTATTTTTGTCATGAGCTACACGGGAGACCTGCAGTTTTTTAGAAGTTGTTCGATGACGGGGGTTGGCAACCCGCGGCTCTTTAGCGCTCCCCTAGTAGCTCTCTGGAGCTTTTTAAAAGTGTTTGAAAATGGAAAAATATGGGAGAGAGAAATACATTTTATGTTTTAATATGGTTTCTGTAGAGGACAAACATGACACAGATATTCTTAACATTTCCCAATGCTGTGTATGTGTAGAATAAATATTACATTAAAACATTATGTGAACAAAGATTTGGGTCGTACTCTGCGACACACGTTTCTATCAGTAGGGCCGGATGCTAGTTAGGTGGCTGTATTAAACAAACCAGCGGCTGTGTGATGGACCATGGATCTCAAAGAAAAAAAAAAAAAATAACTGTGGAGAACAGGGGATTCAACGTTTCTTGGACCAAATCATTTGCATTCATTGTCAACGCGGAAGGATTGGCTGAATGTTTGCTTTGTAGCGAGAAGTTGTCAAATAACAAAAAGAGTAATGTGGCAAGACTACCTTAGTTTAGCTGGCTAACAACGAGACACGTTTGTGATCTGTTGAAGAAACATCGAACGTGAGTAACTTCATACGTTGTACGACCTAACCAACTTGTACAACAAGGGCCGTGAGGATTTATAGGAAATTTAACAAGTCTTATCTTAGTAGATCCGTATCGTTCGCGTTGAAGCTGCTCGGCCCAAGTTATGAAATAGGTAAAGAAGAATCCTAAGGTCACTGTAGTTGAGCTCCAGAAGTTTGTGCATCCAAGAGAGTAGGTGGAATTGTAGTAAGGAGAGAGGTTTAGGAGCAGGGTTTAAATTATTTTACCATGGAGTAGATGGGAAGAGAAATGGAGTAGGGGTTATTTTAAAGGAACAGCTGGCTAAGAATGTCTTGGAGGTGAAAAGAGTATCAGAGCGAGTGGTGAGGATCAAATTTGCAGTTGAGGGTACTATGTAAATCTTATTAGCGGCTATGCCCCACAGGTAGGATGTGACCTGTAGTTTAAAGAGAAATTCTGGACGGAACTAGACGAAGTAGTCCTGAGCATACCAGATAGAGAGAGAGTTGTGTTTGGTGCAGATTTCATTGGACATGTTGGCGAAGGAAACATGGGCAGTGAAGAAGTGACGGGTACATACAGCATTCAGCAAAGGAACTTTGAGGGGCAGATGGTGTTGGACTTCGCAAAAAGGATGGAATTGCCAGTGGTGAACACTTATTTCCAGAAGAGAGAGGAACAAACAGTGACCAACAAGAGCGGAGGCAGAAGCACGCAGGTGGATTATACAGTATTTTGTGCAGAGAATGTAATCTGAAGGGGGTTACTGATTGTAAGGTAGTAGTGGGGGAGAGTGTAGCTTGACAGCGTAGGATGGTGGTGTGTACAATGACTGTGGTCGTGGGTAGGAAGATTAAGAAGGCAAAGGTAGAGCTGAGAATCAGGTGGTGGAAGTTGAAAAAGAAAGTATGTTGTGTGGCCTTTCGGCTGGAATACCGCTGCCAAGGTACTAAAGGAATATAAGAGTTTGAGCTCAAAGTAGTTCATTAGATGTTGCTACATCCTGTGTATGAAAGTGTGAGACTGTAAAGTGCTGAGTGTGTGACTGGTGGAACGAAACAGAGTATGTGGTGCAAGAATGGAATGTTTTAGAACAGACGGTGCTAACTGCAAGGAGGATGCGGAGACGACAGGACTCAGAGGCAGTTGGTGGAAAAACTACTGTCAGGAAACCACCACCAGGAGGAGCCAGCACGCGAGTCTGCAGGGGAGGAGTCGGGCCAACATCCGGCGGACCAAAGGAGACCAATGAGAGAGCGCCAAGGATACCTACAGGAGACACACAACCAATAGTGAATCAGTAGATTGTACTTTAAAATTGTTCTGGGAAACTCGGATGTAGAGTACATCGGCTGAGGGAACAGAGACGTACAGGGTTGTAATGACAGGGACCCGAGACCCAGGTGTTTGTTGAAGGAATAAATCCACTCGTGTGTGAAAATGTCGGCTTCAGCAGAATGTTGGCAGATATTCGAGATATGAAGGAGGATCAGAGCCAAGTCGGATGGCGCCAGCGACCGTACAGTTGATTGAACAGGCTGTGAATAATGAGAGAAAGAGAGTGCGCAGGAAACAGCAGGGGAGTGTGGAGTCGCTGGTGCCAGGGGCGGAGCTAGCAGGAGACGGGGGCACCACTAGTGCAGGGAGTAAGAAGCTGATGAAGAAGGAGGCATCGCGGAAGTTGTTTGAAGGACAAAGGGTGCAGAGTGAGGAAAGAGAGATGTTAGAGGAAGTGATAACGGGGACACGGAAACATGGGCAGGCAATGCCCAGCGACGCTGATCACCGCGAGGAGGAAGTGGAAAGTGATGAGGAAGACGAGGTGGTGTTACGTGAACAGCGGCAGATGCTCGGAGCGTTGAGTGAAGGTGAGAGGCTGGGTGATCGTGAGGAGAGCATGTCCAGGGCGGAGCGAGGCTATAATACGCGTAGTAAAGGGAAAATGATGGCACAGCAGGAGCAGCCTCAAACAATGGCACCCCTAGTGGTGACTCATGCAGGCCGTCACTATGAGCCTTTGCCAAACAAATATGAGCATTCATCTAAAGAATCCCATACCGGATCGGTCGTGGCCCGGGTTAACAACGCCCGCCCCCGGCACTGCTAACCTGCAGGGCGTCGGTGGAAATTCAGCTACTGTGGGTCGAAGACAAAGAAGAGGAAAAAAACGGATCCAGTGTCAGAAAAAAAAGAGGAATGCACAGAGCCTACAACTGAGTGTAGGGACTTTGAATGTTGGGACTATGACAGGAAAAGCTCAGGAATTGGTTGACATGATGATTAGGAGAAAGGTTGATATTCTGTGCATCCAAGAGGGCAGGTGGAAAGGTAGTAAGGCTAGAAGTTTGGGAGCAGGGTTTAAATTATTCTACCACGGAGTAGATGGGAAGAGAAATGGAGTAGGGGTTATTTTAAAGGAAGAGCTGGCTAAGAATGTCTTGGAGGTGAAAAGAGTATCAGATCGAGTGATGAGACTAAAATTTGAAATTGAGGGTGTTATGTATCATGTGGTTAGCGGCTATGCACCACAGGTCGGATGTGACCTAGAATTGAAAGAGAAATTCTGGAAGGAACTAGATGAAGTAGTTCTGAGCATCCCAGACAGCGAGAGAGTTGTGATTGGTGCAGATTGTAATGGACATATTGGTAAAGGAAACAGGGGCGATGAAGAAGTGATGGGTAAGTACGGCATCCAGGAAAGGAACTTTGAAGGGCAGATGGTGGTGGACTTTGCAAAAAGGATGGAGATGGCTGTAGTGAACACTTATTTCCAGAAGAGGGAGGAACATATAGTGACCTACAAGAGCGGAGGTAGAAGCACGCAGGTGGATTATATTTTGTGCAGACGATGTAATCTGAAGGAGGTTACTGACTGTAAAGTAGTGGTAGGGGAGAGTGTAGCTCGACAGCTTAGGATGGTAGTGTGTAGGATGACTCTGGTGGTGGGTAGGAAGATTAAGAAGACAAAGGTAGAGCAGAGAACCATGTGGTGGAAGCTGAGAAACGAAGAATGTTGTGCGGCCTTCCGGAAAGAGGTGAGACAGGCTCTCGATGGACAACCGAAGCTCCCGGAAGACTGGACGACGACAGCCAAGGTGATCAGAGAGACAGGCAGGAGAGTACTTGGTGTGTCATCTGGTAGGAAAGGGGAGAAGGAGACTTGGTGGTGGAACCCCAAAATACAGGGAGTCATACAAGGAAAGAGATTAGCGAAGAAGAAGTGAGATACTGAGAGGACTGAGGAGAGGCGAAAGGAGTACATCGAGATGCGACGTAGGGCAAAGGTAGAGGTGGCAAAGGCTAAACAAGAGGCATATGAAGACATGTACACCAGTTTGGACACGAAAGAAGGAGAAAAGGATCTCTACAGGTTGGCCAGACAGAGGGATAGAGATGGGAAGGATGTGCAGAAGGTTAGGGTGATTAAGGATAGAGATGGAAATGTGTTGACGGTGCAGTAGTGTGCTAAATAGATGGAAAGAATACTTTGAGAAGTTGATGAATGAAGAAAATGAGAGAGAAGGAAGAGTTGAAGAGGAAATTGTGAAGGACCAGGAAGTGGAAATGATTACTAAGGGGGAAGTCAGAAAGGCACTACAAAGGATGAAAAATGGAAAGGCAGTTGGTCCTGATGACATACCGGTAGAGGTATGGAAGCAATTTGGAGAGATGGCTGTGGAGTTTTTGACCAACTTATTCAACAGAATACTAGCGGGCGAAAAGATGCCTGAAGAATGGAGGAAAAGTGTTCTAGTTCCCATTTTTAAGAACAAAGGGGATGTTCAGAGCTGTGGGAACTATCGAGGAATAAAGTCGATGAGCCACACAATGAAGTTATGGGAAAGAGTAGTGGAGGCTAGACTCAGGACAGAAATAAGTATCTGCGAGCAACAGTAGGGTTTCATGCCTAGAAAGAGTACCACAGATGCATTATTTGCCTTGAGGATGCTCGTGGAAAAGTACAGAGAAGGTCAGAAGGAGCTACATTGTGTCTTTGTGGATCTAGAGAAAGCCTATGACAGAGTACCAAGAGAGGAACTGTGGTACTGCATGTGTAAGTCTGGTGTGGCAGAGAAGTATGTTAAAATAGTACAGGACATGTATGATGGCAGCAGAACAATGGTGAGGTGTGCCATAGGTGTGACAGAGGAATTTAAGGTGGAGGTGGGACTGCATCAGGGATCAGCTCTGAGCCCCTTCCTGTTTGCAGTGGTAATGGATAGGCTGACAGATGAGGTTAGACTGGAATCCCCTTGGACCATGATCTTCGCAGATGATATTGTGATATGCAGTGAAAGCAGGGAGCATGCAGAGGAACAATTAGAAAGATGGAGACATGCACTGGAAAGGAGAGGAATGAAGATTAGCCGAAGTAAAACAGAATATATCTGCGTGAATGAGAAAAGTGGAGTGGGAAGAGTGAGGCTACAGGGAGAAGAGATAGCGAGGGTGGACGACTTCAAATACTTGGGGTCAACAATACAGAGCAATGGAGAGTGTGGTCAGGAAGTGAAGAAACGCGTCCAAGCAGGTTGGAACAGCTGGCGAAAGGTGTCTGGTGTGTTATGCGACAGAAGAGTGTCTGCTAGGATGAAGGGCAAAGTTTACAAAACAGTGGTGAGGCCGGCCATGATGTACGGATTAGAGACGGTGGCACTGAAGAAACAACAGGAAGCTGAACTGGAGGTGGCAGAAATGAAGATGTTGAGGTTCTCGCTCGGAGTGACCAGGTTGGATAGGATTAGAAATGAGCTCATTAGAGGGACAGCCAAAGCTGGATGTTTTGGAGACAAGATTTGAGAGAGCAGACTTCGATGGTTTGGACATGTTCAGAGGCGAGAGAGTGAGTATATTGGTAGAAGGATGCTGAGGATGGAGCTCCCAGGCAAAAGAGCGAGAGGAAGACCAAAGAGAAGGTTTATGGATGTGGTGAGGGAAGACATGAGGGGAGTTGGGGTTAGAGAGGAAGATGCAGGAGATAGGCAAAGATGGCAAAAGATGACACGCTGTGGCGACCCCTAACGGGACAAGCCGAAAGGAAAAGAAGAAGAGATGATAGAGTTGGAAGGATGTGCAGCAGGTAAGGGTGATTAAGTATAGATATGGAAATGTGTTGACTGGTGCCAGTAGCTAAATAGATGGAAAGAATACTTTGAGAAGTTGATGAATGAAGTAAAGAATGAAGAAAATGAGAGAAGGAAGAGTAGAAGAGGCAAGTGTGAAGGACCAGGAAGTGGCAATGATTAGTAAGGGGGTGGTGACAAAGGCACTAAAGAGGATGAACAATGGAAAGGCAGTTGGTCCTGATGACATACCTGAAGAGGTAATGAAGCAATTTGGAGATGTGGCTGTCGAGTTTTTGACCATCTTATTATATAATATTCTATATATTATATTACAGAGAGAAGAATGGAAGAAAAGTGTGCTAGCTCCCATTTTTAAGAACAATGACGATGTTCAGACCTGTGGGAACTCTAGAGCAATAAAGTTGATTAGCTACACAATGAAGTTATGGGAAAGATTAGTGGAGGCTCGACTCAAGACGGAAGTATCTGCGAGCAACAGTATAGTTTCATGCCTAGAAAGAGTACAGCAGATGCATTATTTGCCTTGAGGATGCTAGTGGAAAGTTGCTGAGAAGGTCAGAAGGAGCTACATTGTGTGCTTGCGGATCTAGAGAAAGCCCATGACAGAGTACCATGAGAGGAACTGTGGTACTGCATGCGTAAGTCTGGTGTGGCGGAGAAATGTTAGAGTACTACAAGACGTGTGAGGGCTGCAGAACAGTGGTGAGGTGTGCTGTAGGTGTGAGAGAAGAATTTAAGGTGTCAGTGGGAATGCATCAGGGATCAGCTCTGAGCCCCTTCCTTTTTGCTCTAGTAATGGATAGGCTGACAGATGAGGTTAGAATGCACTCCCCTTGGAACATGATGTTCGCAGATGATATTGTGATATGCAGTGAAAGCAGGGATCAGGTGGAGGAACAATTAGAAAGATGGAGGCATGCAGTGGAAAGGAATGAAGATTAGCCGAAGTAAAACAGAATATATGTGTGAATGAGAGGGGTGCAGAGGGAAGAGTGAGCCTCCACGGAGAAGAGATCGCGAGGGTGGGCGACTTCAAATGCTTGGGGTCAACAATCCAGAGCAATGGTGAGTGTGGAAAGGAAGTGAAGAAACGGGTCCAAGTAGGTTGGAACAGCTGGTGGAAGGTGTTTGGTGTGTTTTGTCACAGAAGAGTCTCTGCTTGGATGAAGGGCAAAGTTTATAAAGCAGTGGTGAGGCCGGCCATGATCTATGAATTAGAGACGGTGCCACTGAAGAGCCAACAAGGTAAGGCGAACGGATAATGGAACTCTGTACAAGCTTAAGACAATGTGGGATGTTGACACACTATCTCTTACCTGTTCTAAATGAAGAAGATGTTACATCAATTCCTCGAGGGCTGGTAGGGTAGTGCCGACAAAACTTTCAGCAGTTTTGATTATCCGTTGTAGTCGGCATTTGTCCTTTTTTGTGGCACCACCAAACCAGACTGTGATGGAGGTACACAGTATTGATTCTATGACTGCTGTGTCGAAGTGTCGCAACAGCTCACCTGGCAGGCCGTGCTTCCTTAGCAGGAAGTTCATCCTCTGGTGGACTTTTATGAGGATGGAGTTGTTTGTCCCCCAGTTCAGGCCCTGCGAGACTAGCATCATATACAGACAGATGGAGAGAAAACGATTTTAGGGCCGACCTCCGGACAGAAAAACAAGTACTCAAACTCAAACACAACCATGTAGCTACTGTGGCAAAGAAGGACACACCAGAAGGAAGCAAGACCATACGAATCATTGCCCTGCCTTCAATAATACTTGCACCAAATGCAATATCCCACACCACTTCGAAAGTGTCTGCCGTAAATTGAGAGAGAGACTGCATACCTATCAGAATAACTCTGCAATGACGGTCTTTGAGGCCCTGTGCGCAATTGAACAAGTGGCCAACACAATCATACTAGAGCACCATGTGTATGATTCCCTGTGTGGCACGTGGGAAAAGCAAGTATCCGCACCTCAACCGACTCTCAATGTCAAGATTCAGGCCTTCCCATCAGACGCCAAAAACTTGGGAATTGAATCCACTTTGCGCAGTCCCACTGGAATGGTACCATACTGGCAGTCCCAGACAAAGGGTGCCAATCGTGTCTTGCTGGCACTTTCTTCCTGCGTCACCTAGGTTTGAACACCTCCCACATCACCCCCCACCTCAATGAAGATTTACACAATCTGTGCAGACAAAAACAACATGCCATATTGTGTACATTTCCCTATCAACAAATTCTTCCTATCCATGGAGGCCTGTAGGGATCGAGGCATTACACCCCACTCATTTCCCTCCATTGAGTCAGTCATAATAGACTCTTCTCCCCCGTACAGTGACGCTGACAACAGCCCTCATGAAGACTGTTGCAACAGTCCTCTCCGCCAAACCCCACCCCCTCTCCCTACATCCCCACACTTTCCAGCTACTGAATAAAACAGAGAAAAACTAGAGCAGTGGCTGTTAGACTACTATAAAAGTAGCATATTCAACGTCTGTGAACGTCAAAAGCTGTCTATGATGTCATGACCCCCCATGAGACTTATTGTAGATACCAATGCCACACCTGTAGCATACCACACACCAATCCGAGTACCTGTCCACTGGCAAACACAAGTGAAGGCCGGCCTTGATCAGCATGTTAGGCTTGGTGTCATAGAGCCTGTCTCATTCGGAACCGCAGTTTAATGGTGTCGTCGAATTGTCAACAGCGCAAAGAAATCTGGTAAACCTTAGCGGACTGTTGATTTCCAAGCTTTGAATTGCCATGCGGCGAGAGAGACACATCACACACAATTGTTGTTCCACCAAGCCCGCTTAGTCCCGTGGAACACAAGGAATAGCATGTTTGAGGCCTGGAACGGCTACCAGAGCATCGTACTCAACCCCAAGGATAGGCATCTGGAGACACATACACCGGGCGATTTGATTAAATTTTTAGTGACATTGACAACAAAGCAAAGGTCATTGATGACACAATTATATGGTCTCCCTCCACTGAGGACAGCTTCTTCCAAGCGGCCAATTGGTTGGACACATATGGCTGAAATGGTATCATCCTCAACCCATAAAAATTCTAGTTTGCCAATGAAACCGTCAATTTCGCAGGCTTTGAAATGACCCCCACAACTGTTCGCCCATGTCCACAGGTTCTGGAGGTTATCAAGGGATTCCCAGACTTCGCACCATCACTGACTTGCGACACTGTTTTGGACTTGTAAACCAAGTAGGATGTGCTTTTGCATCAGCAGAGAGAATGCAATCCTTTCGCACCGTGCTACAACCCAACACACCATTCAAGTGGACTGAACATATGGACAACCTCTTTGAAGAAACCAAGACCATCATTATCCAGGAATTACAAGGAGGCGTGGAAATATTCGACAAAAGAAAGCCAACATGCCTTGCAACAGACTTCAGCAAAAACGGCATTGGGTTCTGGCTACTTCAAAAACATTGTGCGTGCAGATCAACCAAGCCATTCTGCTGCTGCCTAGGCTGGAAAGTCACACTACTGGGCAGGGCTTTACTTCATCGGCTGAATCAAGGTATGCCCCCATTGAATGAGAGGCACTGGCTGTGCTGGATGCCCTCGAAAAAACTCGTCATTTTGTTCTGGGCTGCCCCAATCTGATCATTGCCGTCAATCAAATGATAGAAACTTGGATGTAATCCCAACCCGCGACTGAGGAACCTGAAACAATAAATACTGAAGTACAGATTCCATATCACCCACATTCCAGGGATCAGACATGTCGCTTGCAGATAGTATCTCATGTTACCCAATCGGAGCTGCCAATTACCTGTCCGATGATGCAACTCCAGTCTCCACTGACAACAACCTCCCGACCATGTCTCACAGCTTTCTCATGGCCATCAGAGCCCAACCAGATAGCCCTACACTGCACCCTAGTGAAGAGGACTCTCTAGGAGGAGTTACCTTCATCACCTGGAACGATATTTCTGTCCACACCAACAGTGACGACTGAATAATCAAATTGATTGACCTACTTGAAAATTGATTCCCTGAGGCAACCAGAACTCAGACCCCATTACCAATACAGAAACAAACTGGCCAGTTTTGATAGTGTGGCCCTATACAACGACTGCGTAATCATCCCTCCTAGCCTACGTAACAATGTTCTCTGGGCACTCCACTCAGCCCATCAAGGTGTCTCCCAGATGTGCTCTCGGGCTGATGCATCACTCTTTTGGCCAGGTATGATCTTGTCAATCAATGAAATGCGTACGTGGTGCCACCCCAATACCACTTTCAATAGATCTGTGCAGACTTCTTCCAATATGCTGAACACCACTACTTGGTAATCGTCGATGGGTGCAGCAACTGGCCCATTGTGAAAAAAGCGCACGTGGGATCCAAAGGCCTCATATCCAGCCTCAGATGCACATTCACAACATTTGGTATCAGTAAGAAGCTCTCATCCGATGGTGGTCTGTACTTTACGTCCACAGTCACATTTGCACTCCTGTGCGACTGGGGAGTTCATCATCACCACTCGTCTGTAGCAGAAACTCACAGCAACAGCAGGGCGGAAATTGGTGTGAATACCATAATGAGGATGATCATTGACAACACCAGTTGCAACGGTTGCCTTGACACAGATGTGTTTCAACGCGCCATCCTCCATAACCACAACACAGGACACAGACATGCGGTTATCCCCAGCAATGTGCATCTTCGGACGCCCAATCCGGGACTTCATCCCAATCCACCCATGCAAGTACCTACCTCACAAGACGTGGCAAGAGCCTTTGGGGAACAGAGAAGAGGCTCTTAGAATTGCCACATGAGGGATGGTGAAAGACTGTCAGCTAACACCCGTGTCTTACCCCCTCTCACGGTTGGAGACTGTGTCCTCATCCAAAACCGGACCACACCCCACAAAGCGGGACAAAACTGGAATCATTATAATGGTCCGTCAGTTTGACCAATATGTAGTGAGAGTTGATGGGTCGGGAAGGATGCATAGAGGATATTCAACTGTTCTATGTTATATGTTATGTATTCACAGGGGCCTATGTCAACCGTGATTCTGTATTGTTGAAAAAATAAAGCCCTTGAGTTCTGAGACAAAGACTTTCATGTAGTTAACTAATGGCACAGGAACACTGTGACTTGGTAACAAGGCTCGTCTACATGTGCAAGACACACACAACAAACTGTTAAACAAAGACAGAACACATGAGCTTTAAATACATGACATAATTAATGTCAAAGAGAGTGGGGAGCTGCTGCCAGGAGCAGGCACGTGCGGGGCAGTGGCATGACTACGCCCCTGACACACCCTACGCAAACTTTCACACTCACCCCAAGAGCATTTTAGTCTTCAGTAACCTAAAAACTACGTTTTGGGGGGCTGGAACTATAGGGTAACCGGTTTGAGCATTGGCCTCATATCCTGGTTCAAATCCTGGCCCCGCCTGTGTGGCAGTATGGTGGAGCAGCTGGAAAGCATTGGCCTCACAGCTCTGATGGGCCGGGTTCAATCTCAGCCCTCCCTGTGTGGAGTTTGCATGTTCTTCAGTGCGTGTGTGGGTTTTCTCTGGGCACTCCAGTTTCCTATCACATCCCAAAAACACGCATTCATTGGAAACTCTAAATTTCCCATAGGTGTAAATGTCTGTTTGACTATTCTCTGTCTCAATCTACCCTGCAATTGACAAGCAAACAGTTCAGGGTGTACCCCACCTTCTACCCGATGATAGCTGGGATAGGCTCCACCTCTCTCATGACCCTTCTGAGGATAAGTGGCTCAGAAAATGGATGGACATGTTTTTGGGGTGTGGAAGGACATAGCAGCACCTGCAGAAAAGTTGTTAGTTTTTTCTCCTGTTTTTCTCCCAAGAACAAATCCATCCATCCATCCATCCATCCATCCATCAATCCATCCATCCATCCATTTTCTTTACAATTCAGAAAGCAAATTAACAAAAACTGGAACACATTTTGGAGAACTCATATTACATGTTTTTGAAATGTGGGAGGAAACCGGAGTTCCTGGAGGAAACCCACCCAGGCATGGGGAGAACATCCAAACTCTACACAGGTGCATTCGTGATCGAACCCAGGACCTCAGAACTGTGAGGCCAACACATTACCAACTGATCCGCCATGCCGCCTGAGTGAAAAGTTATTTTACTTGATGTGATTGATGTGTACCCTGCCATTGGCGGGCAACAAGTTTAGGGTGAATGTACGCCACTTCCTGCCCGATTCAGGGATGGGATAGACTCCAGCACTCCCACGACTCTTGTGAAGATAAGCAGCATAGAAAATGAAGAAGTCAGAAAGGGAACATACGATTTCACAAACATGCTTAAAAACCCCACACCCTTTCTTCCCAAACCCCGCTTCAACATGATTAGCTCACACATCATGGGGTAGGAAATCCCCAGCGTCAACAAAAATTTAAAAAACTCACAAGTTTATTTTGGTCAGGTTCAGATCTATGTCTGGGTTTCATGCAGTTTTGGATGAGTTGAGGTTTGGATTATGGAGGTTAAGACTGGCGCACACCGAGCAATGCTGCCAAACCCGACTGAAATGTAGCGCAGTGTTAGGCAACTGTTTCTTTGAGCAGCTGATCTCTCAGCCACTGGTTTTGACGCAATTCAAAATTTTAATCTCTGTTGCACTACATCTTCACGTCCCAGTTTACATTGAATCAAAATGCACAGAAGCTTTCCCCTATAATGAAAATAAATTTCCAAGTTTGGAGCTGTGCCGCTGTGTTGCCTCAGATCAAGCCATATAAATAGTATGTAAGGCATCAAATGTTTCACATCAATGGTAAACTATACTCATAATGTATAATGTGCCTGTTGTTGAAAAAGCAAAGTGTGTGACCAGAATGTATGCAAGGTTGATCCCTTGCTCAGTTTGTTAAAAAATATGAAGGCTTTCTTTCAAATATCCACACATTTCCTATATTTCTTGCCAGCATCCTCTCTCTTAACCACCTGCTTCTACCTTAACTATAAATCTATCTTTTTATGGTTTAAGAAATGTGATCAAGTACAATATACATGTTGAAGCGGAGCTGGTCTTGCTAAGAAAAGAGTGTGTGACTTCTGAGAATGTCTGTGAAATGGGACGTTCCCTTTCCGGGTGTTTCGTCTTTTGTAATTTGTTTAGTTTTTTTGTAAGTATTTCTGCTTTTGTTCATATGTTTTCTGAAATGTAAAATTGATTTGGCTTTTGCTAATTTGTTTTCTTAAATGTTAAAGTGTTTCACAATTTGTGATATTGTTTTGCACTTCCAGGGCAATGTTGTCGTGTGTTCTAAATTCGTTTGTGTCCGTCCTTTGTGGGGTCTGCATGTCGTTCCTATGCTGTGATTGTTTTTTTTAAATTATATGCGATTTAATAAAGTAACTATTAAGTTAAAGTGTAGTTATTTTCCCGTATAGTTACTAAAGAAAATGTAGTCTAATCACCATCCCCAGAGATAGTTAGATTGTGAGTAATATCGTTGTCAGTGAGGTTTTCCATGTTAATCTGCAAATACAGTGTATCTGTACTCCTGAAGTATTTTATTTCAGACTAGCATATGTCTGTACTAATGTGTGTGCCACTCTGTCTCCCTCCTTCAGATTGACCCAAAAGTTGCCTTTCCTAGACATAAACTAAGGTATGGTGAATTCCACTTGAAGTACTGTACATTGTCCCATATTCTGCTGCCCCTCTTAGATTTTAAGGGTAATGTGCTGGTAATTTTACATTGTATGTTTTGAGACTGTAGTTTCCTACTCTTGACGCATCATTCTTTCTTTACTTGCACAAAAAAAGGAGAAACAATAGTGAAATTTTATTTACTTTATTTTTGCTGTTTGAATTCGAGTAAACTGTTTTCTTTGAACCAACCAAATCCGGCCGAATCTCATCCACCCATGGGGCCCGGCCATCAATGAACTTTTTAACCACCTCGGTGACCTCAACCCCAGAGATAGAAGAGCCCACCTCAGAGCACCCAGACTCAGCTTCCTCATGGGAAGGCGTGTTGGTGGAATTGAGAAGGTCTTTGAAGGATTCTCCCCACCGACTCACACCATCCCGAGTTGAGGTCAGCAGTGTTGATGGTGCACTGCTTCCTGTTCCTGAGACGCCGGACGTTGGACCAGAATTTCCTTGAAGCCATCCTGAAGTCGTTCTCCATGGGCTCACTGAACACCTCCCACGCCCGCGTTTTTGCCTCAGCGACCACCGAAGCTGCATTCCACTTGGCCAGCCGATACCTATCAGCTGTCTCGGGAGTCCCACAGGCCAGAAATGCCCGATAGGACTCCTTCTTCAGCTTGACAGGATCCCTCACTGTTGGTGTCCACCAACGTGTTCATGAGTTGCCGCCACCAACCACTTTACGGCCACTGCTTTGGTCGCCCGCCTCAGCAATGGAGGCGCGGAACATCGTCCACTTGGATTCAATGTCCTCCGCCTCCTCTGAGACGTGAGCAAAATTTTTTCGGAGGTGGGAGTTAAAATTCCTTCTGAAAGGGGAATCTGACAGCTGTTCCCAGCAGAACCTCACAATACGTTTGGGCCTGCCACGTCGGACTGGTATCTTCCCCCACCATTGGACCCAACACACCACCAGGTGGTGATCAGTTGACGGCTCCGCCCCTCTCTTCACCTGAGTGTCCAAGACATGCGGTTGTAAGTCCGATGACACAACCACAAAGTCGATCATCTAACTGCGACCTCGGGTGTCCTGGTGCCAAGTGGACATGTGAACACCCTTATGCTTGAACATTGTGTTTGTTTTGAACAATCCGTGATGAGCACAGAAGTCCAGTAACAGAACACCACTCGAGTTCTGATCGGGGGCGTTCTTCTCAATCATGCCCTTCCAGGTCTCACTTTCATTGCCCACATGGGCAGTAAAGTCCCCGAGCAGAATGATGGAGTCGCCAGAGAGGGCGCTCTCCAGCACTCCCTCTAAGGACTCCAAAAAGGGTGGGTACTCTGCACTGCTGTTTGGTGCATAAGCACAAACAACAGTCAGGACCCATCCCCCTACTTGCAGGCGGAGGGAGGCCACCTTCTCATCCACTGGGGTTAAACCCCAACGTACAGGCCCCGAGCTGGGGGGCAATAACTATACCTACACCTGCTCGGCATCTCTCCCCGTGGCCAACTCCAGAGTAGAACAGAGTCCAACCCCTCTCAAGAGGAGTGGTGTCAGAGCCCAAGTGGTGCGTAGAGGCGAGTCCCACTATATCTAGTCAGAACTTGTCAACCTCACACAGGTGACATTCCATGTTCCTAGAGCTAGTTTCTGTAGCCAGGGATCGGCTCACCAAGGTCCCCACCTTTGGCCACCGCCCAGCTCACATTGCACCCGACCCCTATGGCCCCTCTCACAGGTGCTGAGGCCATGGGAAGGGGGACCCATGTTACCCCGTTCGGCCTGTTCCCGGCCGAGCCCCATGGGTCCAGGCTTGGCTCCAGAGGGGGGCCCTGGTGACCTGGGTCCGGGCAAGGGAAACCAAGATCCAATTTTTGTAGTCATCACAGGGGTTTTTGGAGTCGTACTTTGTCTGGTCCCTCACCTAGGACCTGTTTACTGTTTACGGGAGTCTGCATGACTAAATTTGACTCAAAATATATTGCCCCGGTCATTTCATTCGATTGTGAGATGTTCTCTTCTTTGAAAAGAGCTTCCGTGTCAGAATGGGCGTCGGAAAAATCCGAAAATCTCTGTTGTTTCTCTCCCATAGCAGATGCCACCACGTGTTTTCAATGGCGAATGTCCCAGTGTGACGTGTGCTGATGACCTTGCAGGCAATATGGCTACCACTTGGATGTCGAGTGAAACTTCCGCAACTTTGCACACGCTCTCCGTTCATATTTATTTTTTTGTATAGACATTGAAGTGAATTATGTTATATGTATTTTTCATTACAATATCAATTTTAGAATGTTTAAAGGCATGTCAGTGGCCCTTTAACAATGAACCCTCTGCATTCAGGGATTTCTATTTCATAAAATGTAACATTTAAATCACAGATGTCAAACTCGGGGGGGCCAGATGCGGCCCGACACAGGATTTTATGGAGCAAATCACGTGTATCAACTTCCATGATTTTTGTGTTATCAAACATCAACAATAGTTGAAAAACCCATTGCCCTTAATTTTGATAAATTTTATATGGAAATATGATGGGTCAAATAAAGATATTCATGGTTTCAGTCAAAATGGCCTTCTGACAGAAACCGTAACTACAATGTGGCCCGTGATAGAAATAAATTTGACACCCCTGAAATGAGGCAGGGTTAGGGTTTCCTAAATTTTACACACACACAAAAAAAAAAATGTCTTGTCTCTTTTTGTCTCATTGCCTGTTACACCCCGCTGGCCCAACGTCTTCTTCCTCTTCTTCTTCATCTGAGGAAGGGACATTCAAGTCAACACATTGTTGCCCTCTACAGGGTGCCAATCTTCATCGCAGTTATCCAGTGGCTTGACGATCATACATTAACTACACAAGAACACCCCCCCAACCTCCTCTCCTACCACATCCTTAATAATAAATGCCATTGACGTCTTTAGATGGTATTGGCAAGGAATTGATGGATTCTTATTGACATCTTTTGAAGGCTTTGGCATGTAACATGGTAAAATTAATTAATTAATGTTTCAGCTAAAAGTTAAATATAGTGTTGCTAAAATCGTTATTTAGGACTATTTAATCACATCAAACACTTTTATGGGCAAGTTTTTTGTAGCCTTTTACAGTGGTACCTCGACTTACGAAATTAATCCTTCCTGGAAGTCGTTTCGTAACCTACATTTTTTGTAAGTAGAAGTTTTTCGTGTCCCATCTCAATATCTTGAACAAAGTGAACTTTAATGGGAAAACTGCAGATGTCTGCACTGATGGAGCTGCAGCCATGGACAGATGCACCAAAGGCTTTGTAAGTAGAGTGAAAGAAAGAGACCACAATGTGGTTATTACACACTGCTTTTTACGCTGTGAAGACCTCGTAGCCAAGACCTTACCAGCAGACCTAGTTCCTCTGTTGGATGATGCTGTGGGCATGGTGAACTTTGTAAAATCATGACCTGTGAAAAGTCCAATATTTGCATCTTTATGTAAGGAAATGGGTGTAGAACATAAAGCCTTCTTGTTTCATACAGAGGTATGGTGGTTGTCTGGTGCCAAATTATTGGCCTGTGTTTATGAACTGCTGGTGGAAACAAAAGTGTTTCTGACAAATGAGAGGTATGCTTACGTAAAACTGCTTGCCACTGAAGAGTGGTGTGCAAACTTGGCATACCATTTTTCATCATCTGAATGAATTGAATATATGTATCCAAGGCTGAAATGAAGACCTGCTCACAGGCACAAATAAATGGATTTCATTCAAAGCTGCAACTCTTGAAACATTGTGGAAAATGGAAATCTTGAAATGTTCATACTCACCAAAATATCAACACAAATAATAGTGAAACATTTAAAAACATTTGTGGAGAAGATGTCAATTTATTTTTCTTCAGCCTCCATTCAATACTTTGACTGGGTGAGGGACCCATAGACTCTATCATTGGTTGGTGGGAGGGACGTGACTTTACAGGAACTGGAGGAACTAACTGAACTGAGTCAAGATTGTAGTTTAAAGTTAGGCTTTGCTGATGTACCTTTGGACAGAATTTGGTTTGCTACTGCCAAAGAGTTACAGATTTGTTCAAACAAAGCTATTATGGCATTGCTCCTTTTTTCCACAACATATCTCTTTGAGGTGGGTGAGGTTTTCGCAGGCTAACAACTATAAAAAGTAACAAGAGAGATACTGAGAGCTGTTGAGGAAAAGCTTTGTGTATGTCTTTGACCAATTTCTGCCAGAATATCAGATCTGTGTTCTTAAAAACTGGCCCAGGTGTGACATTAAGTGAATAAAATATGATTTTTAAATGTAATTATTTTTGTGTTTGTTTGATTTTTATTCACTATGCTTTGGTGAGAACGACTGTTCATATATGCTACAGGTTAAATTTTAGATTTTCTGATGGTGTTGTGCTATGTGAATTTTTGAATGAAAAAAGTGTGCCTTGCCTCAAAATAAAGGTTGGGAAAGTAAGCATTACACTAGTAATACCGTAGGTAGCGTTTTTGTTTTGTTTTTTGTTTTTTTCAAAACTGGGGAGAAGACTGTCTGCATCTAGATTTTTACATACATATAGAACCAGGATTTGGGACTGCATCAGGAATCAGCTGTGCTCCTTCCTGTTTGCTGTGGTAATGGTTAGGCTGACAGTTGAGGTTCGACTGGAATCTCCTTGGACAATGATGTTAGCAGATGACACTGTGATGTGCAGTTAAAGCAGGGAGCAGGTGGAAGAATTAGAAAGATGGAGGCATGCGATGGAAAGGAATGAAGATTAGTCTAAGTGTAACAGTTAATATATTAAGTGTGTGAATGAGAGGGATGGAGGGGGAAGAGTGAGACTCCAGGGAGAAGAGATAGAGAGGGTGGACAACTTCAAATACTTGGGGTCAGCAAATTCAGAGCAATGGTGAGTGTGGTAAGGAAGTGAAGAAACCGGTCCAAGCAGGTTGGAACAGCTTGAGGAAGGTGTCTGGTGTGTTATGTGACAGAAGAGTCTCTGCTAGGATGAAGGGCAAAGTTTATGAAACAGTGGTGAGGTCGACTATGATGTATGGAATAGAGACAGTGGCACTGAAGAAACAACAGGAAGCAGAGGTAGCGGTAGCAGAAATGAAGATGTTGAGGTTCTCGCTAGGAGTGAACAGGTTGGATAGGATTAGAAATGAGGTAATGAGAGGGACAGCCAAAGTTGGATATTTTAGAGACAAGGCTCAAGAGAGCAGACTTCAATGGTTTGGACATGACCAAAGGCAAGAGAGTGAACACATTGGTAGAAGAGCGCTGAGGATGGAGCTGCAAGGTAAAAGAGTGAGAGGAAGACCAAAGAGGTTGATGTTAGAAAGGAAAATGCAGGAGATAGGTGCACTTGGAAAAAGATGACGCACTGTGGCAACCCCTAATGGGACAAGCCGAAAGGACAAAAAGCAGATACATGCAGGCATATGTAAGAAGAAATTGTGGTACTCTTTAATGTATTTTATGATGCATCAAGATATCAACCGCACAATCTTGCAAGGATAAATTCCATATATTTGAAATACATCAATGAAATTGAGGGTGTTATGTATAATGCGGTTAGCGGCTATGCCCCACAGGTAGGATGTGACCGCGAGTTGAAAGAGAAATTCTGGAAGGAACTAGACGAAGTAGTTTTGAGCTCCCAGACAGAGAGAGAGTTGTGATTGGTGCAGATTGTAATGGACATATTGGTGAAGGAAACAGGGGCGATGAGAAAGTGATGGGTAAGTACAGGATTTAGCAAAGGAACTTTGAGGGGCAGATGGTGGTGGACTTCGCAATAAGGATGGAATTGGCAGTGGTGAACACTTATTTCCAGAAGAGACTGGAACATAGACTGACATACAAAAGCGGAGGTAGAAGCACGCAGATGGATAATGTTTTGTGCAGACGATGTAATCTGAAGGAGGTTACAGACTGTAAGGTAGTGGTGGGGGAGAGTGTGGTTTGACAGCATAGGATGGTGGTGTGTAGGATGACTCTGGTAGCGGGTAGGAAGATGAAGAAGACAAAGGTAGAGCAAAGAATCAGGTGGTGGAAGTTGAGAAACAAGAATGTCGTGTGACCTGACGAAAAGAGGTGAGAGGCTCTAGATGGTCAGGAAGAGCTCCCAGAAGACTGGAATACTACTGCCAAGGTATTCAGAGAGGCAGGCAGGAGAGTACTTGGAGTGTCTTCTGGTAGGAAAGGGGAGAAGGTGACTTGGTGGTGGAACCCCCAAATACAGGAAGTCATCCAAGGAAAGAGATTTGTGAAGAAGAAGTGGGACACGGAGAGGACTGAGGAGAGGTGTAAGGAATACATAGAGATTCGTCGTAGGGCAAAGGTAGAGGTGGCAAAGGCTAAACAAGTGGCATATTACGACATGTACTCCAGGTTGGACACGAAAGAAGGAGAAAAGGATCTCTACAGGTTAGCCAGACAGAGGGATAGAGATGGGAAAAAAGTGCAGCAAGTAAAGATGAATAAGGATAGCGATGGAAATATGTTGACTGGTGCCAGTTGTATGCGAAGTAGATGGAAAGAGTACTTTGAGAAGATAATGAATGAAGAAAATGGGAGAGAAGGTAGAGTAGAAGTGGCAAGTGTGAATGACCGGGAATTGGCAATGATTAGTAAGGGAGATGTTAAAAAAGCACTGAACAAAATGAAAAATGGAAAGACAGTTGGACCCAATGACATACTAGTGGAGGTATGGAAACAATTTGGTAAGTTGGCTGTGGAGTTTTTGACCAACTCATTCAATAGAATACTTGGGGGAGAGAAGATTTCAGAAGAATGGAGCAAAAGTGTGCTCGTTCCAATTTTTAAGAGCAAAAGCGATGTTCAGAACTGTGGAAACTACAGAGGAATATAGATGAGCCACACAATGAAGTTATGGGAAAGAGTAGTGGAGGCTAGAGTCAGGACGGAAGTAAGTATCTGCGAGCAACAGTATGGTTTCATCCCTAGAAAGAGTACCACAGATGCATTATTTGCCTAGAGGATGTTCGTGGAAAAATACAGAGAAGGTCAGAAGGAGCTACATTGTATCTTTGTATACATAGAGAAAGCCAATGACAGACGACCAAGAGAGGAACTGTGGAACTGCATGCGCAAGTATGGTGTGGCGAAAAAACATATTAGAATAGCACAGGACTTGTATGAGGGCAGCTGAACAGTGGAGATGTGGTGTAGGTGTGTCAGAAGAATTAAAGGTGGAGGTGGGACTGCATCAAAGTTCCGCGCTGAGCCCCTTCTTATTTGCGGTAGTAATGAATAGTCTGACAGGCGAGGTTAGGCTCGAATCCCCTTGGACCATGGTGTTTGCAGATATTGTGATCTGAAGTGAAAGCAGGGAGCAGGAGGGGTAACAATTAGAAAGATGGACGTATGCACTGGAAAGGAGAGGAATGAAGATTAGCCGAAGTAAAACAGAATATATGTGCGTGAATGAGAAAAGTAGAGGGGGAAGAGTGAGGCTTCAGGGAGAAGAGATAGCGAGGGTGGACGACTTCAAATACTTGGGGTCAACAATACAGAGCTATAGTGAGTGTGGTAAGGAAGTGAAGAAAGGGGTCCAAGCAGGATGGAACAGTTTGAGGAAGGTGTCTGGTGTGTTATGTGACAGAAGAGTCTCTGCTAGGATGAAGGGCAAAGTTTATGAAACAGTGGTGAGGTCGACTATGATGTATGGAATAGAGACAGTGGCACTGAAGAAACAACAGGAAGCAGAGGTAGCGGTAGCAGAAATGAAGATGCTGAGGTTCTCGCTTGGTGTGAACTGGTTGGATAGAATTAGAAATGAGCTCATTAGAGGGACAGCCAAAGTTGGATGTTTTGGTGACTAGGTTAGACAGAGCAGACTTTGATGGTTTGAACATATTCAGAGGTGAGAGAGTGAGTACATTTGGAGAAGGGTGATGAGGATGGAGCTGCCAGGCAAATTAATTTCCTCTTTAACGTTGGAACTTGTCACCTTCCTCATACCACAACAATACATCGAAGCTATTGATTTAAGGTGCATTAATTAATAATTGCTAATGTATTCAGGGTGTCCCAGTGCTGTTTGCTTAAGAGTTTCGTGTTATCAGCATCACAAATCCCTTTCTTGAGTGAATGACAGAGAACTCCGGGACTCTGTGGGACTCTGAAAAGCCAGTTGAATTGTTTTTGTTCGTCATGACGTTTCCTCCACAGGGATTGGTGATTAAGGATTGATATCTTTGATTGCATCTTAACAATTGAAATTATGGAACATTGTGTGTCTGCCAAGCCTTTGTGTTCTAAATGAGTAACCGCTCCCTTTTTCAACACCATTTTTTTTTCTCAACAATTGCTTCTTTTCACAGTTCTGCACAATGTTCATCATTACTATCTTAATTGTTTTCTCTTCATTCTTAACTTAATTACTGTATGTGACTGACACTTTGAGTATCATCTGAATTAAGACACAATTCTGCATGATTTCAGTTTATTGTGCTGCTTGAATTGAATTTTCTATACACGTTGTTTTTGTGCATTGTAAATCAGGCATCAGAAAAGACCAAATTAAGTAGAAGTGTTATCGCTTTTAACAGCCCAGCCAGCCATTTTTCCAACACTGTCTCAGTAGATAAGCGCAGCCAATGGGCAATTTGCATTTACAAATGCTTTCCTTATTAACTCTGGATTTTGTTAAAACTGTCACTTGCTTCATAATAAAAACACACAATTTATGGTGTGTGAGTGTTGACATAGAGAATTGGAAATAATATACAATATATTTTATGTTCTCACTTTTCATTTAAATTCCTTGGGAGTATTACACACGTGGCACTTAAAGGTGATTGTGATTCTGATTCTGATTTGTCAGAGTAATTTGAACATTTTCGTAGTAATCCTGTTGCTCTGAGGCTGTGGTCACTTTCAGACAGAGACCTGGTGTAAGATCACTCCATTTCTTGGGAACCAATAATAAGAACAGCTGCTGTGTGTGCATGTTTCTAAATGTGGGAGCTTGTGTACCCTTCAGTACCATAATGAATTACCTTCTTATCTGGTTGAGTCCAGAGAGAGGAGTGCATGGCAGCAAAGGATTGACAAGCCTGGGAAACACAGCAATGGTTGGTGCTGAAATGATGCCTGAGGTTGACAGGAATTATTTTATTTCACAAAGATGGAATAGCTCCAATGAGCTGGAGAAATATGGAAGAGAGATTATTCACCAGCAGTAGTGAAACCCCCATTTCTTTTGTTAGTCCATTTCTTTTGACTTGGGAAAATTGACAATCCATTTATTTTTATTTTGTAAATATTTTTACTGGCATGGGATTTTTTTTATTTTTCTTCCTTAGCATGGATGTTGGTCAAATTTGCTTTTTGTCACATACTTACAAGCATTTTTTACATTTGTATTATTATACTAATTTATACTAAATATACATTATATGGCAGTACGGTGTTGCAGCTATAAAGCGTTGGAATCACAGTTCTGAGGTCCAGGGTTATATCCCGGCCCCCCTTGGGTGGAGTTTGCATGTTCTCCCCGTGTCTGCGTGGGGTTTCTCTGGGCACTCTAGTTTTCTCCCACATCACAAAAACATGCAACATTAATTGGACACTATAAATTGCCCCTAGCTGTGATTGTGACTGCGACTGATGTCTGTCTCCATGTGCCCTGCGATTGGTTGGCAACCAGTTCATGGTGTACCCTGCCTCGTGCCTGTTGACAACTGGGATAGGCTCCAGCACTCTCGTGACCCTTGTGAGGATAAGTGGCTAAGGAAATGGATGGCTATCTATCTTTTACACTTCCAAACCCTTTCAATGATTTTGTGGATTAGTGGGGAATTGAATGCTAACCTTGTTCTTGTTCTGTAGTTTCTTGTGGATAATGCACACTTCGTTCCCTAAAATTCTTGAAATATCAACTACATACAGTAGGTGTAATAAAAGTTAGTAACTTTGTTGACAGTGTAATGCAATACATGAGAAGATATGTGTTAGAACAGCCATTAATTAGTTTTGAATCTTGCAGTTTATGTGTTTATGTTCACATTTAAAATGCAATTATACATCAACACTCTCCTTGAGGTGTCATCTTATTATGGTGGAGGGTTTTGTGTTCAAAACATCCTAGGTGCTAAATTATCAGGGGGTTTATGACCCTGGCAGTGTCACCCATGGAAAACAGGTCATATATGACAATACAAAGCGTAGCTTCAAATACCCCTCTGTGATGAAAACAGGAAAACATTTTCTCTCACCCGAACACTAGTCACAGGGGCTCCTCTTTAGAGCTAGGCCTGGAGGTAGGGCTCAAAGTAGAGCACCTGATGGCCAGGCCTGCACCCATATGGTCTGGGCGGTCACAGCGCAAAAAGTTAATGTGGGATCACCACCTGTGGAAAGGGCCATTGGAGTCAGGTGCAACATGAGCTGGGGGGTAGCCAAAGGCAGGGAACTTTATGATCCGATCCCCTGCTACAGAAGCTGGTTAGGTTCTGAAAGCTTTTTGCTTAAGAAGGTTCTTATTCGCCTTCTAGCTTGCTTGCAAGCTCAATCAGGAAGTTTACCTGTCTCTCTTTCATGCCAGGGCATGCCCAATAAAGGACAAAACTGTTCAGCACTGCAATTTCAATTATGTTGTAAAGCACAGCAACTGGGCAGACCACACTGTACTGTACTCTTCCACCATCAGGTCCATCACATCTACACCAAAATTTCTGCTGTTTTTTTTTTTTTCATCTCTAGTGTCAACCATGCTGAGGATGCAGATTGTTTTCTGCCATTGAGGCGCATAAACTATCAATGTAGAACCAAAAGGTTGAAACACCTGATGCATTAGATGAGATAAAACGTTATCGTAGCACTTACAGCCCACACCATGATGACACTCGAGCCGCTGATGCAATACATATACATATGGATAGATTAGGCTACAGTTATGAATAACCTGTCCTTCACAGTGTTTATCAGAAAGCTTTGGTCCCTGCATTGCATCTACTGTACAGTCAATCTCACAGTCAACTGCAATTGAGACATTTTTCTTTAAAGGTTCCAAATCCTTGATTTTATTTATTTGTTGTTCTTCTCCAAACACTTTTCTTTTTACGTCAACCTATTTTTTTTGTTGTACTGTACACAGGCTTCGTGATGCGGGGAAACTACATTCATTTTTCCATATCTCCATGCATTCCACAGCTTTCTTTCTACATTCATCTCTGATACGAGACATAATAGGTGACATGTACATTGGTAATTTGGCACTTTTGTTTTGTTCTTTCCATTCTCCATTTCCAGTACCTCTGAGATGGTGACCAGGCTATCCATGTTGAAGTTCACTTGCTCTGTCTTTCCGCCAATGTACACAACGAAGTGTTCCACTGCACCTGAAAAAGGCCATCGTATGGAGGGTGAAGCTGTGCAGAAGGAGACTGATGATGAACAAAGTAATGCATTTATTTAAAGTCCCGTAGAAGCACGAGGACTTTGACTGGCAGCAGTATTGTTTTGTCAGTTCTCTGGGGAACTCTCTGTGTCAATGAAAACTGGAGTTCATCTTTAAGAAGGGAACTGAATCAAAAATAAGGGACGAGTCTGGAACAGGGAGACATATTGAGCCATTTTGTCAAAACATGTCTTACAGCTACAGCCCTGTGACTGCCAGATTGTCATCTTAGTCAGACTGTCTACGTTTTCTCTGGCATGAAGTTAGTAGTCTCAGGAAAACCATACCTGTGTACACATGGCAGTATTTTATCTTCAAACTGTCTATCTAGTTTGTTCCCTCCTTTTGGAGATGCTGCATTGATGTGCATTGGCCCACCAATATTGCCATACTTGTAGCAGATCTTGAGGTACCTCTGCATTATCATTGAGGGACAGATAACCGTTATGTGTTCCAGAGTTGGCTGGGATCAGCTACAGTGAAGAAAATAAGTATTTCAACACCTTGCTATATTGCAAGTTCTCCCACTTAGAAATCATGGAGGGTTCTGAAATTTTCAGTGGTCTGACTGAGGGAAAGAGGTTGTTCCCCATAATCTCACAATACGTGGCCGCGGTCATCCTCTCCTTAATACAGTGCAGTCATCCTGTCCCATGTGCAGAAAAACACCCCCAAAGCATGATGCTACCACCCCTATGCCTCACAGTAGGGATGGTGTTCTTGGGATGGAACTCATTATTCGTCTTCCTCCAAACACGATTAGTGAAATTATGACCAAAATGTTCCATTTTGTTCTCATTTGACCAAAAAACCTTCTCCCATGACTCCTCTATATCATCCAAATGGTCATTGGCAAACTTGAAAGGTGCCTTGACATGTGCTAGTTTAAGCAGAGGAACCTTCCGTGCCATGGATGATTTCAAACCATGACGTCTTAGTGTATTACCACCTTGGAAACGGTGGTCCCAGCTCTTTTCAAGTCATTGACCAAGTCCTGTTGTGTAGTCCTGGGCTGATTCCTCACCTTTCTAAAGATCATTGAGACCCCATGAGGTGATATCTTGCATGGGGCTCCACTCCGATTGAGATTGACCCTCATGTTTAGCTTCTTCCATTTTGTAATGATTACTCCAACAGTGGACCTTTTTTCACTTTCCAGCCATGTGGAGTTGTACAATTTTGTCTCTGGCCTCTTTGGACAGCTCTTTGGTCAAGGCCGTGTTACAAGTTTGAGTCTTACTGATTGTATGGGGTGGACAGGTGTCTTCATGCAGCTAACAACCTCACACAGGTGCATCTGATTCAGGACAATACATGGAGTGGAGGTGGATTTTTAAAGGCGGACTAACAGATCTTTGAGGGTCAGAATTCTAGCTGATAGACAGATGTCACAGGCTTCCTGTTCAGCAACTGAGTGATGTTGCAAACATCCTGTTTGTCACTTGGAAGCAGCTTTGCAAACCGCAGGGTGTGAACACCTGCTGAAACGCATCCTGTTGATGTCAAAACAAAGATGCGAATACAAAGATATGAAAGCAATTGGGTTTTTAAGGTTACTGACTTTGGTATATGTATGTAATGCGATGAGATGCTAAGTGGGAAGGCTGTTTATTAGAGAGACCTTTACCGTGCGGGCGTTCCGATCAAAGTATAATTTGGTTTGGTGACATCTGGTGTTCAAAGTGAGAGTTGGTTCTAGGGCTCAGCTCAACACATAAACCCTAGCCACACAAGCCAATTACTATCAATTTGCTCCATTGCTATAAGAGGCATGGCAACCTATTTGACAATGGTACAGCTGTCTTTTTCTGTTACACATACTAACATGGCCTCTCTTTAAGGGCTCTCATCTTGAGTCACCTGGTGTAAGCCCCGCCACACCTGCCACCCTATTGATGACATATAATGTAGAAAATCAGGTATAATAATAATAATTGCATATAATTTCTTACTGACAATGACTTAAAATCCTGTCTTAGTTTTGGTGTTATAATTTCATTATCTTCATTCACCGGGGCATTATGAATTGAACTATTCAATTACTGTCACTAAATTTAACCATTGTTTCTGCTTCGCTTTCTCTGTCGCTTCTCCTACAGTGCAGACGTTTTTCCCCCCTGCTCTGTTTGCTTTGACTCTGTTGACATGTTTTCTTGCTGATAAGCTTGTTTAAAAAAAAAATAGAAGCAGCGACTCGTGGATAATTTTAAACCTGTGAGACTATAGTTTTCTTTTTTGTGATTAATCAGATGTTTCATCATCATGTGACTGTACCCTGCCAATTAGCACAAGCCTGGTATTAGCAACAAGACGTGCTGTCAAGATGCCTCCCTTCTCTACTGAGGACTATCACGGATTACTGCAGAGGATGTCAATTATGGAATTATTGTAAGTGGATGTTAATGGACAGTTGAGGGATAAAACCACTCTACCAATGTCTCAATAGTGAGCAGAAGTGTGCTAACAGACAGCCACAACGAGGACAGATGTGGAGTGTGGAAACAATAACGGATCCTCCAGCAGTTATCCCTAGAATTTACTGGAAGCAAAGCCAAAAGATATGGGACATTTAAAAAGAACGACACAACAACACGAGCAGATTACCGAGGAATATGGCTGGCCTGCATTGTGGGCTTCCTCGCCCCCAAGTGATCGCCCATGGATGGTTTTTAGAGTGAAGAGAAAGGGGGGGGGGGAAAAAGAACATGAGTCAATGCAAAACATTGACATCAGACTTACAAATAGATTTGAGCCACTTTTACAAGAGCCTGGCCAAGAATGCTCATCCCACACCACTACTGAAAGGTATGACATTAAAGGACTCGTGACACAAAAATCAAAGCTTAAATTGGGTATTGTACACAAATAATATTAATCACTTTGATGATAATACCAGTTGGGACAAGTAAGCTGTGAGCGGTTCATAAAAGTGCGAAGTTGCGTCACTGCGACGCGATACAATGCGCATCACAGTGGAGGCCCCATTTGTCTGTGACGTCATGTGAAGACATCAGATTGGAGCCCTCGGCATGGAAAACACACTGCAAAATACAATGGCAGATGAACAAGAGCCATTTTCTAATTTTTCTGACGCCCCTTCGGAGACTGAATCTCTTTTTGAGGAAGAAAACATCTCAGGAGCGAATGATTCGACCGGGCTATTTTACCAAATCGTTCGATATTGAGACGATATGCACATTACTTCACCACTGACACTAGACTCCCCTACAGACAGAGATGAGTGGCCCATAATTGTTCGATTTCCCTTTCCAACAAGTGAAGATCGTGAAAGCACTAGTGCCAATCAAACATTTATTGATAACAAATGGCAATTTTGTACTTACATCTTGATCACTTCTCGATAGCCTTGGATCCAGACCTTTTTGTAGGTGGGGCGTCTTTTGTACAACATGCACACTGTCTTTAATCAGGTCAAGGGAAGATAGTAGGTACAGCTGTGTTGAGCAGAACCCTTGACAGCTTTGATTGACTTGTACATGATTATGTCATTTTGACACATCCTTTTACCAACCCCCTCCTCAAGCCGTCACCTTGTCATGGCGGATGGGGTTTGTGTATCCTGATGATCCTAGGAGCTAAGTTGTTTGGGGCTACACGCCCCTGATAGGGTCACCCATGGCAAAAAGGTCGAGGTGAGGGACCAGACAAAGTACGACTCCAAAACCCTGATGAGGAGTGCAAATATTGGATCCGGACACGGGTCATCGGGGCACCCCTCTGGAGCCAGGCTTGGAGGTGGGGGTCAAAGGCGAGCACATGGAGGCCGGGCCTGAACCCATGGGGCTCGGCCTGGCACAGCCCGAAAGGGTAACATGGTTCCCCCTTCCTATGTGCTCACCACCTGTGAGACGGGCCACAGGGGTCGGGTGCAATGTGAGTTGGGCGATGGCCATCCCCGGCTACATAAACTAGCTCTAGAGACATGGAATGTCACCTCTTTGGCAGGGAAGGAGCACGAGTTGGTGCGCAAGGTTGAGAAGTTCTGACTAGATATTGTTGGACTCGCCTCTAGGCACCAATTGGGCTTTGTTACCATTTCTCTTGAGACGGGTTGGACTCTGTTCCACTCTCGAGTATCCCACGGGGAGAGATGCTGAGCAAGTGTGGGTATACTTATTGGCCCCCGGCTCGGGGCCTGATTGGGGTTTACCCCAGTGGATGAGAGGGTAGCCTCCCTCCACCTTCAGGTGGGGGATGGGTCCTGACTATTGTTTGTGCCCGTGTATCAAACAGAAATTCATAGTACCCACCCTTTTTGGAGTCCCCAGAGGGAGTGGGGGAGAGCGCCCCCTCTGGCGATGCCATCATTCTGCTGGGGGACTTCAATGCCCACGACATCCACATGTGCACCTGGCACCAGGACACCCTAGTTCGCACTTTGATGATCGACTTTGTGGTCGTTTCATCGGACTTGCGACTGCAAGTCTTGGACACTCGGATGAAGAGAGGGGTGGAGCTCTCAACTGATCACCACCTGGTGGTGATTTGGCTCCGATGATGGGGAAGATGTCGGTCCTACGTAGCAGACCCAAAAGTATTATGAGGGTCTGCTAGGAACAGCTGGCAGATTGCCCTGTCAGAAGGAATTTCAACTCAAACCTCCGAAAGAACTTTGTTCACGTTCTAGTGGACGATGTTCCGCACCTCCATTGCTGAGACAGCCGACGGGAGCTGTGGCTGTAAGGTGGTCGGTGCCTGTCTTGGTGGCAACTTCCGAACAGGTTGCTGGACAACAACAGTGAGGGATCCTTTCAAGCTGAAGAAGGAGTCCAATTGGGCATTTTTGGCCTGTGAGACTCCCGAGGTGGCTGATAGGTACCGGCTAGCCAACTGGAATGAAGCTTGGGTGGTCACTGGGGCAAAAACACTAGCACGGGAGGAGTTCAGTGAGGCCATGGAGAACGACTTCAAGATGGCTTCGAAGAAATTCTGGTCCACAGTCCGGCGTCTCAGGAGGAGGAAGCAGTGCACCTCAATTCGGGATATTGTGAGTCGGTGGGAAAATACTTCGAATACCTCCTCAAATCCACCAGCATGCCTTTCCATGATGAAGCTGAGGTAAAGTAGGAAAAAGAGTGTGGCAGAGCATCGTTGTTAGAGAAAGTTCTGTGTGCTGCCTAAAGAAACCAGCCTCTTCTTCTTTTCATTTCTTACAGTACGTATTGGAATTGTGCCATTTGCTGTAACAACCAGTCATCCCTCACTCATTGAATCACATTGCAAAATGCCACAAACTGAATAGCTGTACATCAGGGGTGCTCAATACGTCGATCACAATTGACCAAGACTGCAGTCTAAAAAAAAAAACGTCAGCCAATGTTCCCTCTTAACTGTGTGTGTGTGTGCGTGTGTAATTGTGCGCAGCTGATGCTGTCTCTTCGCAGATATCTGCGTTGCGTGTAAAAAAAAAAATCCTATGCAAATTGAAAGTATAACAGAGCTATTCACAGTTCACATACGTACTGCAAAAAAATGAAAAGCCACTGGTTTCTTTTTAGGCAGCACACGGAACTTTCTCTAACAACGACCGCTGCTCCGCCACACTCTTTTTCCTAGTTTACCTTACACCGCTCTTAAAGATGTACACTGATCATTACAAATGTTACAGTACTTACACAGCCCATCACTGTTTTATAATGACAGCGTCCACCACACAGTCTGGGAAACGTAGAGCAAAGACGAGCTAGACATGCTGCTTATGTTTACTTTCAATATTAATGGTGAAAGTTAAAAAAGAAATGGTATTGTTTTAAGATGCAATGACTGTTGCAGTATGTGAATAATCAAAGGAAAAGTGGTTAAACTGGACTCTTTTCGAGTGGGAAAAGTCTGGTCTGGAGCAAAGTAGAAACTGCAGGATGAGACGGTGTGTCATTTTAAAATTCCACTTTGGCATTGCCTGATCTGGCCAGGATGGAAGCACAGACAATACTTTGCACAAAAAGCTAATTCTGTATTTTAAATATACATATATATTTATATATAGTATAATATATCACATAACATTAATAACATAACATTGGGAGCATCACCCCCCCGTCGTGGGTATCACGTGAGAGGCTGGCTGCTAGAAAAGTAAATCTTGGGGTAAAAAAAGTCTGGGGACCCCTGCTGTATGATATCTCCAAGTCTCACTGGAGCAATTTGCAACATAGTTTGAGGCGGCTGTGATGAGAATAAGCACCTCTAAATCTGAGACCATTGTCCTCAGTTGGAAAAGGGTGGTGTGCCCTCTCCGGGTTGAGTATGAGATCGTGCCCCAATGGAGGAGTTCCAGTATCTTGGGGTCTTGTTCACGAGTGAGGGAAGGATGGCGTGGGAGATCGACAGACAGATTGGTGCAGCGTCTGCAGTGATGTGGATATTGTATCGGTCTGTTGGGGTAAAGAGGGTGCTAAGTCGAAAGGCAAAGCTCTCAATTTACCAGTCGATCTACGTTCCTACCCTCACCTATGGGCAACGAGCTGTGAGTTGTGACCAAAAGAACAACATCCTGGATACAAGCAGCCGACATGAGTTTCCTCAGCAGAGTGTCCGGGCTTTCCCTTAAAGATAGGGTGAGAAGCTCGGTCATCCGGGAGGGGCTCAGTGTTGAGCCGCTGTTCCTGAAGTAAATATCATGGATTTTAATGAATTTAATCCAGAGCTATACTCTAAACTGTGAGACAAATTAGTCTCCCCCTCAAATATTTTTTTTTACTAGCTCTATACACACCTGCCATTTGGAACCCACAAAGCTCTTGTCTTTTGCACATCTGCAATCCATTTTTCACGACAAATCAAGCCCTTTGGAAATGTGTGAAGAGTGAATCAAGCCTCCCAAGTATTCAAACAAAATCCAGCAACACAATGAGTCGGCATTTTGGTAAAAATGCAGAAAAAAACTTATTTCTCGACTGTACAAGAGGTAAGTACTCGATTCTGCAACTGATGTTGCGTGCAAAAACACTTTCGGCTCCTTCTACCCCCCACAGTCCCAGTGTGCTATCAGTTTTTCATGGTTTGAGATTATAAAAATATATACAGCAACATTCTGACATGCTGTGAACAAACGGATGGGTCCATTCCGTCTGATTTTTTATTTTTTTTTGGTTGGAAAAAAAAACAAACAAATTTACTTTTTTTTTTTGTTACGAGTCCTTTAAATCATCCAAGAAAAAATTGGTACCCCAAATGTTAATGGTTGGTGATCGTGCCATTGACGATGTGAAAAGCTTTTGCAGTGAGAACACCAACCAGTACTGTGTTTTACTAATGACACAGTGTCTGATATCTCTCATAAAACGCTGGAGATCACTGATCAGCACCCAACTGTGAAATCTGTCATTATACACAGAGGGGGCTTGAATGTTCTCAAGCCGCAATCAGAGATACCAAAATTAGATTTCATCGATCTCCTAACAAAAGTGCAATGCTGGGATGCTGAGGTTTTCATAGACCTGTCACACTTGTAAAATTTGGAGATTAATGTTTCGTTAGGCTTCCGTCGATTGAATAAGTGGATAAGGGAATTGTGTACTGCACTAACTGTGAGTTTCATTGACAATTTCTGTTTTTTGGGAGCGTAGACATCTTTACAAAGCAGACGGTTGCCAACATTTTGTACTGGGTACATCATTCATCGCCATGAAAAGAAAATGTTGACAAAAATCAAGGATGCAGTTGTTCCCAAACAGTCAAAGGATCAAGAGATAAGGTGCAGACAGATTCATTTGGGTCATCCAAACAATCGCAAATGACAAATGGAATGTACGAGCACTTTAAATCTTCCACACCTCTTCCTGCCCCATTGGAGCCATTCACACCTCAGATTTCCCCTGCTATGACTAAGACAACTAAACAATCTGCAGTTGATCTTTGCTCTCTATCTCCTCGCCTGAATGTAATGTTAGGTCTGATGGCTAGGGTGATGACTTTTGTCACTGTTGGAGTCCAGTCCATACCACGCCAAGATCTTCCTCCCATCCCCCCTCACCTGAAATCACTGTCCACTAAGATGCGAAAGGCTCCTCCTCCTCCCATGAAGAATTTTATCAGTAAATGTAATATTTTTCCATACTAACTCAGACCCCTTTGGAGATCAGACAGTTTTATCCCTGTAATTACAAGGGACAGAAAGTTCATCAAAGATATATTGCACAAAAAAGTACTACTAACTTAGTGAGGATCAAATGTAAATCTATCAAACCATTGTCTCCAGTTATCACTGTGATGCTTGCTTATTTTTAATATCAGGGCACTGGGTAACATATCATTGTTGATCAATTGCATCATTACTACTTATGATCGAGACCTTTTGTTATTAAATGAAACATGGTCAACAGAAACTATATGTAATACAATTTTAAATGAGGCAATGCCAGCAATTTTTTTATTTCATGAACAAGTGTCGAGCAGGGAAACAATGTGCTGGTATTGCTGTTATTTTTAGACCATTATTACAGTGTAAAGAAATTATACTCTATGATTTTAGCCCTTTTTGAATATCTGTGTTTTCTAGTTAAAATGACCCACAGGTTATTGTTTTAATAATTTATAGATCTCCAAGACACAATAGAAAATATTTGGAGGATTTTTCAGAACTGCTGTCAGTGATTTTTACTGACCACAACTATTTAGTTATAACGGGAACATTAACATTCATGTTAACAATACCATGGGAAAAAAAACATACAAAGAACTCTCGCCTCTGACATGTCCAAACCACCAAAGTCTGCTCTCTCGAATCCTGTCTCCAAAACATCCAACTTTGGGTGTCTCTCTAATGAGCTCATCTCTAATCCTACCCAACCTGGTCACTCCGAGCGAGAACCTCATCATCTTCATTTATGCTACCCCCAGTTCTGCTTCTCTGTAATCCGTACATCATGGCCGGCCTCACCACTGTTTTATAAACTTTGCCCTTCATCCTAGCGGAGACTCTTCTGTCACATAGAACACAAGACACCTTCCGCCAACTGTTCCACCCTGCTTGGATCCGTTTCTTCACTTCTTTACCACACTCTCCATTGCTCTGTATTATTGACCCTAAATATATGACCACCGTGCTATATCTTCTCCCTGAAGCCTCACTCTTCCCCCTCCACCTTTCTCATTCACGCACGTATATTCTGTTTTACTTCAGCTAATCTTCATTCCTCTCCTTTCCAGTGGATGTCTCCATCTTTCTAATTCTTCCTCCGCCTGCTCCCTGCTTTCTCTGCATATCACAATATCATCTGCGAACATCATGGTCCAAGGGGATTCCAGTCTAACCTCATCTGTCAGCCGATCCATTACCACAGAAAACAGAAAGGGGCTCAGAGCTGATCCCTGATGCAGTCCCACCTCCACCTTAAATTCTTCTGTCACACTTCAGGCTCACCTCACCATTGTTCTGCTGCCATCATACATGTCCTGTACTATTCGAACGTACTTCTCTGCCACACTAAACGCATGCAGTACCACAGTTCCTGTCATGGTGCTCTGTTGTCGGCTTTCTCTAGATCCACAAAGACACAATGTAGCTCCTTCTGACCTTCTATGTACTTTTCCACTAGCATCCTCAAGGCAAATAATGCATATGTGGTACTCTTTTTAGGCATGAAACCATACTGTTGCTCACAGATACTTACTTCTGTCCTGAGTCTAGCCTCCACTACTCTTTCCCATAACGTCGTTGTGTGGCTCATCACCTTTATTCCTCTAGAATTCCCACAGCTCTGCAAATTGCATTTCTTCTTAAAAGCGGGAACTAGTGCACTTTTCCTCCATTTTTCAGGCATCTTTTCGCCCGCTGTTATTCTATTGAATAAGTTAAGTCAAAAACTTCACAGCCATCTCTCCAAATTGCTTCCATACCTCCACTGATATGTCATCAGGACCAACTGCCTTTCCATTTTTCATCCTTTCTAGTACCTTTCTAACTTCCCCCTTACTATTCATTGACACTTCTTGGTCCTTCACGCTTGCCTCTTCTACTCTTCCTTCTCTCTCATTTTCTTTATTCATTAACATCTCAAAGTACTCTTTTCATCTATTTAGCACACTACTTGCACCAGTCAACATATTTCCGTCGCTATCCTTAATCACCTTTACTTGCTGCACATCCTTCCCATCTCTATCCCTCTGTCTGGCCAACCTGGAAAGATGCTTTTCTCCTTCTTTCATGTCCAACCTAGTGTACATGTCGTCATATGCCTCTTGTTTAGCCTTTGCCACCTTTACCTTCTCAATGTACTCAGTGGCCCACTTCTTCTTTGCTAATCTCTTTCCGAGTATGACTTCTTGTATTTTGCGGTTCCACCACCTAGTCTCCTTCTCCTGTTTCCTACCAGAAGACACACCAAGTACTCTCCTGCCTGTCTCTCTGATCACCTTGGCTGTAGTAGTCCAGTCTTCCGGGAACTTCTGCTGTTCATCGAATGCATGTCTCACCTCTTTCCAAAAGGCTGCACAACATTCTTCCTTTCTCAGCTTCCACCACATGGTTCTCTGCTCTCCCTTTGTCTTCTTAATCTTCCTACCCACCACCAGAGTCATCCTAAACACCACCATCCTATGTTGTTGAGCTACACTGTGCCCTAACATTACGAGTCAGTAATCTCCTTCAGATTACATCTTCTGCACAAAATATAATCCACCTCCATGTTTCTACCTCCGCTCTTGTAGGTCACTATATGTTCCTGCCTCTTCTGGAAATAAGTGTTCACTACAGCCATCTCCTTTCTTTTTGCAAAGTCCACCGCCATCTGTCGCTCAAAGTTCCTTTCCTGCATGCCGTACTTACCCATCACTTCCTCATCGCCCCTGTTTCCTTCACCAATATGTCCATTACAATCTGCACCAATTACAACTCTCACTGTCTGGGATGCTCAGAACTACTTCATCTAGTTCCTTCAGTCTATATCCACTGGATAGTTCCTAAAACGTTACTAAGTTAAAGTCAACCAGTCATGCACAGAATGGAGGTCACTGAAGTGTGACCATACTGTCTGATTTGACTGCTCAATGCTTATTTGCAAATATATATAACCTGTAACAACTGACTTCCTATCATTTGGATTTTACTCTAGTAACTAAGTCAGGGTTCTCAAACTGGTGGAATGTTGGCCATTTGTGGCCCACAAAAGGATATTTTGTGGCCCCACCTTAATATCAAAGTTTGTTACTGCGGCCCTCAAGTACTTTTTTATGGATGGCACTTTTACAGTGCCATCAAACTAACCTAACCTACGCAACGTGATGTGGTATATGACTCTCCGGGGTGTGACATCGACTGGGCATGATACAACCAGAGAAGGATTTTTCAATGAGGGAAATTTACAGCAGTGCTGCCATGGAGAGTCTTATTAGTAGTTTTGCACACAACTTGTTTACACCAGTGTCGGCAATGTTTATCTTATTTTGTGTTTAAAAAAAAAAAAAGATAAAAAAAAAGGAGTTTGTGAATCCATCCATCCATTTTCTACTGCTTTTCCAGGTCAGGTGGCAGGGGAAGTAGCTTCAGCAGGGATACCCAGACCTCCCTTTCCCCAGCCACTTCTTCCAGCTCTTTCGGAGTGATCCCAAGGCGTTCCCAAGCCAGCCGAGAGACGTAGTCTTTCCAGAGTGTCCTGGGTCGTCCACTGGGTCTCTTTCCAGTGGGACATGCCCGGAACACCTACCCAGGGAGGCGTCCGCGAGGAATCCGAATTAGATGCCCCAGCCACTTCATCTGGCTCGTCTCAATGCGCAGGAGCAGCAGCTCAACTCTGAGCCCCTACTGGATGACCAAGCTTCTCACCCTATCTCTAATGGGGAGCCCAGACTCCCTGTGGAGGAAACTAATTTCCGGCGCTTCTATCTGGGATCTTGTTCTTTCGGTCACGACCCACAGCTCCTCTCCTGTGCCCCTGTATAGACCTTACCAGGGAGGCTCAGGAGTGTAATCGCCCTATAGTTGGAACACAACCTCTGGTCACCCTTCTGAAAAAGGGGGACCACCACCCCAGTCTGCCAATCCAGAGCCACTGTCCCCGATGTCCATGCAATTTTGCAGAGACATGGACAGCCCCACAACATCCAAAGCCTTTAGCCTTTCCGGGAGAACCTCATCCACCCCTGGGGCCTTGCCACCAAGGAGCTTTTTAACCATATCAGTGACCTCAACCCCAGAGATAGAAGAGCCCCCCAAAGAGCACCTTCACTCAGCTTCCTCATGGCTTCGTGTTGGTGGAATTGAGGAGGTCTTCGAAGTATTCTCCCCACCGACTCACAACATCCCAAGTTGAGGTCAGCAATGCCCCATCCGCACTATACACAGTATTGACGTTGCACTACTTGCCCCTCCTGAGATGTCGGACGGTGGACCAGAATTTCCTTGAAGCCGTCCTGAAGTCGTTCTCCATGGCTTCACCCAACTCCTCCCACACCCGGGATTTTGCCTCAGTGACCACCGAAGCTGGATTCCGCTTGGCCAGCCGATACCTATCAGCTGCCTCGGGAGTCCCACAGGCCATGAATGCCCGATAGGACTCCTTCTTCAGCTTGACAGCATCCCTCACTGTTGGTCTCCACCTCTGTGTTCGCGTGTTTCCACCACGACAGGCACCGACCACCTTACGGCCACAGTTCCGGTCAGCTGCCTCAGCAATAGAGGCCCTGAACATTGTCCACTCGGACATGATGTCCACCCCCTCCTCTGGGAGGTGAGCAAAGTTCTTTTGGAGGTGGGAATTGAAATTCCTTCTGACAGGGGAACAGAGTCCAATCCTTCTGAAGAGGAGTGGTGCCAGAGCTCAAGCAGTTTGTAGAGGCGAGTCCAACTATATCTAGTCACGCACCAACTCGGGCTCCTTCCCTGCCAAAGAGGTGTCATTCCATGTCCCGAGAGCTAGTTTCTTTAGCCGGGGATCAAACCGCCTAGGTTGTCCACCGTCAACACAAAGTAAAGTGAGAATGGGGACGTTGTGAATCGGAGGGTAGAATACTTCAAATGCGTCCTCAATTCCAACAAAATACCTTCCCATGAAGAAGTAGAGTCAGGGTGGTCTGAGGCGGGCTCTCCAATCTTTGGGGTTGACGTCACTGAGGTGGTTAAAAAGCTCCTCGGTGGTCAGGTGGATGATATTCGCCCCAAGTTCTAAAAGGCTCTGGATATTGTGGGATTGTCCTGGTTGACATGCCTTCCTCTGCAACACCGCATGAACATTGATGATAGTGCCTCCGGATTAGCAGATTAGGGTGGTGGTCCACCTATTTAGGAAGGGGGACAGGAGAATGTTTTCCAACTACAGTGGGCTCATACTCCTCAGCCTCCCTGGAAATGTCTCAGGGGTGCTGGAGGGGCGTGTCCATCAGGAAGTCGAATCTCAGAAACAGGAGGAGCAATGTGGTTTTCATCCTGGCTGTGGAACAGTGGACCAGCTCTATACCCTTAACATGGTCCTCAAAGGTGCATGGGAGTTGGCCCTACCAGTCTACGTATGTTTTGTGGACTTGTAAAAGGCGTTCGACAGTGTCCCTCGGGGAGTCCTGTTGGGGGTGCTTCTGGAGAATGGGATACCGAATCCCCTGATATGGGCCGTTGTGTCCCTGTATGACCGGTGTCAGAGTTTGGGTCACATTCCTTACAGTAAGTCAGACTTGCATCCGGTGTGAGTTTGACTCCATCAAGGCTGCCCCTTTGTCACTGATTCTGTTCTTAACTTTTATAGACAGAATTTCCAGACCTAGTCGAGGCATAGAGGGCATCCAGTTTGATGGCCTCAGTATTGCATTCATGCTTTTACAGATGATGGGGTTCTGTTGGTGTCATCTGGCCGTGATTGCCAACTCTCACTGGAGCAATTCGCAGCTGAGTGTGAAGCGGCTGGGTTAAGAATCAGTGCCTCCAAAATTGAGACCCTGGTCCTCAGTCGAAAAAAGGTGGCGTGCTATCTCCAGGTCAGGGTTGAGATCCTTCCCCAAGTGAAGGACTTCAAGTATCTTTGGGTCTTTTTCACGAGTGAGAGACGAACGGAACGTGAGATCAACAGGTAGATCGGTGCAGCATCTGCTTAGCCCTTACCCTAATCTAACCGGATTTTGTATCTCTCCATTGTGGTAAAGAAGTACCCAAGTCAAAAGGAGTTTCCTCCGCAGGGTGTCCGGGCTCTCCGGTAGAGATAGAATGAGATGCTCGGTCATCCGAGAGGGGCTCAGAGTAGAGTGACTGCTCCTCAACATTGAGAGGAGGCACATTTGGTGGGTGGGGCATCTGATTCAGACGCCTCCTTGACATCTCCCTGGTGATGTGTTCCGTACGTCGAACCGAAAGGAGACCCCCAGGGATGACCCAGGACACACTGGAGAGACTACGTCTCTCGGCTGGCCTGGGAACGCCTCAGGATAACCTTTGTTGAGTTGGATGAAGTGGCTTGAGAACGGGAAGTCTGAACATCCCTGTTAAAGCTACTGTCCCCACGACCTGGCATCGGATATGTGGTAGAAGATGAATTAATTAATGCAAAGACATGTTGGAACAGTTCAGATACCCCCAAAGTGTTTGAATGTCCAAAATTCCTTGGTAAGATCAAGCATTCAGAGTTGCTTTCACTGTGGCAAAGGGGCTAATGTTTTGGACATTTGTGGTAGCAGTTTAGAGACAGCCATGTCATGTTCCAACATGACTGTGCATCAGTGCGCATATCAGAGATCATAAAGACATGGATGACAGTTTGATGTGGAAGAATTTGTGCCCTCCTCAATTCTGACCCCAACCCGACAGAACACTTTGGGATGAATTGGAGTGTAGACAGAGAGCTAGGCCTTCTTTTCCGAAGTCATTCTGTAACCTCACAAATGTGATTCTGAAAGGATGGTTAAAATTTCCCAGAAATTCACTCCTAAACCTTGTGGAAAGCCTTCTCAGAAGAGTTCAAACTTATCACTGCAAAGGATGGAGCAGTGTCATATGAAACTATGGATTAAGAATAGGATGTTCGTATGTAAGTTGTTGGATATTATTTTTAGATCAATACAAAAGTCTGTTAATCATCTGACTCAAAATTGTGACCTTACCCGACCACCACTCATCCAACAATTTGCGCTCTCGTTCTGCAAAGAAAGGACCAGGAAGCCGGCGTTTTCACACGCGAGTGGATTTATTCCTTCAACAAACACCTGGGTCTCGGGTCCCTCTCAATACAACCCTGTACGTCTCTGTTCCCTCCAGCCGACGTACTCTGCATCCGAGTTGCCCAGGACAATTTAAAAGTACAATCTACTAATTCACTATTGGTTATGTGTCTCCTGCAGTTATCCTTAGCACTCTCTCATTGGTCTTTTTTGGTCCGCAGGATGGTGGGCCGACTCCTCCCGCCTGCGGTTGTTGATGTTTTTGTTGCTCCCGTCTCCCTCTAGGTCTGGGTCAAGCGTCGCGTCACACCTGCTGATTGTGGTCATCACCACCCAACCGTCGTGAACATTCCATTCTAGCACGCTATCTGCCGTAATCACTTTCTTGCCACATTCTCACACTGCAACTTTTCATTCACAGACTTTCACACATTAAGCAGCATTGCAAATACATCGCCTTGTTGATTAACTTTTATACATTTCGTTTCCTTTAAAGTCAAGGCAGGTGAGCAAGTATTTTTATCGATATAATGTACCACAAACCCCAGTTCCAATTTTATTGGGACACTGCTTAAAATATTTATAAAAACAGAATACAATGATTTGTTGAATCCTTACAACCTGGAAATTAAATTCAGTCTACAAAGACATTTAATGTTGAAACTGATCAAATTAATTTTCTTTATCATTATTATCCATCCATTTTCTGAGCCACTTATCCTCACGAGGGTCGCAAGAGTACTGTAGCAAATCCCAGCTGTCTTTGGGCAGGAGGCAGTATACACCCTGAACTGGTTGCCAGCCAATCACACATGAAGAAAGACAACATTCACACTCACAATCAAATCTAGGGGCAATTTAGAGTCACCAATTAGTGCATGTTTTTGGGATGTTATAGGAAACAGAAGTACCCGGAAAAAAATCATACAGGTACAGGGAGAACAACATGCAAACTTCCACACAGGGAGGGCCAGGATTGAACCCCGTTCCTCAGAACTGTGAGGCCAATGCTCAACAGCTGGTCCACTGTGCTGTCTTTTATTACTATTATTATTACCCTTCTATCCATCCTTTTTTGAGCCCCTTATCCTCATGAGGGTTGCGTGAGTGCTGGAGCCTTTCGCACCTGTCATCGGGCAGGAGGCAGGGTACACCCTGATCTGGTTGCCAGCCAATTGCAGGGCACATGGAGACAGACAACTGTCAGAATCAGAATCAGCTTTATTGGCCAAGTGTGTAAAAACACACAAGGAATTTTTCTCTGGCAATCGGACATTCAGAACAAAGAACACCAAAGCAACAAGAACAGAGACATTTGTAGGTGCTATTTAGAGTCTCCAATTTTTCTGTTCAATTCTGTTGGGAAGCTGAGGACAATTATTATTGCACTTTTATAGGTTGAATTATTTGTTATCCTTGTATGCCCCACAGCTTTAGTTGCTCAACAGTCCAGCGTCTCTATGTTGTGTTTTTCTACTTCATAAGATGACACACATTTACAGTGGAAGCAGTCCAGTCTAGTAAATGCACATATACTACGAAGCTACGCTGTTGTGGATGTGTAGATTTTGGCTTGCCACTGTATTGTCCTGCTCAGCAGCAAGTATTGCTCCAAATCTTGTACTATAGTGTTCAAAATAATAGCAGTCCAGTGACTAACTAGAAAAAATCCACATTTTCAGTATAGTCTTACTAGGAAGTGCAGTAAATTCTCAAGACCCAGTTTTCATGATATACACACTCTTAAGGTTGTGCAACTGGGCAATTTGTTGAAAGGGGGTGTCAAAAAGAAAATGCAGTTTGTCATTGACTTTACAAACTCAAAACAAATTTTTAAAAACAGTTTGGTTTCTAGGATTTACCAATCCTTTGAATCATTAAACTAATATTTAGTTGTATGACCACCATTATTTTTTTTATAACTGCTTCACATCTGTGTGGCATGCAGTATACCAACTTGTGACACCTTTCAACTGTTATTCTACGCCAAGATTCCTTAATGGCATTCCACAAATAATTTCCATTTCTTGGTTTTGCTTCAGAAGCAGCATTTTTTGTCATCCCACAACTTTTCGATTGGATTTAGGTCCAGGTATTGGGCTGGTCACTCCATGACCAATATCAGCTAAACACCTAACAATAAGATGCAAAAACAAGGTAACTTAACTCGCGCATTCTTAATCCGAGCAAAAATAATACCAATAAAATTAACCTTAGCTAAACACCCATCTTGTGAGTTCCGGAAGTTCCCATTAAGGGACCTCACTCATGCAAAACAGATTGTTATTAAACCTTTAGACAAAGGTTCGGCAGTCGTCGTCATGGGCAGAGACCAATACATCCAGGAAGGTGAGAGACAACTACAGGACCAAACTTATTACAAAAAATTACAAAAATCGATCTTTTGCGACACCATCCCAATGGTGACACAGATTATCAAGAATCTGAAAAAGAAAAAAATGATCACTGCCAAACAACAAACCTATCTGATTGGAAGCTCAGAACCACGCCAACGCAAATTTTACCTTCTTCCCAAAATTCACAAGGACCCAGATAAGTGGACGGTTCCGTTCGAAATCCCACCAGGGCGACCGATCGTGTCAGATTGCGGCAGTGAAACCTATGCCACAGCAGAGTTCATAGATTTCCACTTAAGCCCGCTATCAACAAAACACGCCTCCTATGTTAAAAACACCTACCAATTTGTAGACCTTGTCAAAAAATTGCAAATACAAGGTGACTTCTTCTTTTTTACCATGGATACAGAAAGCTTGTATACAAACATTCCCACTGAGACAGGTATGCAGGCGGTCCGGTGGATACTTGACAGGTACCTGGACCCCGAACGACCGGACACAGAACTCCTCCAGCTCCTGGACATCAACCTGACCAGGAATGACTTTGTCTTCAATGAGGAATGCTACCTGCAGATCAAGGGAACTGCGATGGGCAAGAAGTTTGCACCGGCCTACGCCAACATCTTTATGGCCAACTGGGAGGAAGAGGTACTTGAGAAATGCAATAATAGACCAGCCTGCTATTTCTGCTACTTGGATGACATCTTCGGTATTTGGACGCATTCTGAACAAGAATTTGAACAATTTGTCGCCATATTAAACTCGCACGATCCCTCGATTCAACTCAAGGCCGAAAAAAATCATAATTCAGTCAGCTTCCTTGACACCACGGTTTACAAAGGGCCGAATTTCCAACAGGGCTCAAAACTAGACATCAAGTTTTTTTTCAAAACAACAGACACATGCGTTAGTGCACCGCACCAGCTTCCACCCGTCACACATGTTTAAGGGAATAGTGAAATCCCAACTCTTGCGCTTCCACCGAATCTGCACTCAGGAAGCAGACTTCCACGAGGCAGTCAGAATTCTATTCAAAGATCTACGTAAATGTGGCTATGGTAGAACATTTCTGAGAAGGTGCCTTAAAGACTTCCTGGAAAGGAAGGAAGTGACGACAGAAAAAATTATGCCGTTCATCTCCACCTACTCCTCCGTTGCTAAAGAACTGCATGGAAAAGTCAAACAAAACTTTGACAAACATCTGGGGGCAGTTAACTGGATGCCCAAAACCAGAGCTATCTCAGCTTACAGAAAGAACAAAAACTTGTCAGATTACTTGGTACGAGCAAAATTACAGCCGCTCAGGAGGAAAAAACCACAGCCGCTAAGCGAACACTTTTCTAAAAAACAATTTGTTCAGAGTGCGTCTGAAAAAACCATTTTTTAAAATCCAACAACACTTTTCGCCAACCCTAACCCATCCAATTGCGTGTACATGATATACTGCGGAAAATGCGGGAAAAAGTACGTTGGGGAGTCCAAAAACTCACTCATGACAAGATTTACCCAACACCGCTACAATGTTAACAACAGCAAAGAAATGACAACTCCGTTAGTCCAGCATTTCACCAAACATGGCGTCTCGGCCATGAAAATCTGCGGTTTAGAAAGAAACGCCACTTGGACGAACCAGGCTCGCAAGAAGTTGGAAAGAAAATGGATCTACAAACTGAACACTAGGTTCCCGGGAGGTCTCAATATCAGCTAAACACCTAACAATAAGATGCAAAAACAAGGTAGCTTAACTCGCGCATTCTTAATCCGAGCAAAAATAATACCAATAAAATTAACCTTAGCTAAACACCCATCTTGTGAGTTCTGGAAGACACAATAATTCAACTTCTCTCCTAAATTATCTCCCAGGGATTGCGCCAAATCAAACCTAAACACGTTCCTCGTCGCTTTTAAAACCTCAACTTTGTTTAAAAATAAATTACTATTAACGTTGCGCTCGGTTTTAGCACTCCGCTCGCCGTTTCGGATACTTTGTTCACCGCTCTTAACACGCAACTCGCCATTTCTAATACTTCACCCGCCGCTTGCCCCTTTTTTCAAAAAAAAAAAAAAAAAAATTTTTACAGACCTGAAATTTACTCTAATACGAGAACGCCCCCCCTTTTTTTTTTTAAATTACTTTACCACTTGTTGACTCTTTCTCTTCTTTTTTTTAAAAAATAATTTGACTCATAATCCCCAAAAAATTGTCTTATAAATAATCTTTTTGATTCATCTTAAAATAATTCAATTAATCTAGAAACAAAATGGAGGATGGACGGAACCAAATTTCGGAAGGAGGTTGGCACGATAAAATTAGGCCCATTGGACACTATTAAAAAAAATGAAATTTTCAGGCTAATCATAACATGTCACACCACAATTGGCATCTGGTCCCTGACGGTTAAAAATGATCTGCTCTATATTATTGTAAATTAGTTCCCCTAAAAACATAACTTAAAATAGTATTCGTTCAATTTTGACTTAAAACTCGACCCCGGATTTTAATTTTAATTGTAACATATTCTGTTTAAATTTTTTTTTTAAACTATACGCCTTTCCCCAAAACCCCCCCTAAAAACAACTGTGAATTTATATTCTTAAATCTTCCGTAACCACAAAAATCATCTACTTTTATAACTACTCTAATCTTATTCTCAAAATTAAAATATTTTATCTCAAATTTAAAAACTGTATCCCTTTCCCCAAACCCCCCCTAAAAACAACTGTGAATTGACACTCCTTAAACCTTCCCTAACCACAAAAATCATCTACTTTTATAACTACTCTAATCTTATTCTCAAAATTTAAATATTTTATCTCAAATTTAAAAACTGTATCCCTTTCCCCAAACCCCCCCTAAAAACAACTGTGAATTGACACTCCTTAAACCTTCCCTAACCACAAAAATCACCTATTTACCTAACCCCATCCTAAACTTAAACCCAAAATTAAAATACTTTACCTCAAAATTAAAAAATTATTCGCCTTTCCCCATACTTCCCTTAACCACAACGCCGATCTATTTTCCTCAAACCACAATACCCACCTATTAATTACATTTCTAATCCTAATTCAAAACTAAAATACTTCAATCTTAAACTTCAAAATCATATTCCTTCCCCCCATACCTAAACATAACTGTTGATTTACTTTACTTAGCCCTAATCTTAGACTCAACCCTAACATACTCAAACCCTGGGATACTAATTTAAAATTAACCTTAGCATAAAATCAAAAAATAAACTCTCAAAAGTAAAACAAATCCACAAACGGCGTGCTGCATTCAAATGCTAATATCGGTCGTTCGAGCTAGCTCTGCAAGATAACGACAACGATGGGAGGAAGAAGGACAGAACGTTCACAAGACGAGGCCTCAACGACTCTTCTACAACATCTTGCAAATGCATGGAGCCGCTCCCACAGACATGCAAATGCTGGTGGAACATCCCGGACCCCAAGTCCAACACTAACAGATGAGGAGTACCCCAATTGTGCTTACCCACAAAAAGAGTTCCACCCACTTTCCAAGCCATCCACAGCCCAAATTTGCAAAACAAATGAAACTGCAACTACGGGGAGATTTAAGAGCCCCAGCGAGCAGCTGGACACAAACAGAAGTTCAACTCTGAACGCTTGAGGATCCACACGCACAAGACGCTGCTGCCGCTGGGAATTGACCCCTCCGTGGATATTGCGCAATCCGCGTGACTGACCAATCAGAGCCCAGAGATCTGCATAGACCAAAGCCCGTTTTTGCTCCCGCCATTTTCTCTGACAACATTGAATGGTCCAGTATAGGTTTAGTTAGCGTTTTATCGCGTATTTGGGTTATTTAACAAAAAATATGGTTAAGAGGTGTAGTCACTGACTTTGTAATAGTGACGACAGGTATCCTGAAAGGCTAGTTGGTGGAGTTCGATTCGTACCCTTTCCAAAACCGAAGACCCAATACGAAAAATGCCTTCGATGGGTCAAACTTTGTGGAAGACCGCATCATCAACTAAATCCATCTAATATCAACCGGAACACATGTTTGCACGAAGGTATGCCCTATATTTGATTTTCAATACATGTCTCGTATAAATGAATTCGAAGTTCTTCGCTAACATAACACTGCTGCGTGTGAACAATTGACACACTTATTCTTTGTTGAGCGATATTTAGCGATGATCGGACTGCACAAACGTATTGATTTCTTGCTGGCTCGCGGCCAGAAGCTTAACCAGACTGTGTTTGCACGAAGATATGCCCTAAATTTGATTTTTAATACACGTCTCGTATAAATGAATGAGACGTTCTCTGCTAGCATAACATTGCTACGTGTGAATGATTGAATGAAATCAGAAGCATGGCGTCTCTCTCAGTTAAGAATGTATTGTATTTAGAATCTATAATATATCGTTGATTTGAATGAAATCAGAAGCATGGAGTCTGTCTCAGTTCAGAATGTATTGTATTGTATTTGCCATTTTTACTGCTTGTCTTACGTCAGCGCACGTGGCGTGACGTCACTTCAGGAGGCGTGGTTAAGTGCCTTGTACGGAGGGGTCACACAAAACTACTCGTCGATACGTTAATCAATCAGCACATACAGATAAGTATATATTTTCTTAAAATATTATTTGGATTGAAGAAAATGTATTCAGAGGTGTTACTACTCCAGTTTACTCAGGGGCCTTGAACACCTGGGGACTATCTCCTGGGCTCAAAGCGCCCCTTAGCAAACAGAGTATTTCTCTTGTGAGTTTTAAAAAAAAAAAAAAAAAAAAACACAATTTTGTTTTTTGCACCCTTTCCTGCCTTTTTACCATCTTTGAAACCCCTTTTTTTTGCACCAAGGACTTTTTTTTTAGTAAAGCAACCTCAAACAATTTTTTTTTTTTTAGGCCTGCAGAGCTATAATCCCTTTGTGCTAAAAGTGAGGGCCCCAAACAAACACCCCCTCCCTTCTCTTCCTTTGTTTAAGTAGAAAAGGAGTGTTGGCCCTCTTGGTTTGTATTAATTTGTTTTGCAATCATTTTTACGGTACCTTTCCTTGTTCATTACTTTTCTCCAAAGTAATTTTTACCATATACCTTCACTTATTTTTCTGTACTTTGCCTCTTTCTTTTTGGCAACCCACATCGTTTGGCATTTTTCTGGGGTTAAACCTTTTTTTTCCCTCAGGTAAGTGCCTATTTTCCCACTCGCACACATTGTCTCTCACAAGATAACAAGCTCCCACCAGGTTCTACACTGTAAAGACTTGTTTCAACAACCATGATGACGCACCCGAACCGCGAGGTGGGGTCCGGCCCACATGCGAACCAAAACCACGGGCATCGCCGCGACCACCACCGCAGGGACACCAACGGAAACGGACACAGGAGAATGGACCGCGCTTTCCCTTCCCGTCCTGGGGGAAGGGGCGTTCGCCCTGGACACCAGAATGGGAAGGCTCAGCTTCCCTCACCTAACCCTAGCCAAACAGAAGTTCAACTCTGAACGCCTGAGGATCCACACGTACAAGACGCTGCTGCCGCTGGGAATTGTGTGCTATAGATTCTGATGAAGACACAAAACTACTCGTCGATACATTAATCAATCAGCACGTACCGATAAGTATATATTTTCTTAAAACATTATTTGGATTGAAGAAAATTTATTCAGAGGTGTGACTACTCCAGTTTACTCAGGGGCCTTAAACGCCTGGGGACTATCCCCTGGGCTCAAGCGCCCTTTAGCAAACAGAGTATTTCTCTTGTGAGTTTTTTAAAAAAGTCGTGAGGCCGGTCATGATGTACAGATTAGAGAGAAGGACAACTGGAGGTCGCAGAAATGAAGATACTGAGGTTTTCGTTTGGAGTGAACAGTTGGATAGGATTAGAAATTAGCTCATTAGAGAGGCAGCCAAAATTGGCTCTTTTTGAGACAAGGTTAGAGAGAGCAGACTTCGAGGGTTTGGACATCTTCTGAGGAGAGAGAGTGAGTATATTGGTAGAAGGGTGCTGAGGATGGAGCGGCCAGGCAAAAGAGCGAGAGGAAGACCAAAGAAAAGGTTGATCGATGTTGTGAGGGACGACATGAGGGCAGTTGGTGTTAGAGAGGAAGGTGCAGGACATAGGTTTAGATGTTTAGATGACATGCTGTGGCGACCCATAATGGGAAAAGCCAAAAAGAAAAGAAGAAAAAGGACATGACGGACATAAAGTTTTTTCCTCAGTGTTCTTTTTAACCCCACGCACAAGAAATATATGTGGCACATTGTTAATCTTGTCACCATGGTAACAAGTCTATGCAATTTCGTTGACCAGTGAGACACACCCATCCATCCATTTTCTGAGCCGCTTATCCTCACGAGGGTCGCGGGAGTGCCGGACATTTGGCAGCTGTAAACACTGGTGAAATAGCCGTGCCAAACCATTCCGCCACTGTAACAATGTTTTTTTTCTTTTTTAAAATAAGTCAAGGCACATTAGACAGCCTTAATTTACAAAAGATCATTATGCATTTCCTACCCTCCAATAATGTATTTTCCATTTTTTCCTCATATTTGATACATTAAATATTGAAGCTGTTGCAGGAGGAAGCATGATGAAGCAGCCCTAATATTAATTATGGATTTTAATAAATAATATAACCTCATCTGCTTCTTGCATTTTTTTTCTCGTATATTTTTGTCGTCATCTTTGTCATGGCCTGTTTGGGTTGGAATGCCCCGACTTAACTGGACCCAGCGGGAAGACAACGGCATCACCTGACATGGCACCATTCTGCCTACCAGTACCCTCAGCCTGCCAACTATATTTACCAACCTCCACTCAGCCCTGTCATTCCGTCCTTTCCATTCTTTTCACCTGTGACCCCCACTTTTCCTGGTTATCCAACATCAGAATCAGAATCGGCTTTATTGGCCAAGTGTGTAAAAACACACAAGGAATTTGTCTCCAGCAGTCAGTGCCGCCCTGTTACGACATTCAGAACAAATAACAAGATAACAAGAACAAAGAATAAGAGACATTCTGTTAATGGAAACTATTCATTGTAAGAGTCACAGATGTCTGCAAGATGAGAGTCTTCTTCATTTAGAACAAATAAGAGATAAGAGTTTGAACGCCCCACAATGTTTTATTAGATTCTGATTTTTCGTATTGAGAAACTGGCTAAAATTTAGTTAACCTGTCCGATTCTAATTCCGACACTGACTTTATTTTTTCCGGTTCCTTCCCTGGGTTTTGAAGTCCAAGTCAATTTTTGTCACCTCTCCCCTGCTCCAGCCTCTGCGAGTCCAAGCCCAAGTAATTTCCCTCTGTCTTTTACATGGGCATCTGTTTTGTCAACTATCCAGGACTGTCGCATGATGGTCAGCAAAGGTTTTTTTTTTTTTTTGTCTTCAGTCTCCCCCCCAACCCCAACCCCCTCTGGGAAGAAGCCACTAATTTTTTCTCCAGTTCTCGTTTCCGACCATTTATGTCACCTTGTTCCGTACCACCCATTTTTTTCTAGTTTACCTTCAGGAGTCCCTATCACTCGATCCCAGTCATATCCACTACTCCCAAACCTTAATGGCAGCAGGCTGAGAAAGACTGCAGACCCCATTTCTGTTCCCCCAGTTCCTGCTCATCGGCAGCTGCGGCATGCTCCCGTTCAGGCTCCCCAGCAGCAACGCCAGGCTCCCATTCCAACGGGGCTAACCTGCGGCCGCCACTCGTCTCTATTGCCTTGCCTTGGCCCTTGCTTTGCCTTTGGGGTTGTCATCATGGACTTCTGCCTAAATGGTCCCGTAAAGACCCTGGTGCTTGCACGGCCACCAGACTGACCCAGGGTCAGTCTGCTGGCTCTGGACCCTCCTCCGAATCACCTTCTGCCCTCCCTGGGTTGGTGTCTTTTTTGTTGGACATCTGGAATCTGTGCCTTGAGGTGGGGGTACTGTCATGGTCTATGTTTTGGTTGGGTTGGTTGGGTTTCATGTTTTCCTGCGTTCAATGTTTTCCATGTCTTGTGAGCTGTGTCCACCTTTTCTTCTGAGCATCCTTCCCAGTGTTGACCAATCCACTGCCTCTAGCCACTCATGTCCAAGTGCTCCTTATAGTCTCGTCAATATGTGTGTGTTTAACTCTCATGTTTCTTTCAGTTCTAGTTCGTACATTGTGGATGTCATTGTTTCTTCCTCTCAGTCTCTCCATGCCCATGCCAATCTCCCTGTACCATCGAAGTTGGGTTCGGTTTGACAGGTTTTCTTTGTTAATTTGGTTTTTGGTTGTTGGACTTTGTGTAGTTTGGCTTTTTCTTGGAAATAAAATGTCGTTTTTAAGACTCCTGCACTCCTGCCTTGCCTCCCTGCTTTCCTGCACCTGGGTCCTCCATGTCCTGTCTTGCCTTGCTCATCTTCTCTCAGCCCAACCATAACATTCGTTCCCATCGGTAGTAATTCTTTTGGGAGAGAAATTCCATACATCACATTTAGGATCATGGAATACATTTATATTTTTTTTTCTCTAAAATGCGCTCAATGTTCATATGCAGTGCATGAAAAAAGTATTTGCCCTCTCCTTTTTTTTTTTGCATATCTATCACACACAGGTTTCAAATCATCAAGCCAATTTTAATATAACTCAGAGAAAACCCTAACAATGTCAAACGAGATACAAGTAGGTGCAGTACATTCTCAGAAAACCAACAAAACCCAGCATTTATGATATACACACTCTAAAGTGCAAGTGTCGTCAAACGGATGATTTTTGGTATATTATTAATGAAAAACCCACAGCCAATGTGGTCCCATGTGTTTTTTCACCACAAAACATGATTTTGATGTATACAGCTTTTTGTAACTCCCGCCATGAAAATCCTCTTGAGGGATTTGTTTTTGAGAAGAACCAGGAAGTGACGTACAGGACAGAGGCGCCCCCTAGTGGACTCGTTTGTTTCCATGAGTTTTACCTCCGGGAAGGTAGTTCGTTGTTCCTTCGTGTTAGCCAAAATGTCGGCTCATTGCATTGCTGGACATTGCTTGAACACTCAAGAGAATGGAATTCATATGTTTGAAAGAGACCCTGTTCGTTGTGAAAAATGGATTGCATGGGTGCAGAGGACGAGAGCTTCGTGGGTTCAAAATAACTGTTAGGTGTGTATACAGCTATAAAAAAAATAGTTTGGGGTGAATCACGTAATCGGTCTCTCTCGTAACGTAGCAAAAGATCCGCGTACGAAATGTGTTGATGTGCGCATACAGCTACTAAAAAAAATAATAGTGTGGGGCGGACCATGTAATTGGTCTCTCTCATAATGTAACAAAAGATGTATGAAATGTGTCGATGTGAGCGTCCCACAGTCAACAATGTCTCGATAGTGTTCATCGAGTACTGCCGCGACTTTGAACATACCCCTAAAAGCAACATAGCTGGCCTCCACCTCCTCCTTATATGCCAACACGGGCGCTGAAACTCAGCCACACCGGCTGAGGCGCCTTGTTCGGCGGTCACAGCTTCTGCGAAGGCTGCGCGTCGGGCTTTGCGACGGGGGCGGCTCTGAAGAACCCAGCCGAGAATGCGTTACTCAGTCGCGTGCGTGCATAAAGCGCCCCGGCTCGACTCTGACTTAAGCAGCACCGCTCTGTCATAAGCCACACTGGCCGGCTGCGATGAGCCGCGATGGCTCAGCTCCGCCGCGGGAGTGGATCAGATATCATCTTAATATGGCTCGAAACAATAGTGTAATATTGCCCCGAGGGCTCGAAACAATAGTGTAATATTGCCCTGAGGGCTCGAAATAATAGTGTAATATTGCCCCGGTAACTTCACTCGGTTGTGTGGTGTTGTCCTTTTCGAAAAGAACTTCGGTGTCAGAAGGGGCGTCGGAAAAATGTGAATATCTCTGTTGTTCGGCTTCCGTAGTAGCAGGCACTGCGCGTTTTCAACGGCGGAAGTGACGATGACGTCAAGGACAGATGACGCAACTAATATGGCGACCACTTGGATGTTGAGGGACACTCAATTGTGCAACTTTGTGCATGGATGACGCGTTCTCCACTCACTTTTTTTTTTTTTCGTATAGACATTGAAGTGAATACTGTTATATGTATTTTTCATTACAATATCTATTTTAGAATGTTTATAGGGATGACACCCGGGCTTTAAGGCAATTGGCAATAAGTACAATTGAGCAATTTGTTGAAAGGGGTGTGTTAAAAAAATAGCAGTGTGGTGTTCAATCAGTTAGGTCATCAACTTTTGTGAAAAACAGGTAGTATCAAGTGGCCCCTATTTAAAGTGTATGGCATGTCTAATTTCTAACGCAAATTATCTTGTCTAGATGAAAGCATTTTTGACTCTACCATATAATTTTTTTTTTTTTTTTTTACCAAAGAATCTGCTTTTAAGTTAAAGTCCGAGACCTTTGACCTAGTTTCCCATGTCTGAAAAATGCGTGTGGCTGACCTCTGACGTTACTACAGGTAAACATATCGTACTGCAGATAGTTTCTCATACAAGCACAGGCAGCTTTGTTGCGCTGTACAATGAACGGCCGGGTGGTTGCGTACCTATTTACTAAATGCACGGCATTTGCATAATTTTAAAACAAGACCGAAAACTTTGTATATACAGTCAGGATATCACATCACTATTTATCAGTTTATGACGAACTAAACAGAAAAAGATCTTCACAAATGCTCATCAGTCTTTGATTCCAACACGAGGCATATCCTGCTCCCTGCATGCTCGACACTTTCATCGTTTCATCTACATTCGAATATGTATTCTGTCTAACTGGTTCAAATTAATAACTTTTAATGCCTTTAAAAAGCTCATATTCTTCACTGTCTTCGTGGGACCCTTCAGAATAGTGTTCATTGCTAGAAATATCGGAAAATGAATTGTTCTTCCAATGTATTCCAAAGCTCACCATTGTTGTCACCGGTTCTGACATCACTTTCCTACTCGGCTGTTTCCGCTTTGTTTCTGTCTTTTTCCGGCGATCCAACTATGTGATCATTTTTTGCCGATAATCGAAAAATAAAAATGTTTCCTTCTTAACGATTTCAGATTTGAATTCTGCATTTAAAAAAGTGTATATTAGCAAAAAGATGCCTTGAGGACCTTCCAATAACTTTAAGGATGAAGCCAGCACCTGTTGGACATGTATATCTCATTGAAAGCCTGAGGAAAATGCATCATTCAAAACATTGTTCAGAAGAACAGCGGACAGTATTCCCCCGTTACTCGCAGGGGTTACTTACATTCCTTACACCCCCACGAATTGTGAAAATGTGCAAATAATGGATGGAATATTAGTATACCTATGCATAATATGTACCATATATTTGTAACCATAAGATGCAATTAAAAGAAAAACAGAAGACGTGTCACTGGTCGGCAGTAGAGCATTGGCCTCAGAGTGCTGAGGACCGGGGTTCAAATTCCAACCTTGTGTGTGTGGAGTTTGCATGTTCTCCCCGTGCCCACGTGGGTTTTCTCCAGACACTCCTCAATATGCTTTCATGCCTTCATGAGAGCTGCACAAAAGGAGACAAACAGCCGGATGCGGGTCGAGGACCATGGAATGGCCACCCCTATTAAATTATAACTAGCAAATTGTTTGCAGTTTTCCTTTAAAAACAACATTTGGATCATTCCTTTAAAGACAACGTTCCCAATCACAGACCTGCATCCGTATAGTAGAACTTGCTTCATCTTGCAAGAATATATTATTATATAACACAAAAACTATCAAACCTGTTACTTAATCTCCCAAGTCACCTTATTTTTACCTTGATCAGGGATAATTAATTTTGTGACAGTGGAGCTACTGAATAATTGATTGGATATTACAACCGACAACTTGTTATGATCAAGTGAATAAAAACACACTAATAATCACCCCTCCTTGAGCCATCATTGTGGAGGGGTTTGTGTGTCCTGATGATGAAGTTGTCTGGGGCTTCATGCCCCTGGTAGGGTCACCCATTGCAAAGAGGTCCGAGGTGAGGGACCAGACAAAGTACGACTCCAAAACCTCAATGATGAGTAAAAAAAATGGATTTTGGTTTCCCTTGCCCGGACACGAGTCACCAGGGCCCCCCTCTGGAGCCAGGCCTGGAGGTGGTGCTTAAAGGTGAGCACCTGGTGGACGGGCCTGCACCCATCCGGCTCGGCCGGGTACAGCCTGAAAGGGTAACATGGGTCCCCCTTCCCAGTGGCTCACCACCTGTGAGAGGGGCCTTAGGGGTCAAGTACGATGTGGGCTGGGGGGTGGCCAAAGGCGGGGACCTTGGCGATCCCTGACTACAGAAACTAGCTCTAGGGACATGGAATGTGACCTCTTTGGCAGGGAAGGAGCCCGAGATGGCGCGTGAGGTTGAAAAGTTCCGACTAGATATAGTCAGAGTCGTCTCTACGCACCACTTGGGCTCTGGCACCACTCCTCTGGTACACTCTGGAGTTGCCTTCGGGAGAGACACCGAGCAGGTGTGGGTATATTTATTGCCCTCCGGGTCAGGGCCTAACCCGGTGAATGAGAGGGTAGCCTCCCTTTGCCTGCAGGTAGGGGGACGGGTCCTAACTGTGGTTTGTGCTTATGCCCCAAACAGCAGTTCAGAGAACCCACACTTTTTGGAATCCATATAGGGATTGCTGTAACGTGCGCCCTCTGGGAACTCCATCATTCTGCTAGGGGACTTCAATGCCCATGTGGGCAATGACAGTGAGACCTGGATAGACGTGTTTGGGAAAAATGGCCCTAATCAGAAGATGAGTGGTGTTCTGTTACTGAACTTCTGTGCTAATCTCGGATTGGACACATGGGGGTAGAGAGGGGCAGAAGGAATTTCAACTCCCACCTCAGAAAGATCTTTGCTCACGTCCCATTGGAGGTGGGGCACATTGAGTCCGAGTTGACAACGGTCTGCACTTCCATTGCTGAGACGGCCGACCGGAGCTGTGCCCGTAAGGTGGTCGATGCCTATTGTGGTGGCAACCCGCGAACACGTTGGTGGACACCAACAGTGAGGGATGGTGCAAGCTGAAGAAAGAGTCCTATAAGGCTTTTTTGGCCTGTAGGACTACCGAGGCAGCTGATAGGTACTGGCTGGCCAAGCGGAATGCACCTTCAGTGGTCATTGAGGCAAAAACCCGGGGGTGGGAGGAGTTTGGTGAGGTCATGGAGAACGACTTTAAGACGGCTTCGAGGAAATTCTGGTTCACCCTCCAGCGCCTCAGGAGGGGGAAGCAGTGCACCGTCAACACTGTGTAAAGTGGGGATGGGGTGCTGCTGACCTCAACACGAGATGTTGTGAGTCGGTGGGGAGAATACTTCAAAGACCTCCTCAATTCCACCAACACACCTTCCCATAAGGAAGCAGAGTCTGGGTGCTCTGAAGTGGGGTCTTCTATCTCTGGGGTTGAGGTCCCCAAGATGGTTAAAAAGCTCCTTTGTGGCTGGGCCCCAGTGGTGGATGAGATTCGCCCGGCATTCCTCAAGGCTCTGGATGTTGTGGGGCTGTCCTGGCTGACACACCTCTGCAAAATCGCGTGGACATTGGGAACACTGCCTCTGGAATGGCAGACTGGGGTGGTGGTCCCCCTTTTCAAGAAGGATGACCGGAGGGTGTGTTCCATTTATTGAGGGATCACACTCCTCGGCCCCCTGGTAATGTCTATTCAGGGGTACTGGAAAGGAGTGTCCGTCGGGAAGTCGAATCTTGGATTCAGGAGGAACAATGTAGCACCTCCCTTTGGACCACTCCCCGAAGGCAGACATTTTCAGTGTTTTTCCAAATTGATCATTCTCATCCCTGGGACTTGGAGAAGGTGTTTGAACATGTCCTCGGGGAGTCCTGTGGTGGGTTCTTCGGGAGTATGGGGTACTGAACCTCCTGATACAAGCTGTTCGGTCTCTGTACGGCCGCTGTCAGAATTTGGTCCCCATTGCCGGCAATAAGTAGGACTAATTTCTGGTGAGTGTTGTATTCCGCCAAGGCTGCCCTTTGTCACGGATTTTGTTCATAACTTTTATGGACAGAATCCCTAGGCGCAGCGCAGTCAAGGCATAGAAGGTGCCGGGTTTGGTGACCTCAACATCGCATCTCTGCTATTTGCAGATGATGTGGTTTTGTTGGCTTCATAAAGCCATGATCCCCAACCCTCAATGGAGCGGTTCACAGCCGACTGTGAAGCGTTTGGGATGAGAATCATCACCTCAAAATCTGAGACCATGGTCTTCAGTCGGAAAAGAGTTGTGTGCCCTCTCTGGGTCGGGGATGAGATCCTGCCCCACGTGTAGAAGTTCAAGTATCTTGGGATCTTATTTACGAGTGAGGGAAGAATGCAGTGGGACATTGACAGATGGATCAGTGCAGCGTCTGCAGTGATGCGGACTTTGTATCGGTCCGTTGTGGTAAAGAGGGAGCTAAGTCGAAAGGTGAAACTCTCAATTTACCAGTCGATTTTTGTTCCTACCCCCACGTACGGGCACGAACTGTGGGTCATGACCCAAAGAACAAGATCCAGGATACAAGTGGCCGAGACGAGTTTCCTCCCTTAGAGAGAGGGTGAGAAGTTCGGTCATCCGGGAGGGACTCAATCTCAAGCCACTGCTCCTCTGCATTGAGAGCATCCAGATGAGGTGGCTGGGGCCTCTGATTCAGATGCCTCCCTGGTGAGGTGTTCCGGGCATGTCCTGCTGAAGCTACTTTTCCCGCGACCCGACCTGGAAAAGTGGTATAAAATGGATGGATGGATGGATAAATAATGTCATACAGCACATGCTACAAAATACAATGAGGGTAACATAAAAGCTCAAGAGCGACTCTATTACTATAAAATAATGTTGAAATGGCAATGTGTGGACAATTTGAAGTGCCCAATGTGTGAGTAAGCTGTCATTTCATATCATAAAAAAATAATACTCTGATCAAGATGTGAATGATGTTATAGTATAATAGTGAATCCTGCTTTCAGTACCTTCATGAGAAAAAATTGCTCTACCAATTAAGTTCCAAATTGAGCATGTGCCGAGGATGCCTTGCTGGGACAAATAGGACCCGGGAACTCCTCACTCCTGACTGCAATGCGTACATGCCTCAGCTGCCCCACTGTGACAGACAGACACAAAGATGCCTAATTTATACAACCCAGATGCTAAATGAATTACCAGCCAGTTTGAAGAATCTTATCAAAGGAGAGACACAGGAAGTTATTTAACATTCTCCCCCCAGCCAGTTGGAACGGCCTTACCAACCATTATCTTTCTCTGCGCACTGACTGTAGAGTATGACGGTGAACAACCTGCTGTGGAAGGTGGTTCCATATAATGAGCCAAAGACCATTTGGCTTTTCAGGTTTGGGACAATCGGTGGATCACAAGGACACTCATAGGCAGTGGTGAGTTAGTGCACTCTGAAAGATACTGCAGCATGTTCTGAGCAAATGTTTTTGCTTTAGTATTTAAATACAGTGGTGCCTCGGTTCTCGAACACAATCCATTCCAGAAGGCTGGTTGAAAACTGAAACTTTCAAAAACCGAAGCGCGTTTTCCCATTACAATGAATGGAAAGGAAATAATGCGTACCAAACCTAAAAAATATATTTTTTTAAAGCGTTCTTTTTTTTTTTTTTTAGCATTTCCTGATAATAAACTGCATAGTAGAAATACATGTACAGATGAAATACTTTATATAATTAAATCATTTAAAAAATATATTTATTTTTTGCTTAAAATGTATGCAGGAGAGTATGCTAGGCTGGTAGTGCATTGGCGTATCTGTAGTGACTCGGCCCTCAGCCTTGTAAATGTTTTTTTAACTAACAAAAGTGCAGAATAACTTTAAACAAGAAATAATGAAGGGGAAAAGAAACAGACAGTTTTTTATTTGCACAGAAAATACATAATGTACAAAAAAAAATAACTTGCAAAGAGGTAGGGTTTAATGGAACAAAAGAAAAAGCAATGCAAAACAACCGTTTCAAATGTCTTTGGTGGGGGTGACTCACCCTTTTTAATAAAGAAAGAATCAAATGTAGACTTTCTGCTATCTTTTGAGCACCTTCCTGAAGTGGCTCATTACAACGTCATTGAAATGTTCCAGTGCTCTGCAACATTCTGCTTTGTTAGGGTGACGGAGTTCTACAAAATTATGGATGTGGTTCCATTTGGTGCAAACAGCGTTTATAGAGGCGCTTGAGACATCCTTCCTGCCATCAGCCTCATCAGACTTCTCCCTTCCTCGCCAACACTATCCCCAGCTAACTGCTGGTCGTTCATGAAAATAAGAAGCAACTTTGACTTCCTCCAAGATCTGTGGCCTCTCCTTGGTCAACACAGTTGCTCCTTTAGCAACATCACTTACTTGGAGGGCATCCTTGTGTTTCAGAATGGTGCTGATCGTCAATGGATAGGTTTCTGATTACCCATCATGCTTAGAGTTCAGAGAACGTAGGTGAATGGTAAAGTGTGAAGATTTTTCTACCGTTAATTTTTCCGTTAAGTATAAAAGTTATGACGTCGTTTAAAGCAATTGCAAATGTAATGAACAAAAAGACGTTTGACGCTTTAAGCAGAGCCAGATACTTGGAAAAATTGAAGGACATCGGTGGCAAAGATCCATATGAATTTCAAGCAAATGACTGGAGTGTCCATGTGGAAGGCTACCCTGACATTACATATCCGATATCGTTAATTATCGCGTGAATTCTGTAAGCACATATTCCCTTGATGAACTAAAGGCTTAAAGTCTCTACAAGCCTACAATGACTTTGTAAGTTGGTGGTTTCAAGATTTATGGCAACGGGTGATCGGTAATCAGTGTGAAATGGCAGCTCGACTAAGACATTCTCAGAGGTCTACCGATCCACTACTACATCCCTGGATCTTATCCTAAAAAGATGGCTGCATTCTCTCCGATCATTGTACCTGTATGGCCGGTCTTGAAGAAGTGTGTTCACACATGACTGCCCTTCTTTTAGCAGTCAAGGCTTCAGTAAAATTACGGGATAACAAGACAGTTATAGAAGAGAGGTCTAACTGGCTACCCCCCTCTGCAGTTAAAAATGTAAGTCTATTTTTTTCTCTTAAAGAATTCTCTGTCATACCTTTGTGTAGAATACATAATTTATTCATTCCTTGTTGCCTCAAGTATTTAATTGAAAATGTTTTGTGTTACGAAATTATCCAAGCAAACTTTATAGTGTGTCTTTGTTGGATCAGAAATCATTTCCGGGATTTTTCCAGGGTGCGTTCGAAAGCACAATAACAAATCATCGTGGGTCAGCTGGTCGGGGTGTTCAAATACCAATTTTCATTCGAACACCAAAGCAAAAAAATCTTGACATTTTCGTTCGAAAACCAATTTGTACGAAAACAGAGAATTTTGAAAACCGAGGTACCACAGTATTTAAATTTACATGAATGTCTCTCATGTTCACCACCACACCAATGTCACGAGGGATTATATTTTTCAAATTTGAATGTCCGATGTCGAATATGTTTGTCCACTTAACTGGATGAGACATTAGACCCCACACAACAATATTACAACATTTACATAATTCGCCTTGTAGTATTCGCCCCATGTTTGTGGATCAAGGGAAGATTTGCCTGTCAAACATCCTTTTGCACAGAGTGACGTTTCTTCCTCTTCACTTCTCATTGAGACTCACTGATGTATTCAGTCTGCTGTTTGGAAGAGGGTAACAACAAAAATCCAAGCTTTAAAAGTCTCACTCATATAGTGTTAAAAAAAGTATTTGCCCCCTCCTGATTTCATTTTTTTTTTGCATATCTATCACACACAAAGGTTCATCAAACCAATTTTAATATCATTCAACAGACAACCCAAGGAAATGGAAAATGCAGGCCTCAAATGACAATTAAATTAATTAAAGCAAAAAAATATTCAAACCTTTCTGATTCTCTGTGAAAAAAATAACACTCCCTTGTTAAATCAGAAAGTCACTGTGACTATGTGACTAACCACAAATTTGGGAAAAGTGGGTTCAATTTCACAAGCCACACCCAGACCTGATTACAACCATACTTCTTGAATCAAGAAATCTCTTAATAGAATCTGTCAATGTGAAGTAGGCTACAAGATCTCAAGAACCAATGCATCATGCCACGATCCAAAGAAAGGAAAAAAAGTGATTGAAATCCATCAGTCTAGAAAAGGCCACAAAGCCATTTCGAAGGCTTTGGGCGCCAGTGAACCACTGTTAGAGCCATAATCCACAAATGGAGAAAACTGGAAACAGTGGCAAACCTTGAATGAGTGGACGTCCAACTAAAATTACAACCTGCGACGACAACTCATTCAGGAGGTCACAAAAGAGCCTCAAACGAGATCTTAAGACCTGCCAGCTTTCCTGGCCTCAGTTAAGCTCAGTGTTCATGGCCCTACGATAACAAAGACACTGGCCAAAAATTGCATCCATGGGAGAGTACCCAGGTGAAAACCCAGGCTGTGAGCAAAGAATACAAAGGCTTGTCTAACATTTGACAAAAAAAACATCTGGATGATTCTCAAGACCTTTTGAGAAACATTCTGTGGACTGACGAGTCAAAAATTTCAATTTGTGGAAGGTGTGTGGCTCGTTACATCTGGTGGGGAAAATGGCACAGCATTTGATAAAAAGAACATGTTACCAACAGTGAAGCATGGTGATGGAAGTGTGATGGTTTGGGGGTGCTTTTCTACCTCAGGACTAGGACAAATTGCTGTGATTGATGGAACAATGAATTCTGCTGTGTACCAGAAAATACTAAAGGAAAACATCCAGCCATCAGTTCGGGCCCTCAAACTCAAACGCTCTTGGATCATGTAGCAGGACAGCAATCAGAAACACACCAGCAAGTCCACCTCTGAATGCCTAATCGTTTTGGAGTGGCCCAGTCAAACTCCAGATTTAAATCCAATGGAGATGCTGTGGTGTGTCCTTAAACAGGCAGTTCATGCTAGAAAACCCTCAAAAAGGGCAGAGTTGAAACAATTCTGTAAAGAAGAGTGGGACAAAATTCATCCAGAACAATGTGAAAGACTCTACATCAGTTATCGCAAATACTTGATTTCAGATATTGCTGCCAAGGTTGGCACAGCCATTCAGGGTCCAATTACTTTTTCATGGAGGGTTAGAAAGGTTTGTTTTTTTTTTTATTATTTTTTTGTCTGCCTTAACAGATTGAATAGCCATTTTAAAATAGCATTTTTTTATTTCCATGGGTTGAGTGATACTAAAATTACTAAAATTAGTTTGATGATTGCCTCCTGCCAAGGTATTCAGAGAGGCAGGCAGGAGAGTATTTGGGGTGTCTTCTGGTAGGAAAGGGGAGAAGGAGACTTGGTAGTGGAACCCCAAAATACTAGAAGTCATACATGGAAAGAGATTAGGGAAGAAGAAGTGGGACACTGAGAGGATTGAGGAGAGGCGAAAGGAATACATTGAGATGCAACACAGGGAAAAGGTAGAGGTGGCGGAGGCTAAACAAGAGGCATATGATGACTTGTACTCCAGGTTGGATACGAAAGAAGAAGAAAAGGAGCACTACAGGTACCGCGGGATAGAGGTGGGAAGGATGTGCAGCAAGTAGAGGTGATTAAGGATAGCGATGGAAATATGTTGACTGGTAACAGTAGTTTACTAAGTAAATGGAAAGAGTACTTTGAGAAGATAATGAATGAAGAAAATGTGAGAGAAAGTAGAACAGAAGAGGCAAGCTTGAATGCCCGGGAAGTGGCTTTGATTAGTAAGGGACAAGTTAGAAAGGCATTGAACAGAATGAAAAATGGAAAGACAGTTGGTCCTAATGACATACCATGGAAGCAATTTGGTGAGGTGGCTGTGGAGTTTTTGACCAACTTATTCAATAGAATTCTAGCGGGAGAGAAGATGCCAGAAGAATGGAGGAAAAGTATGCTTGTCCCCATGTTTAAGAACAAAGGCAATGTTCAGAACTGTGGAAACTACAGAGGAATAAAGATGATGAGCCACACAATGAAGTTATGGGAAAGAGTAGTACAGGGTAGATTCAGGACAGAAGTATCTGCGAGCAATGGGAGTACCACAGATGCACTATTTGCCCTGAGGATGCTTGTGAAAAAGTACAGAGAAGGTCAGAAGGAGCTACATTGTGTATTTGTAGACCTAGAGAAAGTCTCTGAAGGAGTACCAAGAGAGGAACTATGGTACTGCATGTGCAAGTCTGGTGTGGTGGAGAAATATGTTAGAATAGTACAGGACATCTATGAGGGTAGCAGAACAACGGTGAGATGTGCCATTGGTGTGTCAAAAGAATTTAAGGTAGAGGTGGGACTGCTTCAGGGTTCCGCGCTGAGCCCCTTGCTATTTGCGGGAGTAATGGATAGGCTGACAGACGAGGTTGGATTGGATTTCCCTTGGACCGTGATATTCGCAGATGATATTGTGATCTGCAGTGAAAGCAGGGAACAGGTGGAGGAACAGTTAGAAAGATGGAGGTATGCACTGGAAAGGACAGGAATGAAGATTAGCTGTAGTAAAACAGAATATATGTGCGTGAATGAGGGGGGCGGAGGAGGAAGAGTGAAGCTCCAGGGAGAAGAGATAGCGAAGGTGGACATCTTCAAATACTTGGCGTCAACAGAGTAGAGCAATTGAGAGCGTGATAAGGAAGTAAAGAAACGGGTCCAAGCGGGGTGTAAAAGTTGGCGGAAGATGTATGGTGTTTTATGTGACGTAGCTGCCAGGATGAAGGGCAAAATATCTAAAACAGTGATGACGCCGGCCATGATGTACGGATTTGAGACGGTGGCCCTGAAGAAACAACAGGAAGCAAAACTTGAGGAAGCAGAAATGAAGATGTTGAGGTTCTCGCTTGGTGGGAACAGGTTGGATAGGATTAGAAATGCCTTCATTAGAGGGACAGCCAAAGTTGGATGTTTTGGAGACAAGGTTAGAGAGAGCAGACTTATATGGTTTGGACATGTTCAGAGGCGAGAGAGTGAGTATATTGGTAGAAGGGTGCTGAGGATGGAGCTGCCAGGCAAAAAAAGAGCACATGAGGACAGTGGGTGTTTAAGAAGAAGATGCACGAGATAGGCTTAGATGGAAAAAGAGGACATGCTGTGGCGACCCCTAACGGGATGAGCCAAAAGGAAAAGAATAATAATAACAACTCTACGCAGCACGGTGGATGACTGGTTCGCACATTTGGTTCACAGTTCTGAGGACAGGCAAAAGAGCGAGAGGAAGACTCAAGAAAAGGTTGATGGATATTGTGAGGGAGGACATGAGGACAGTGGAAGTTAGAGAGGACGATGCACGTGATAGGCTTAAATGGAAAATGATTTCACGCTGTGGCGACCCCTAACGGGACAAGCCGACAGAAAAAGAAGTGTGTAATTGAAAAAAAAAAAGAAATCAAGAAGGAATGAATACTTTTCCACTGCTTTCCCATCTGTTCATTCGTGACTCTATTTGCTCTTGTTCATTCACCATATTCATGCCTAGGTAGTATCTGAATTAGCATGCAGTAGAGCTGTTGATGATGGCATACCTGGGTTGAACTTGTTGCAAGTCCAATGTTTTGTTCAACATTGAGCATTTTAAGGCAATCAAAACATGACTTTTAAGTTGAAGTCAATCAATTTCATTTTATTAATTTGATTGCTACTCTTTTTTTGTATTATCCATCCATTTTCTGGAACACTTATCCTCATAAGCGTTGTGGAGAGATAGAGCCTATCCCAGCTATCTTCCAGTGAAAGGCGGGGTGCACCCAGTACTGATTGCCAGCCAATCGCTGGGCACTTATTAGTAAAGAACCATTCAAACCCACATTAACATTAATTTAGAGTCTTCAATCAACCGAAGATGCATGTTTTTGGGATGTGAGAGGAAACCGGAATACCCAAAGAAAACCCATGCAAGCACGGGTAGAACATGTAAACTCCACATATAAGTGAGAGGAAATTTGAACCCGAGTCCTCAGAACTGTGTACCAAATGTGCGAACCAGTCATCCACCGTGCTGCGTAGAGTTGTTATTATTATTCTTTTCCTTTTGGCTCGTCCCGTTAGGGGTCGCCACAGCATGTCATCTTTTTCCATCTAAGCCTATCTCGTGCATCTTCTTCTTGAACACCCACTGTGCTCATGGGCTCTTTTTTGCCTGGCAGCTCCATCCTCAGCACCCTTCTACCAATATACTCACTCTCTCGCCTCTGGACATGTACAAACCATGAAAATCTGCTCTCTCGAACCTTGTTTCCAAAACATCCAACTTTGGGTGTTCCCTCTAATTAGCTCATTCCTAATCCTATCCAACCTGCTCACTCCGAGCAAGAACCTCAACATCTGCATTTCTGCTACCTCAAGTTCTGCTTCCTGTTGTTTCTTCAGTGCCACCGTCTCTAATCCGTACATCATGGCCGGCCTCACCACTCTTTTATAAACTTTTCTCTTCATCCTAGCAGACACTCTTTTGTCACATAGCACACCAGACACCTTGCGCCAGCTATTCCAATCTGCTTGTACCCATTTCTTCACTTCCTTACCACACTCAGCATTGCTCTGGATTGTTGACCCCAAGTATTTGAAGTCATCCACCCTCGCTATCTCTTCTCATTGTAGCCTCACTCTTCCCCCTCCATCCCTCTCATTCACGCACATATATTGTTTTACTTCGGCTCATCTTCATTCCTCTCATTTCCAGTGCATGCCCCCATCTTTCTACTTGTTCCTCCACTTTCATTTCGCTGCATATCACATCATCTGCGAACATCATGGTCCAAGGGTCCAGTCTAAACATATCTGTCAGCCTATCCATTACTGCACCCAACAGGAATGTGCTCAGAGCTGATCCCTGATGCAATCCCACTTTCATCTTAAATTCGTCTGTTACGCCTATGGCACATCTCACCACTGTTCTGCTGCCATCGTACATGTCCTGTACTATACTAACATATTTTTCCGCCACACCAGACTTCTGCATGCATTACCACAGTTCCTCTCTTGGTACTCTGTCATGGGCCTTCTCGAGACAGAATGTAGCTCCTTCTGACCTTCTCTGTACTTTTCATTTCGCATCCTTAAGACAAATAATGCATCTGTGGTGCGGTTTCTCGGCATGAAACCATACTGATGCTCCCAGATACTGACTTCTGTCCTGAGTCAAGCCTCCACTACTCTTTCCCATAACTTCATTGTGTGGCTCATCAGCTTTATTCCTCCATAGGTGCCACAGCTCTGCGAGTCACCTTTGTTCTTAATAATGGGAACTAGCTCACTTTTCATCCATTCTTCAGTCCTCTTCTTGCCTGCTTGTATTCTTTTGAATAAGTTGGTCAAAAACTCCACAGCCACCTCTCCAAATTGTTTCCTTACCTCCACGGGTATGTCATCAGGGACAACTGCCTTTTCATTTTTCATCCTTTGAAGTGCCTTTCGAACTTCCTCCTTGCTTATCATTGCCACTCCCTGGTCTTTCACACTTGCCTTTTCTACTCTTCCTTCTCCCTCATTTTCTTCATCAACTTCTCAAAGTATTCTTTCCAACTATTCAGCACACTACTGGCACCAGTCAACACATTTCCATCTCTATCCTTAATCGCCTTAACCTGCTGCACATCCTTCCCATCTCTATCCCTCTGTCTGGCCAACCTGTAGAGATCGTTTTGTCCTTCTTTCGTGTCCAACCTGGTGTACATATCCTTATATGCCTCTTGTTTAGCCTTTGTCACCTCTACCTTTTCGCTGTGTTGCATCTCAATGTATTCCATTCACCTCTCCTCAGTCCTCTCAGTGTCCCACTTCGCTAATCTGTTTCAATGTATGACTTCATGTATTTTGGGGTTCCAACACCAAGTCTCCTTCTCCCCTTTCCGACCAGGAGACACACCAAGTACTCTCCTGCCTGTCTCTCTGATCTGATCTCTCTCTCTGATCGCCTTGGCTGTAGTAGTCCAGTCTCACCCCTTTCCGGAAGGTCGCACAGCATTCTTCCTTTCTCAGCTTCCACCACCTGGTTATCTGCTCTACCTTTGTCAAGTTAATTTTTGTACCCACCACCAGAGTCGTCCTACATACCATCCTCCTGTGTTGTCGAGCTACACTCTCCCCTACCACTACTTTACAGTCAGAAACCTCCTTCAGATTACTTCGTTTGCACAGAATATAATCCACCTGCGTGCTTCTACCTCCGCTCTTGTATGTCACTATATGTTCCTGCCTCTTCTGGAAAAAAGTGTTCACTACTGCCATTTCTATCCTTTTTGCAAAGTCCACCACCATCTGTCCCTCAAAGTTCTTTCCTGGATGCCGTACTTATCCATGACTTCTTCACTGCCCCTGTTTCCTTCGCCAACATGTCAATTACAATCTGCACCAATCACAACTCTCTCTCTGTTCAACTCTCGGTCACATCCTACCTTTGGGGCATAGCCGCTAATCACATCATACATAACACCCTCAAGTTCAAATTTCAGCTTCATCACTCTATCTGATACTCTTTTCACTTCCAAAACGTTCTTAGTGAGCTATTCCTTGAAAATGACCCCTTCTCCATTTCTCTTCCTATCTACTTCATGGGAAAATAATTCAAACCTTACTCCTAATTTCAAGCCTAACTACCTTTCTTGGATCCACAAGATATCAACCTTTCTCTTTATCATCATGTCAAAAACTCCTGACATTTTCCTGTCATAGTCCCAACATTCAAAGTCCCTACATTCAGTTTTAGCCTCTGTGCCTTCCTGTTGTTCTTCTGCCGACCAAGCCGCTTTCCTCCTCTTCTTTGTCTTCAACCCACAGTAGCTGAATTTCCACCGACGCCCTGCAGTTTCACGGTGCCGGGGGCGGGCGTTGTTAACCCGAGCCACGACTGATTGGGTATGAGATTCGTTTGATGAACGCTCATGTCTTTGGCACAGTTTTACGCCGGATGCCCTTCCTGACACAACCTTCTGCATTTATCTGGGCTTGGAACCGGCCTACAGATTTCACTGGCTTGTGCCCCCCGTAGGGCTGCAGATAGTCAAATACTGACAATCAAACAAACAAAGTCAACACAGAAGGTACACAATTAACATACTACAGTGCCTTGTGAAAGTATTCGGCCCTCTTGGACTTTCCAACCTTTCACCACATTTCAGGCTTCAAAGATAAAAATATAACATTTTCATTTTTTAAGAATCAACAACAAGTGGGACACAATCATGAAGTGGAACGAAATTTATTGGATATTTTATACTTTTGTCACAAATAAAGAACTGAAAAGTGGGGCGTACAATATTATTCAGCTTATTTACTTGCAGCGAACTCATTTTAGAAGTTCAGTGAGTATCTCTGAATGATCCAATGTTGACTGATGATGATAAATAGAATGCACCAGTGTGTAATCAAGTCTCTGTAAAAATGTACCTGCTCTGTGATGGTCTCAGGATTTTGTTTAAAGTGCAGAGAGCATCATGAAGACCAAGGAACACACCAGGCAGATCCGAGATACTGTTCTGGAAAATTTTAAAGCCAGATTTGGATACAAAAAAATTTGCCACATTTGTTTAAAATATGCCACAAGCCACCTAGGAGACACACCAAACATCTGGAAGAAGGTACTCTGGTCAGATGAAACCAAAATCAAACTTTTTGACCACATTGCAAAACGATATGTTCGATATGTATGGAACAGGGCTCATCACCCTGAACACACCATCCACACTGTCAGACAAGGTGGTGGCAGCGTTATGGTTTGGGCCTGGTTTTCTTCAGCAGGGAGAGGGAAGATGGTTCAAATTGATGGGAAGATGAATGGAGCCAAATACAGGACCATTCTGGAAGAAAACCTGTTGGAGTCTGCAAACGACCTTAGACTGGGATGTAGATTTATCTTCCAATAGGACAATGATCCAAAACATAAAGTCAAATCTACAATGGAATGGTTCACAAATAAACGTATCCAGGTGTTAGAATGGCCAAGTCAAAGTCCAGACCTGAATCCAATCGAGAATCTGTGGGCAGAGCTGAAGACTGCTGTTCACAAACGCTTTCCATCCAACCTCACTGAGCTCGAGCTGTTTTGCAAGGAAGAATGGGCAAGAATTTCAGTTTCTCGATATGCAAAACTGATTGCGACCTACCCCAAGCGACTTGCTGCTGTAATTACAGCAAAATGTGGCGCCACAAAGTATTAATGGTAGGGGCCGAATAATATTGTACGCCCCACTTTTCAGGTTTTTATTTGTTAAAAAAAGTTTAAAATATCCAGTAAGTTCCATTCCATTTCACAATTGTGTCCCACTTGTTGATTCTTGACAAAAAAAAAAAAAAAAATTCTATACCTTTATGTTTGAAGCCTGAAATGTGGTGAAAGGTTGAAAAGTTCAAGGGGGCTTTCACAAGGCACTGTACCAAGGCTCAGTTAAAGTCAGGGTCCAAACACATATGTAGATAGAATAAAAAGATATATATATATCTTTCTTGAAATTTTCATTGGAGTTGCATGTCCACTGTGGGAGAGCTAATCTAAAAAGAAAAATCCAGAAATCACAATGTATGGTTTTTTAATGATTTTGTGTGATACAGCTCCAAATAATTTTTTGAACACGTGTGAAAACCAATGTTAATCTTTGTTCCAGAAGCCTTTTTTTGCAATTCCAGAGGTAAAACGTTTCCTGTAGCCCTTCACCAGGTTTGCACACATTGCAGGAGTGTTTTTGGCCCACTCCTCCACACAGATCTTCTGTAGATCAGACAGGTTTCTGGGCTGCTGCTGAGAAACATGGAGTTTCTATTGGGTTTAGGTCTGGAGACTGGCTTGAAATGCCATTTACGTAGCCACCTCTTGGTTTTCCTAACTGTGTGCTTTGGGTCACTCTTGTTGAAAGACCCAGCCATGACCCATCTTCAATGCTCTGACTGAGGGAAAGAGGTTGTCAAGTTTAAAAAGTCTGACTGTCTCTTAAAAAAAGGCGAACAGACAAGGCTTCAAGTTTTACTTGGTGCAAGGGGAGCGACAGGGCCTCTCCCTGATTCCAACCAACTCCAACTCGTGTCCCCTTGCAGCTTCTTTTTATTCACATAAATCAAATGAGTGTATGTGTGTGTGACTGTTTGATTGTCTACATCTGTTTGATAGATTACATCTGTCTGACATCTGTTTTTAAGACAATTAGTTCAAAGGTAGAAGCTAGGTGGTGATGTGTAACCAACAATAGTATGTACAAAATGAGAACATATGAATAATTTCTTTAACATTTCCCTCCTGTTTATCATTTTGGAAATACGAGTGGCAACATCATCATTTATACTTGAGCGTATAAAAGGCATCAAAAGTTTCCTTTTGGCTGTAGCTGCTTATAATCAGGGTCTACTTGTTGTAGAAGCGCATAGTTCACAAAAATATTTGACCTTGCTCTAACCATCATAGATTTCAAACGTGGGATTATACACATCGTGAAAAGGCAGAACAAACCCAGAACAGTAATTACAGCTACAAGGAACTTCATCATAACAAAATACCAAGGTCCAGAGGTGAACCAGGACCAAAACTAATAATAAAAAAAAAATAAACAGTGGGTGAACATCGTTGCTCATTTCTGAACCAATCAAGTGCCGGTACACAGCAGTCTAGTGTAGATGTTTTGGTACTTTAGTCGGGAAACATGTAGGAGAAAGGCAACGGCTGACATCGAGATCAGCACAAAGCCTCCAATGACAATGGAAGCCGTGATTAGAGATGTAACCCTCGCTGGTGGTCGGGACGGTCATGTAGACTTTGGCGCCCCACGGCATGTAAGGGAAAACACAGAAGAGATTCTTCAGCTCTGCTGGTGACAGTGCCGAATCCTTGTCCATTTAAAGCCAGCCCATTGTCCTGCACTCCATTGCTCGTATTTCTCCAAACAACTGTCTTTTACATCTGCTAAGTCCTCTGGTGCCAGTGGAATTCCAAAACAAGATTTTTGAAAACAGTTGAGCTCAGCATCGCTGAGGATGTAGTCGTTGTCCTGGTCGGAGATGTAAAAGATTCGACTGAGCACTTTGACACACTGAGGTTGGAGCTGTTTGTTTTCGGGGTCATACAGAGGGGTGGTGTTGTGGAGGACCGCCTTCTGTGCGTAGTAGAACAGCTCTGATATATTTTTCCGATTCCTTGTAGAACACTCGACACATGTCTCAATCTAGTGAAGAATAGTTTCCATGGAGCTACCCGAACGCAGATCTGACTTGTTCCCCGTAGGGATGATTGGAACTCTTGAGGATCTCTGCTTTCAATGTCTCATCATTCTGCTCTTTTTCTGAGTATTCCACGATGTGTGTCGGCACTTTCTCCGGAGTGACGTCACCAGCGACGGTGATTTCTTCAGCACGAGATGGAACCTCCTTGGGGAACTCTTCTCACAGCAGTGACAGCAACGCAATGGGGATGTAGCTTCCTCTCCATTTCACAGGGGCCGAGCCATAAGATGCGCAGGGTGCCGTCGCTGTATCCCGCCGGCACGCGCACATGCTGCAGACCCGGAAAAGGGCTCCAGCACACACAGGTGCACGACTGGTGAGCACCTGGAACTGCACCACCAGTTCATTTCAGGGGATGGACCACTCCCTCAGACTGCTGTCTTCACTGCAGGTGGCAAAGTGGGTCTCATCTGTCTGAAAGGCCAAATCATTCACCTTCTTCTTTGTGGCCGCTGACCAGCCGGATGTTGCTGTTGTCCGACCAGTCTATGTACCACAAGGTTCCCATGGTGGTGCCCACAATGCCCATGTCCATTGTGTTGTCAAAGGCACTGCTCTTGCTTCAACACAACCGATTTCCTGCTTCTTCTGGTTTCTCCAGCATCCGATGATCTAATGTCTAAAAGCCGGATGGAAATGGTTTTGTCCAGAGCCTTGAAGCGAAAGTGAGACTTCAGGGCTCCGGTGCAGACCTCAAAAACTTCAGTCCAACACATTCACATCCAGTCCTCATGCTATTTTTCTCATCGCTGTTCAAGCACCAGGGCCTCAATCCGTAGGGTTTTCCAGTGCAGTCTCACACTAACGCCTTCCTGAGCGGTCACCTCCTGCTTCGGGGACTTCATGTGGTGAAGCACAAGGTTGTCGTTAGCGTGGTTTGAGCATCTGGAGTCGTTATCCAACTCATTGACCTCCAAGGGTTTGGCCTCAAGGGTTCTGGTGTCGTTCTTAGATAGCGGCAGTGAGTCTGAGCTTCTTTTCCTTTCCTGCGATTTTCCCCTTGGCCTGCCTTGATCGTCGTTTGGTCTTGTGTTCCGAGTGGTTGCATGGGGTCCAAGTTTGAGACCGCTGAGAGCTCAGTCAGTCTAAAGAGAAGAGACGTTTCAAATCCTGCTCTGATGGATAACTGCTGAGGAGCTCTTAGTCCATGAGCTGGAGTTGGTGCTGGAAGATCTGCTCCTGTACCTTTACACAGGCAGCAGTTGCGCACCCACCTGTTGCTGGGAATGTGCAACATGTTGGTGACGGGTTCCATCATCTCCGGGTTCCCATTGCTCAACTCTGGGATCCACAAGGCACAGCTGACATGGACCCACTTGGTTCCACTGTGGGTGGGCTTCATAGCATCGCCCTTCTTTGGGCACAACTGGCACTGAGGCAGAATACCCAAGGCGCATATCCGACACAACCAGCTGCTCTTTGGGAGTTTTTGTATGCCGTAACATACCTAATGGACGCAGATATTGCACTTGTTGCAGAACACCATCTCATTGTTGTCCTCCCCATTGGGGAACTGGCACGTTGCACACCACATCCTCGTCATACTCGATGCCCAGGCCCTCCTGTGTTTCAGTAGCGTGTGTCATGTTGTTATGACAATGCCGCTCAAACTCTTCCAAGGCGCTCTTCATGGCGAATTCGTCCAGTGGTGGAAGGGCCAACCTTGCAAACTCCTCGTTGATCACTTGCAGCCAGGTGACATCTTCTTTGTTGAAGAACAAAGTCCTGTTCACCACGTAACTGAGGACCAGGGTGGCCGATCTGTGGATCAACTTCTTGGGCCTGACGAACATGACTTCCTTGCTTTTATCAGTTAGTGCCTGGGTCACGGGTTCCGGGATGGACTGCGGGCTAAGGGGCACCTGGACACCCTTTTTCCCGCTTCTTCTGCCCCCATGGATCAGCCAGGATGAAGTAATCCTCTGCGTTGAGTTTGTAAGAGTCGTGCACCTTCATGGTGGTGATCAGGTCAATCCCGAAGACCCCTCCTGGCCTGGCAAGAAGTCAATCAGCGCCAAGGCCAGCAGTACTAATAGTGGCTCTCCTTTACCTAAAATGCTCAAGTGCGGATCAGCTGAATTCTTCACCGGTGCAGCGTATTGCTACCCCATCCTTTGTAGCCGGACTTCCACCGCTACTTGTCGTTTACTGAAAAGGGAGCAACAGGCTTGCAAGTGGGACAGGTGTATCCATGTGGGACGTTCTGCTATCTTTATCACCGTGTGAGTGGTCAGAAAATTGAGGACCAACACTTCCTCTTCATGACTTTTCTCAGGACCCAATCACCAATGGACACCAACGGCACCTGTAAAGAAGGTAGCGTTTTATTTTGCAGCATTTCTTTCATTCACTCAGCTAAAATATTTTCTTCTTCTGACTGCTGCACTGACTGCTCTATCATGGGCAGTCTAAATGTCCCATTGCTTCGTTCCACTAATCCTGCACAATGATTTTTTTTTAAATTATTTCTGATTTGAAGCTACTTTACTGATTTTTTTTCATTAACAAAATGTGTCCCATTGTTGTGTGGTGAGGCCGGCCATGATGTACGGATTAGAGACGGTGGCACTGAAGAAGTAAAAGTGAGGAAGTAAAACTGGAGGTAGCAGAAATGAAGATGTTGAGGTTCTCGCTCAGAGTGAGTAGGTTGGATAGGATTAGAAATAAGATCATTAGAAGGACAGCCAAAGTTGGATGTTTTGGACACAAAGTTAGAGAGAGCAGACTTCGATGGTTTGGACATGTGCGGAGGCGATAGAGTGAGTATATTGGTGGAAGGGTGCTGAGGATGGAGCTGCCAGGCAAAAGAGCAAGAGGAAGACCAAAGAAAAAGTTGGTGGATGTTGTGAGGGACGACATGAGGACAGTGGGTGTTAGAGAAGAAGATGCATGAGATAAGCATAGATGGAAAAAGATTACACGCTGTGGCGACCGCTAACGGGACGAGCCGGAAGGAAAAGAGAGAGCAGACCATCCTGTGCTCAAGTCGCCACAGGATGGTCTGCTGTCCTCCGTTGGAGAGGCAGTGCGTACAATAAATAATTTACCAGGGGATTCATAAATTTCTGTCGCTGTTGACCAACTTCAGCAACATAGTGCCCTTATCGGACACTTAAATGTACAAAATTATCCCATTATAAATGAACAGTATTGTATTGATATCAACATGCGAAACAACGACAAAGGAGATCGTTGAATTATTAAACGAGAAATAGATAGAAGTTGAAAAAAAAACAGAAGACAAAGTGTAGCTGGTTAAAAATCAATTTTAAAAAATATATAAAATTTGGCTTGCTCAAATAATGAATCCCAGATGTGAGACACTAGAGGGCAGCACTAATCTTTTTCAAAAACAGTGACAATATGATACACAATCTGGTGTGCTTGAAACATCCCCTTTATTCAATGTTTCCCCACCAGTATTGAGACAATGCACCAATTTGACATTTAGAAAAAAAAAACGTCTTTTTCACTGAAAACAAATCAAACACACTTGTATGAGCTGCAACTGGTTTATTGTGCCTTCTGCCATCTAAAAGAAGAGAATTTATGTGCTTGTTCTGCCTGTTTCCATACATTGCGTTGTTTTCTTTTCTCGGACAACGGTGATTGAATCCTGGTGTTCTGTGAAAATAAGAGTGCTTTATTTGGATTAGTGTAAGTAAAACTAGACATGAACTGCAAAAACATGATTTATAAAAGAGAGGATTGAGTTACTTTTGCCCATCTACTCTGCTTGGCCCCCTGGATATTAAATGCATCACACACATACTCATCCCTTTTTTTTAAATGCACTGCATACACCCATCTCTGGGGGGAATCCAAATCCTATCCTCAATCATTTGTCTCGGGTCTTCAGCCTCCATGGGCCAGGCATAGCAATTACAGAACGTTTCTGTCAGTCTTTCTCTATGTAAAACGATGTCAACTCACTTGCATGTTTCCACAGGCACACACCGCTGGGATTCTTTCACTGAGTGTCGGGCCAGTCACTGCAACAAAAAAAATTCCGAGTATCCATCCATCCATTTTCTTTGCCACTTATCCTCACGGGGAGTGCCGAAGCCTATCCCAGCTGTCAACGGGCAGGAGGCGGGATACACGCTGAACTGGTTGCCGACGAATCAATTGTGAATATGTCAATTGTTTGTGTATCCCCCAACCTTTGCTTTTGTTAGATAGAATTCTTTGATTTACTTAATCATTCCCAACAGATAACTGTTGTACAGCCGGATTGATGAGTCTTCTCCTGTCCTTGTCCTCTCCTATCTGGTCCTGGCTTTTCTTCCTCACAGGGTGTAGCACTAGAACCCCAGCCAATATTTATAGTTAATTCTTTTGCTCGTTCTCTTTATAACTATCAGATCCAAATAAGCCGAGTAAACATAATATGCGGCTTTGAAACGGTGAAATTGTTATTTAAAGCTACCTGGCCCAAAGTGAAGAAGTAATGCCACCATTTTTACATGATAAATAAACGCTAGCTATGCAGTGATGGTTGACGTACTTGAACTTTCTCCCATCTCTCAACTGCATCTTTGGAACTCGGCCACGGTGACTCTTTACCTCTCTCACCAAGGCTCTTCTACCCCGATTGCTCAGTTTGGCCGGTTGGACTGCTCTAGAAAGGGTTCTGGTGATCCCAAATTCATCCATTTCATGATTATGAAGCCACTGCTGTCTGATGAACCTTAAGTGAAGCAGATTTTTTTTTGTTTTTGCGACCTTGGCCAGATCTGTGTCTTCCCGCTATTTTGTCTTTGAGCTCTTCAGATAGTTCATTTGACCTCCTGATTCTCATTTGCCCTGACATGTACTGTGAGCTGTAAGGTCGAATATAGACGTTCAAGTCCAATCAGTATCATCAAACACAGCTGGACTCCAATGACGTGGTAGAACCATCTTTAGGATGAACCAGAATGAATGGACAGCACCCCTGGGTTAATGTTACAGCAAAGGGTCTAAACACTTATGCCTGTGTGGTATTTCATCCATCTATCCATCCATCCATCTATTTTCTTAGCCACTTATCCTCACAAGGGTTGCGGGGAGTGTTGGAGGCTATCCCAGCTGTCAATGGGCAGGACCCTAAACTGATTGCCAGCCAATTGCAGGGCACATCGAGACAAACAGCCATATTCACAATCACACCTAGGGGCAATTTAGAGTGTCCAATTAATGTTGCATGTTTTTGTGACGTGGGAGGAAACCGGAGTGTCTGGAGAAAACACATGCAGGCATGGGTAAATCATAGAGACTCCACACAGGCGGGTGTAGGATCAAACCCGGTATCTCAGAACTGTGAGTCCAGCTGAGCCACCATGCCGCTTGTGGTATTTCAGTTTTCTTTTTTTTTAATACATCTGAAACAAAAATTAACAATTCTATTTATTGTCAATATGGGGCGCTTGGGTGTATATTAATGAAAAAAAAATAATTTAAATGATTTTAAAAAATGGCAGCAATATAACAAAGAGTAAAAATGGGATATGAAGAGTTTATGTACCCACTGTATGTACACTGTTATATTGTTAATGTATTAAGTGGAATGAAAAGAAATGGTGTTGAAGCAACAGGAAGAACTTTATTTTCGTGATGTGGCATTTGCCAAAATTACGTCATAATTATTACAGACTTTCATTGAAGTAGTAAGCATGAGTCGGGGTGAATCATTTCACTTGTGAATACGTGCCAAAATCCACTAAATGTATAAAAATATGCTTTTTTGAACAAGAATAATCAAGGAATGACAAAGAGAAGATTAACAAGTTACGCTCCACTTATGATCAAGATGGTGCACACATTTTTATTCACTGTAAAAAATAATAACACGTAAAAGCAATAAAACATGTCACCTTTAATAACAAGCAACAGCATGTATTATAATGATGGAATATTAAAACATCTTTTTTTTTTTAGCAGCGACTGCCGGAGACAAATTCTTTGTGTGTTTTTTTATAATTGGCCATGAAAGCTTCAATTGTCAGTTCATTCAGGTTATCCATCCCTCCATTTTCTTAGCTGCGTATCCTCACAAGGGTCATGGGAGTGCTGGAGCCTATCCCTGCTGTCAACGGGCAGGAGGCAGGGTACAAACTGAACTGGTTGCCAGCCAATTGCAGGTCAATGGAGACAGACAACAGTCACACTCACAATCACAACTAGGGACAATTTAGAGTCCAATTAATGTTGCGTGGCTGCATGCCCCTGCTTTTCTTCTGTAACATACAGTGAAGAAAATAAGTATTTGACCACCCTGCTATTTTGCCAGTTCTCCCACTTAGAAATCATGGAGGGGTCTGAAATTTTCAGCATGGGTGCTTGTCCACTGTGAGACAGATAATCTAAAAAGGAAAATCCAGAAATCACAATGTATGATTTTTTTAACAATTTATTTGTGTGATACAGCTGCAAATCAGCATTTGAACACCTGTCTATAAGCTAGATTTCTGACCCTAAAAAGACCTGTTAGTCCGCTTTTAAAAATCCACCTGCACTCCATGTATTATCCTGAATCAGATGCACCTGTGTGAGGTTGTTAGCTGCATAAAGACACCTGTGCACCCCATACAATCAGTAAGACTCGAACTTGTAACGTGGCCTAGATGAAAGAGCTGTCCAAAGACATCAGAGACAAAATTGTACAACTCCACCCGGCCGGAAAGGGCTACGGAGAAATTGCCAAGCACCTTGGTGAAAAAAGGTCCATTGTTGGAGCAATCATTAGAAAATGGAAGACGCTAAACATGATGGTCAATCTCAATCAGAGTGGAGCCCTACGCAAGATATCGCCTCGTGGGGTCTCAGTGATCCTTAGAAAGGTGACGAATAAGCCCGAGACTACACGGCAGGACTTGGTCAATGACCTGAAAAGAGATGGGACCACCGTTTCCAAGGTGACTGATGACAATTTGGATGACACAGAGGAGTCATAATAGAATGTTTTGTGGTCAGATAAGACCAAAATGGAACTTTTTGGTCGTAATTCCACTAACCGTGTTTGGAGGAAGACGAATGATGAGTTCCATCCCAAGAACGCCATCCCTACGGTGAAGCATGGTGGTGGTAGCATCATGCTTTGGGGGTATTTTTTTGCACATGGGACAGGACGACTGCACTGTATTAAGGCCATGTATTGTGAGATTCTGAGGAACAACCTCTTTCCCTTAGTCGGAGCATTGAAGATTAGTTGTGGCTGGGTCTTTCAACATGACAATCACTCAAAGCACACAGCCAGGAAAACCAAGGAGTGGCTCCGTAAGAAGCATATAAAGGTTCTGGCGTGGCCTAGCCAGTCTCCAGACCTAAACCCAATAGAAAATCTTTGGAGGGAGCTGAAATTCAGTGTTGCCAAAATCACTCCTCCAGTGTGTGCAAACCTAACAACTACAGGAAACGTTTGACCTCTGTAATTGCAAACAAAGGCTAGTGTACCAAATATTTACATTGGTTTTCTCAGGTGTTCAAATACTTATTTGCAGCTGTATCACACAAATAAATTGTTAAAAAATCATACATTGTGATTTCTGGATTTTTCTTTTTAGATTATCTCTCTCACAGTGGACATGCTCCTACGCTGAAAATTTCAGATCCCTCCATGATTTCTAAATAGGAGAACTTGCAATATACAGTATATCAGGCTGTTCAAATACTTATTTTCTTCACTGTACCTTTTGGAGGCTGGCTGTTCTTTCCAAGCAAGGTTTATGGAAAAAAATAAAAGTCACAAAATATTGAGAAAATCCATACACATGCAAAATGAATCAAATCGCTTTCAAACAGAAGTTTCCTGATTTATATGTGAAGTCTTGGACAATTTTCCACATTTTTTCCCAGGCAATTTTTGTCATTTTTTTAATTGTAAAACCTTGAGGTTGCTTCAGTCTAGAGCAGGGGTCTGAAACTCAATTTATCTTGGGGCCGCTGAACGCGGAGTCTGGCTGAGGCTCGGCTGCACATGGACTTATGTGGAATTTAAATTAGAAATTAAAAACAATTCCGTCTTGTCAAACATATTTTTTTTTTTACGCCAAATAAGATGAAGAATGTATGCTGGTGTTTACAACTTGTGTGTAAAACATCTAAAGAAAACAACTCTTCTTGGCTATTAAAAATTGTTTCTCTGCTTGCATCAAGCCCAGTCGATGTCACACACCTGATAGCCATCCACTCCACCGTGGTTGGTCTGCTCCACACACATCACTGTAAAAGTGCCATCCATATATAACTCGAGGGCCATACTCCCATTATAGTGTACTTTCATAGTAAGGTGGGGGCCACAAAATATCATCTCAAACTGGTTTGTGGGGTTTAGTGTAGCAGTAGCAATGTTTCAAGTGTACAGATGATTGTCAAGTTCAAGTGTATTGACAGAGTACATAATAGATAGACACACAATATTTTAATGTTTGTCATTGAGTACTTTCTCGGGTCTTTTGACTGTTAAAGGTTTAGACGAGTTTTGTGCCTGTCTTGAGAATTCCTTTTCAAAGGCTTTTCTTGCCAATTCTATAATTTCTGAGTGCTGACTTTGTACGGCAGCCCTTTTCTGTGTTTACCCGCTAACTCAGGGAATTGCTGGGTGTAGAGCCTATCTGTATACTGCAGTTCTGGTGTTATTAATCTCTCACATTTAGTTTTGGTTTGTGCATCTATGTGTGGATTGAGGTTGTAGCCCTGTATGACAGCTGCTCCGTACTGGAATGGCTTTAATCTAGCTTCTTTTACCTGGAGTGGATCAACAGGTCCACCATCTGCTAAGCAAGTGTTAGCCAATTTAGCCTGTAACCGTTTTAAATGAGCAACTTCAACTTTCATCTGCTCTCGTCCAATAAGAGTATCCACTTTGTGCCAAAATGTTCTGTTGAAATGTGTGTAGATCCTCCAGTCCAGAGCATTCCACCTCTTGATTTTTTCTGCAGTCATAGGTAAAAGTGAGTGACGCGTGCGTTCATTTCGGCTGTTCAGTTTAAATGAAACCACGTCATCAAAAGACCAACAAAGGCTGTGTTTGAGCAAGATCATTGACTCTTCAAAGTATTCTGAAATAAGAATGAGCTGGAAGTCCTGTTCAACTGCAGCAATATACCTGTTAGTTCTTTCCTCAAAGTCTTCAATAGCTGCAGAAACATTGTTATTAAATCCAAAGTCAAATGCCATAATATTGTGAGCATAATGGTTGTTAAGAACTGATGAACTGTAGTTTTGGAATCTGTTGTCTAGGAAGTCATCCAGGCTTTGAGTCTTGTGGAAGGCTGGGATGCTCTTGTAGTAAATAAAGATGGACTCCATCATGGCAACTGGATTTCTTATGATGGAGAAATAGAATGCATCCGAAGGCATCACCTTCGCCACCTGGCACATGAAAATATATTTTTTTCAATCACAATATTCCCCATCATTTTCATGTTTTTAAGACTCCATGACACATTCACTCAATTCCCAGAAAAAGTAAATAATTCAAAAGTCACACACAGAAAAACAAATGCTCTTGCTTGATGCAACGTGAGATGTGTATTTCACTCTGGCTTTTTTTTGGCAGTGGAAAAAAAGCAAAAGAGTGATGGCCATAGAACACACCTGAAATGCACCGCAGGCAAGCAGTACACGCATCTGTGAATACATCATCATGATTTGAAACTTTGGAAGCTTCACCACTGCGCAGAAGTACATTACATCACTTGTCACAATAATGATTAATTAGAAGTCCACTTCACTGCTCTTCATCTGACTTACCCTCAAGAAGACCAAAGTTCAATGTGCACTAAAGCTGGCAGTCAGTGATAGATTTCATTGGTTGTGTGTCATGGGTCATTGTACAGTCAAAGTTATTGTGTGGGCTATCTAGAAAGATGCACGAAAGTTGTGAAATATTCGTGAGACCTGACCTGAAACTCCGTATTTTTCAGCGACAGCCCAGAAACTTGTCTGATCGAGAGAAGATCTGTCAGGGTTCGCACGCGGCCCTAAAAGTCTCTAAATTTTCAAAGGTGCATTTAGGGGCTCCTGAAAGTCCTTAAAAATCCGCGGAAACCGGTCAAGCCCTTAAAAAGGCCTTAAATTAAAAGAAAAAAAATCAAAGGGAGGACCTCTACCGCCAAAATTCTCCCTAAAAAAATTCTTTTATTTAAAAAAAAATAGCGATCTGTCTGGCGTCCAAAACAGCCGGAAATTTTCAACGGAAGTCACCGTGTTGACAACTTGTCGCCATCTTGTCGATATTCCATTGTTTGTTTCCGTGAGTAGGCATTTCACTTCGTCTTCGTTACGACGTAGCGTAGTTCTTTCATCGATCCAACTTGTATCATGGTGAAGTGCATTTTTCAATATGCTCGGGTTGAAAGTAAGGAGTTCGGGAGCTGGGTTCGTCGAGAACCAAAAGATCGGCACATGTTTTACTGCCATCTGTGCAAGCAGAGTTACCAGCTTGAAAAGATGGGCGTCAAAGCGCTGGAGTCGCACCGGAAAAACAGGAGACACGCTGATTTGGCGAAGACTCTCTCATCTTCCGTTGGTATAAATCTGTTTCTAAAATATCAAGATAGTGAAGCATCAACTTCAGGCAGTAATACTAGCAGTGCATGCGCACCTACAGTTGTCCAGTCATCGACTTCAACCAGCCGGAAGTCAGGCTTTATGAACGTAGTTCAATACACGAAGACGGACTCGTTAAAGATCGTGTGGACTTTAAAAGTGATCTGCAGCCATTACAATTACAAATCTTGTGAAAATAATTCGAAAGTGTTTGCAGTCATGTTCCCAGACAGTGACATTGCTAAAAACTACCACTGTGGGGAAAGGAAGACTTCGTACCTGGCTACATTTCGCATCGCTGCCCACTTTTCATCTCTACTGCCTCAAAGCCAAAAGGCCAAAATAGAGACTGACATATCTATGCTGATTGAGAAGGCTGACAGGCTGTGTGAGGAAGCAGAAGAAAAGAGGAATCTGAGGTTTATCATCGAGGCCAATGCACTCAGAGGCAGACCAAAGGACAAGAGAGCCACTTTGGCACCTCTGCAGCAACAAATAGAGGAGGCACTGGGTAGGCTCAAGGAGCTAGAGTAGGGGTGCTGAGACAGACATCAGTAGAAGACATTTGTGTATATAATTGCAATTGTAGTTAGAATTTGTTTTTCTGTAGACTGTTTTGTGAAGACATTGACAATGGTCATGTCAATGAGAACTACCACAAGGGCCGACAGGTGATCACTGTCACAGGTACTGAGGTACTGAAACATTTGATGAACCAAGAACGGTTGATGGCACCATTGGGTGAGTCTTTTTTCCTTACTCTTGATTTCCCACGATGGCCCTAAATTTTTCGTGTCAGCCCTAAATTTTTTCCGTGTTGGCCCTAAATTTTTCGTGTCAGCCCCGAAGAATGCCCCTAAAAAGCCCTTAAATTTTTGGGGTCAGACTGAGTATGAACCCTGTCTGTGTGGAGGAGTGGGCCAAAATCCCTCCTGCAGTGTGTGCAAACCTGGTGAACAACTACAGGAAACGTTTGACCTCTGTAACTGCAAAGAAAGGCTACTGTACCAAATATAAACATTGGTTTTCTGAGATTCAAATACTTATTTGCAGCTGTATCACACAAATTAATCATTAAAAAAAAATCATACATTGGGATTTCTGGATTTTTCATTTTAGATTATCTCTCTCACAGTGGTGATGAAAATTTCAGACCCCTCCATAATTTCTAAGTGGGAGAACTTGCAAAAAAGCAGAGTGTTCAAATACTTACTTTCTTCACTGTATATAAAATATTTATGCAAAATATAAGCCTACAGTTCAATAAAAATGCTATGATTCTAGTTCTGTGGTGTATGTTTACTTCATGTAGAAACATATACATCAATATTTACACAAAGGGAAAAAAATTGGGATGTAGACCATTTAATTCCTGTGTAGTCTTGGCCCTCTGAATTAGGAAAGGTGTCACAGCAGGATGGAAGTTGCACACAGTTATTTCTGCCAACAATTCCCCAACACCATTTCATAAACTGTCGATAAGCTATATGTTGCATTAACCTGAAAATAAGAAAATATACTCATGACAATTTTCCAGAATGGGACATTGTTTGAACAAATATTGATTGGACAAATGCTGCTTCTAGCAGGAACAAAAATAATATAAAAAAAATATTTAGAATAATCTGAATGTAAATGGGTTGGTGTCAGGTTCACCAATCAGACATTCATTAAACAGGACAAAAAAGGAAGCAAAGACACCAGTTCCAGTCTCGCGAGGAGAGAGGAAAGGAACTGTCTCGTACAATTCACCACTGCACTCTCTGATTATCCTCTCCTCAGCACCTCTATTTATTTAGTTTTGAGATGCCCCTTATTTACATGGATGTTACAAAAAGGAGACGACAAGCAAAACAGTTTGAAACAAAGTGTACATGTTTGTTCATGTGCGTGTGTGTGAGATTGCTGAATACATGTGTGGTCATCATTTCTTTAACAGGCAGCAGTTCTAAAAGTTCTGATGATTAGATGTTTTTGTTGTTGCTATCTCCTGCTAGGAGGCTGCCACGTTATCTAGGGCAGAGCAAAGCATTTCTTTATTGGAAGCAAATGTATGATAATTATGATCACAATTATTCCTACAGGCGGCACAGTGGAGCTTGCTGGAAAGCGTTGGCCTCACAGTGCTGTGGACCCATGTTCAATCCCGGCGTGAGTGGGTTTTGCACGTTCTCCCCATTTTCTCAGGGCACTACTGTTTCCTCCCAAGTCCCATGGGTTCAGACAGCTGGCAATAAATCCTTGGTGCTCCACCATGCACTGCGGATAGCCTGGATAATCTATAATTTTCTGGTGAATTTGTTGACCCTCATGGCAAGAAAAACTTCTTCTGTTGTTTGCATCGGTATGCAGCATTTACATGCACACCTGTGGATACAATAAAACAATAATAAATAAAAATCTGTTCAAATTCACAAACCTCTACAGCTCAAACACCCATACCAGTAAACAGAACCATCCATCTAATTTACATTTGTATTTTAAGCATTTTGTGCCCAAACAAAACCACAAGATACTGGTTTATAGCTTTCAGTATGAAGTTATGCGGTTTTGCTCATGACATCTTGGGAAAATTGTGACTAAAATGTGGTTTGGATGGGTCTGGGTACTGTCTGTTTATGGCATCAGTTTATCACATGAAATTATATTTTTGATGAAGCAAGTTTTGAACAGCTATTGCTCTCAAATTAACGTGACAAAATTTTAAACGGATTTCGTTCATTAAAATCCTTATTTGTGAAAATATACCAATTTAGACTGTGGACCATGTTATCAGCTTCTGTGTGTTTTTGTGCAATAATAAACAAGCCGTGTACACGCAAAATAGTTGTCACGGTTGTCAGGTTGTCCCGTACTGATTTACAAAATACACAGGATTTGCATGATTTTAAAACAAGACCGAAAACTGCGTTACGTTCAGGATATCGAAGCCTTTACTATTTATCAGTTTATGACTAACTAAACCAAACAAGAACTTCACAAATGCTTACCAGTCTTTGTTTCCAGCACGAGGCATATCCTGCTCCCTGCGCGCTCGGCACTTTCTTCATGGCCAGCTATTTCATCTTTATTCATTTATTTCGTCTGTGTGCTGTCTCACTGGCTGAAATTGATAACCTTTTACGCCTTTGTAACGCTCACATTCTTCACTGTCTTCGCGGCACGCTTCAGAATCGTGTTCATTGCTCGAACTATTGGAAAAGTCATCGTCGTTCTTACAATGTGTAATAATTTTTTTGCCAATAATCGAAAAATAAAAATGTTTTCTTCATAAAAGACTTCAGATTCGAATTCAGCATAAAAAAAACTGTATATTAGCAAAAGGTGCATTGAAGACTTTCCATACCCTTTACAAGTCTCAGAACTGTATGAAGTACCAACCAGCTTCAAACACTCCACTATCATACCGGTCCCCAAAAAAACAGCAGTCCTACCCTGCACCTTTCGACCATGGTCACATGACTGCAGCAGGAAAGGTTAACACGGTATTTTATTAAAACTGTTAAAAGTGGCTTTCGCATTGAATGAAAATAGCTCAAAGTTTCCCAATTGGTTGGTCATTTTTGGAGAAAATAATTTGTCCATGTCGCTCTCAAAATACCAGGGAATAATTTCATTATTTGTCTATATTTTTATATATGTCATATATGTGTGTATATATATATATATATATATTTTATTTATTTATATAAAGTAAGTTTCTTTCGGCTTGTCCCTTTCGGGGTTGCCACAGTGTGTCATCTCAGATGAACGCACATGTTTGTCTGGGACAAGTTTTACACCGGATGCGCTTCCTGACCCAACCCTTGTCAGGGAGATGGAGACGCCGGTGGGATACGAACCCACAACCCCTGTGTAGGAATAATTGTGATCATAATTATCATACATTTGCTTCCAATAAAGAAATGCTTTGCTCGGCCCTAGATAACGTGGCAGCGTCCTAGCAGGCGATAGCAAGAACAAAAACATCTAATAATCAGAACTGTTAGAACTCCTGCCTGTTAAAGAAATGATGACCACACATGTATTCAGCAATCTCACACACACGCACATGAACAAACATGTACACTTTGTTTCAAACTGTTTTGCTTGTCGTCTCCTTTTTGTAACATCCATGTAAATAAGGGGCGTCTTAAAACTAAATAAATAGAGGTGCTGAGGAGAGGATAATCAGAGAGTGCAGTGATGAATTGTACGAGACAGTTCCTGAGACTAGTGTCTTTGCTTCCTTTTTTGTCCTGTTTAATGAATGTCTGATTGGTGAACCTGACACCCTGGTTTACCAAACCAATGCTCTAACCACTGAGCTACAGGGCCTCCATATATATATATATATAATATATATATATATATATTATATAAAATGTGGACCAGAGCGGGTGAGCGACCTGGAATTTTGAAAATTTTGAAAAGACACTTTGAAAAATCACACAGAAAAGCAGATGCAGTTTAAAAAAAATGAAACACCCAAAGACGAATGCTTGATTCCCATCAAGTGACTTGGAACACTGGAAGGGCCAAAAACCTATTAAAAAATGCCCCAGTGATGTCACTGAAATCTTGTGTCACGAATACAAAAATCTTGATATCAGCCCTTCAACTGTCCCGCCACATTATTGAACAGAGAGTATTGGACATTAGCAGGGCTCCTTATTCATAGTTGCACTCAGATCTCGAACCATGTGAGTATTTTAACGTTGCATTAGATGGGAGTTGTGACATATAAGACATACTTGAACTAGTTATTTTTGTCTCTGTGAGAAAGAGCTCACAAATTTTACTTTTTAAAATTACTGGCTTGTGGTCTTGGACTCGGTAGGAGTCGATTTTTCTCGTTATCATATTGGTGTGAATATGGCTGAGCAAAGGTATGTGTGTGAGGAGGGAATTACATCCATATCTAAGATGTGGTTCTTTGCCGTAACACAAAAAAATATGGCTCCTCATCTCTGATTGGTTGCCCACCCCTGCTGTAGACTATCGCATGATTAGTCACTGCTCCCTTTGCAATTCTCATTGCACTGGACTATAACGGTGAACCGCGAACAGGTAAGGCCACTCTGTATACACTTAACATAATGTCTGCGTTAACGCACTTTACCTTCTCTAAAAAGACTCAGCATCTTTGCAAAACTGTGAATCCTACAAGGAATAGTTTTCTATTAACTGAATGTTTATTGTTCTTCGTTCTTGTTTGTCGTTCTTCTCAGTACTCAACATGAATGTTGTACAGGGCAGCACCGAATATCAGAGACAAATTCTTTGTGTGTTGTTATATACTTCGCCATTAAATTTGATTTTGATAAAGATAAACACAATCAGTAAAAGATCAGTAGGGACAAGAAGAGTGCCTGGTCGCATACGTGACCACTCACACAGCGGCTGGCAGCTTACGTCTTGTCAAAAAGAGGTGTTGTTCATTTGTGACAATTTTTATTTTTGTTTACACAGGAATTATTCAGACTTATTTATGTTACAGAAATGGAAAGTAAATATTTTGGGGGAGCTTTAGCCAGCCGTACTCCGTTCATCACTTAGCATGTGTATAATTTCCTGCAACTGGGCCACCGGACGAAATGAATTGGGTTTTCATGAAAAATCCATTTCTCCATCCATTTTCTGACCCGCTTATTGTCACGAGGGTCGCGAGGAGCACTGGAGCCTATCCTAGCTCTCTTCAGGCAGGAGGCGGGGTGCCCCCCTTAACTGTTTACCAGGCAATTGCAGGGCACACATAAATAAACAACCATTTGCATTCACATCTACTAATCTTCAATTAACCTACTGTGCACGTTTTTGGGATCTGAGAGGAAACTGGAGTGTCCAGAGAAAGCCCACACAACCACTGTGAGAACTCCACACAGAACCACATTCATCAGAACTGTGAGGCAGATGCTTTTACCATTTGTGAATTGTGCCGTGGTTAATAAAAATAAAATATTGAAAAATACAGCAACCTTATAAGCATTAGAGAAGCTGACAGGGTGACACAGCATTGTGTCAGCTCCTCTTGTGGTGGTTTAGGGAATAATAATAAGAATAATAACAAAATCTTTGTGGATTGCAGTTTTTGTCCCCAACAAAAATAATACTGTCCATGGTTTTCGTGAGACTTCTCAAAAAAATTAGTTAACTGAAATTTTGGCCAATAAGATTATTTCAGATTTAAATTCCTGTTCATAATTGGAAAGCACTCAGACCTGAAAATGTCAGGAGTTAAGTATTTCATAAAAACTGTGGATATGCGTTCATCCAAGATGAAAGTTAAAGAAGATGAAGAAGTACTGCATTGTCTCTGAGACAAATGTGGCAGTGGTGAGCTAATAAAAGCTCTCTAAATGCCTGCATGAGAAAAATCTAAAAATGTAAACAGCATTGCTATTAGAAGACATTTTAAAAATACAGTGAATCCATATGCTGAACTGTACACCAGTCACTGCAATGTTGCACAAGAAAATATCTCAAATAAATCTTTCTATAATCAGTCTTACTGCATGGTATTTTAATTGAATATGTCACCACAACCAATAAATGGTCAAATCAAATTTAACTGCATCAATCCAGCCATTTTTATTGTTATTATTATTGCTTATTCATTTAAGGGCCATGCGGAAACTGGATTAGCTGCCAATCTGCCACAAAAACCATTCACACCTGCAATGACCCAATGGGATTGGTCTGGATGACAATTAGCCATGCATCCCGATACACAAGTAACCCAAATGCAAAAGCTGTTGATGCTTTTAACACAGCACATTTTCAGAACACACCAAATGCTCTGAGTCTTTTTAGGTAAACGACATCTATCACTGTGGCTAGACAGATATAAAGGCTATTTGACACATTATCCCCCTCAAATGTGATTCTAGATGGAAGTCTATTTGTGACTACACACTCACCTCAGCTTTTCTAAACCTCATGTGATTGCACATGATATGGAACTCCTTCACCTTTCTGCCGCTGAAACCTTCCACAAAATGTGAAGCAAAGAAGAGAGGGTAAAACAGCTGTTTTTGTTTGTTTCGGGGAAGTGCAAAGGTCAAGTTTCGACTTTCCCCATAGCGGTAAAGGATGTTTAGAATTGTGCTGCTTGCAGTCTTGTGTGTCTTCAGGAATACAATGTGAGAACAGGGCAGACAGTTCCTTTCCGTAATAACAGTTGTATTGTTTTCTATGACTGCATTTGATGAAGAGGAGGTGTTGGGATGATTACTGTAATTGCCAGCTAAGAAAATATTTGCGTCACTCTCTGGAACGAAAGAAACTGCATGTCGAGTTGTCAGTTTGTTTTGATCATTCAGTGGCAAAAACTTTCCTGGTAAAACATCTTTGGTCTGAGAACCTGTAGAATGGAAGATGTTTGTGTCCACAAATTCTGACTGGATATCAGTTTCTGGTTTTCCATTTTGCTCAGTCTGATAATGAAGCATTGCATTTTTTTCTGTGTGTCCTGATACAAAATCCTGCATTTCTGCCAGTGTCGACTGAATATGGAGGCCTGCCCAGACATTTTGCAGAGGCGGGAACATGTGTTCATTGCCAGCACCGAATTTCACATGTGGGAGCCTGAAAGAAATCACATGCAGTAAGAGTGGTGGAAAATATCTGATATTCCATAACAGCTGTATACCATCTCATGTGATCAAAATAATGCAGTATAGCATATTTTGAATTCAAAACTGAAAAATTATCAAATTCACATTTTCTTTACAGAAAGCTTTTTCTGATAGATTATGTGGAAATCGCAAACAGTTAATTAATTTGTTTTATTTTCTCTTTTTGTTTGTCTATATGTGCTCTGTGATTAGCTGGTAATCAGGTAATACAATTATTACAAGCAACAAAAAATATGGTTGAACCAATGAACATCATACTTTGTCTTGGTCTCTACAATACTGTATATTTATGTGAGGCATGTTTACTGCTCAGTGTAACCTAAAATGTAAACTCAGTTAACGTTAAAATAAATTCAGGATAAAACTTGTAAGCTTGTGAATAACACACAGAACTCCATCTATCCATTTCCAAGCCACATATCCTCACAAGGGGTTGTAGGAGCCCTGGAGCCTATCCCAGCTAACTTCAGTTGAAAGGCAGACTACACCATGAACTGGTCACCAGTCTTGCACAAAGCTGTCAACGGGCAGAAGAAAGGATACACGCTGAATTGTTTGTCAGCCAATTGCAGGGCACATAGAGACAAACAGTCACACTCACAATCACACCTCGGGGCAATTTAGAGTGTCCAATTAATGCATGCGTTTGGGATGTGGGGGGAAATCGGAGTGCCCGGAGAAAACCCACGTAGGCACAGGGAGAACATGAAATAATCATGAAAATTATTCAGACCCTGAAACTTGTATCATTTGTGGTTCCTATACATGTACCTGCTAAACCCTTTAATAGTGTCTCAAAAACATCAATCAGGTTGCATCCCAAAGCAGATTCTGGAAAAATAGACCATTCAAATCAAATTCATTCAAATTAAAGGTGTGCAGTCAATATGGGGAAAAGTAAACTGAAAACTACCAAAAGTAAATAGAAAAATACAAATGTTAGACGTAAATTACCAAGTAGTGCAACAAAGAGCTCAGCTCAAATAGATGGAAGACACAAATAACAGCAATATATCCATCCAGTTGAAACCACACAAGAACACCAACTCTAGACAACATGAATCAGAGAAGTACTGACATTCAGAAATGGACAAACGTTAGGCACGACCAGCCAGATTCAAGACACATATGTGGAAACAGCTTCAATAATATATATAAGTATGTGAGGGACAATGGTAGAAAATAATGCAACAAGCCCATGTATTCTGTATACCTCTTTCTATGCGCCTATAAACCCATGTGATTCTCAGTGTTAACCTGTGCAGCGCGTAAGACGCCACCCACCATTGTGCTTAAACTAACCTCATGGCGTTGGTTGGCTGACCATGAATCAAATGTGTAAGATAAGGTGCTACCAGAGAACTAGTGATTGACTTGAACTTGAAAACATTAAACACCTGCTGGATTTTCAGGGAAGGCAGAAGCCTGAGTTTCATGGCACTAGAGTTGACCAAGTCTATTTTGAATGGCCTAATAAATCCTGGGTATTCCATCTTCCTCACTCTACCCAAATATAAGTCCCGTGTGGGGAGAACCAAACCTCTTATCCAGGACACTAGGAAGGAAATGGAAACCTGTGGCTTTAGGCTTTTTCCTTGTTGCTATCATGGCCGTGATCATTCCCTGGGAGCACCGTCCCCACCTGTTCCTTTTCTGTATTAATTATGCTGTGCATATGTACCTTGTGCCTCGTGTTGTTCATTGCTAGTTCGTTGTACCTCGTTGTCCTGTGCCTACAGTCCTTGTTCCACGTTTTTGACTCATAGTAATCTGACCTTGCATTGTGTTGTTGACCCTTACTCTCTCACTCTTGCACACTGCAGACACGTTTTTGTCCTTGCTCTCCTTGCTTTGCCTCTGTTTACATTTTTCTTCCCAATAAGATGGGTTTTCTTCTAAAATATTTAGAAGCAACAACTTCTGAATACTTTTAAACCTGCGGGACTGTAGTTTTTTTTTGTTTTTGTTGATGGTCAGTTGTTACCATATTCTAATATTTTGGGCTACCCTCTCATCATTACATGAGCGTGGCGTGTTAATGGATAGATCCGGCAGGGCACCTAAGCCACGTCTACTTAGATACTGTTGTTATGCACCCCAAGCTACCGATCAAAATGGCGGACGCAGTGCGGCTGAAGCATGTTATGAGCGATTCATTAGAGCAAATTCCCGATAGTCTTTCTGTTTCCTTTCTGCCCATGGAATCAGAAATTTTGACAAAGAGTGTACAGAAGGGCCTGAATTACTTTCAACCGGAATATCGCTATAAAGTCAAGATTTCCAAAATGGGAATGCCAGTTAAAGTTTCTGCAATGTGTTGGCTGTCCATGTGAAAGAATCAACCACCTCATGAACTAATGCTGGACATCCAATGCAATAAGATTTCTGATGCCTATTGTTCATGCAAAGCAGGGTCGTTTTGCATTTTTGTGCTAAATAAACATGTCGATTCGAAATTATATCTACGTTCATAGTGGATAATTAATTTACATAAATTATGGCAGTATGCGTGGTCCTCTATTGGTCTGAAGGTATGTACTGTACACATAAATGAAGGCCCAAAATATTGGTATTCACGTGATGCGTTTAATCATGGATAAGAACGCTTGAGACCAGAGCCAAGGTGCGCCTGGAAGCTTTGAGTTTCGCCCGGCTCAGGTAGTGCTTCCTCCTTCCTCTATAGGCGTTTCACCAAATAATTGAATAACTTACCTTGGAACAGAAAGCTATGTGGTGATTTATCTTCGATACGTTCAGCTGGTTGTGAGGTCGGCCACAAGCCTTAATCCACCATTTACATCTATCTAAATTACGCTTTGGTGTGGAAAAGCGGACCAGATATCCTCCCAGTAATCTCTCTGGATAGCGCTCGTCTCCATGACACGTTCCCCAGCCGCATCAAAGTACCACATTTCCAAATCGGATATAAGCAGGACTGTACACTCGCAATTCAGAGGCTTAAAGTAAACACGCGCTCTCTTCGTTTGTGGGTAAAGGATCAGGCTGTAGGCATCTTGGGCAGAGTTCAGAAAATGACGCTCACTGATTGGTCAAAAGGGAGCTGTCAATCATTCTCATGGATCCATACATCAGCTCAAGCCTGGTGTTATCAACAAGACCAACTATCAAGGTGCCTCAATTTTCCAATGGGGACTATCACTGACTACGGCAGAGGAAGTTAATCCTGGAAATGAAAATACGCCATCTTGAAGTGGATGTGGATGGCAATGGAGAGTCGGGGTACTTAACCACGCTTCCGATGTCTCAAAATGGTGAGTAGAAATGTGATAACAGACAGCCATTTCGCTCAACAACGAGGACAGATGTGGCTTGTGGAAACAATAATGGATCCTCCAACAGTTCTCCCTGAAATTTACTGGGTGCAAAGCTCAAAGATGTGGGACATCTAAAAGGGAGGACACAACACCAGCAGATTACCGAGGAATCCGGTTGGTCTGGGTTTTGGGCTGCCTCAACCCCAAGTAAGAGGCCATCGTTACAGCGAAGAACGAAAAAAAAAAAAAAAGAACATGAGTCAATGCAAAACACTGACATCAGACTTACAAAAATATTTGAGCCACTTTTACAAGACCCTGGCCAGGAATACTCATCCCCCACCACCACTAAAAGGTATGAAATTAAATTATACAAGAAAAAATGGGAACCCAAATGTTAATAGTTGGTGGTGGAATCAAGGATGTCAAATGCTCTTCCAGTGAGAAGAACACCAAAGTACTGTGTTTTACTAATGACACAGTGTCTGATATCTCTCAAAAATCTTGGAGATCACTCATTAGCACCGAACTGTGAAATCTTAATTATACACACAGGGGCCCTGGATGTTCTCAAGCAGCAATCAGTGGTACTGAAGCGAGATTTCATTGATGTCTTGGGGTTAGTTGTTCTCAAACAATTGGAGGAACAAATGACAAGTGAGATGAGCCAACACTTTAAATCTCCCACACCTCTTCCTGCCCTATTGAAGCCAAACGGAATGCAAATTTCACTCTCTACTAACCTGAATGCAATGTTAGGTCTGATGGCTCCTGGGTCTTTTCCAGAATAACTCAGAGCCCTATGGAGATTAGACATTTGTCTTCACTGTAATTACTATGGACAGAAGGTTCATCAAAGAAATATGACACAAAGAAAGTAGAACTTCAAACTTAGTGAGGATAAAATGTGACTATCAAACCAATATCTCCAGTTACATACCTCAGAAAGACGAGCTCTTGTTAATATCAGGTCACTCTGTAACAAATTAGCAGTGATTAATGGCATCATTACTACCGATGATCTGGATTTTTTTGTTATTAAATTAAATAATGAAATGAAATGAACAGAAGGTAGTTGTAAAAGCATTATAAATGAGCCAACACCAGCAAATTTTAATTTTATGAATAAGTGTTAAATGGGGAAAAAAGGCGGTGGTATTGCTATTATTTTTAAGTCATTGTTTTACTGAAAAGAAATTACATTACTTTTGAATATCTGTGTTTTAGATAAAGGTGATTCAAAGGTTAGATTTTTAAATATTTATAGCTCTCCAAGACACAATAGAACATTTGTGGAGGATTTTTCAGAAGTGCTGTCAATTATTTGTACTTACTACAACTCTTTTGTCATAACAGGAGTAATTAACATTCATTTGCAGCTGAGGCATTGAGGCTGTCTGGTTTGGTGGCCTCAGCATTGCATTTCTGCTTTTTGCAGATGATGAGGTTCTGTTGGCTTCACTAAGTCATGATCACCAACTCTCACTTAAGCGGTTTGCAGCTGAGTGTGAAGCGGATGGGATGAAATTCAGCACCTCAAAGTGAGGCGTTCCGGGTATGTCCCACTGGAAAGAGATGCCGGGAACAACCCAGGACACGCTGGAGAGATTGTCTCTCGGCTGTCCTGGGAACATCTCAGGATCCCTCCAGAAGTGGCTGGGGAAAGGAAGTCTGGATATACCTGCTCAAGCTGTTGCCACCGTGACCCGACCCAGAAAAGCGGTAGAAGATGGATGGACTAATGGATGGATATTTTATGATGATGATGATTATTATTGGCCGGCACAGTGGCTCAGTTAGAAAGCATTAAACTCACGGTTCTGAGCTCCCAGGTTCAATCCCGGACCCGCCTGTGTGGAGTTTGCATGTTCTCCTCGTGCCTGCGTGGATTTTTTCCAGGCACACTGGTTTCCTCCCACATCCCACAAAATGCAACATTAATTGGACACTCTAAATTGCCCCTAGGTGTGATTGTGAGTGTAGCTGTTTAGCTCGATGCGCCCTGTGAGTGGCAGGCAACCAATTCGGGGTATACCCCGCCTCCTGCCCGTTGACAGCTGAGATAGGCTCCAGCACTCCCGTGACCCTCGTGAGGATAAGCGGCTAAGGAAATGGATGGATGCATTATTATTATTATTAGGGTTAGGGGCGGCAGGATGGATTTGCGTTAGGTTATTTTTATTTATTTTTGTATTGTTATTCTTCCTTTTGCATCATTTTTATTTATTTTTTCCCATTTTATTTCTTTATATTCAAATGCTTTTAATCACGTAAAGGACATAGAGTTACCTTGTTTGAAAGCCATCCATCCATTTTTTCAAGCCGCTTATCCTCACAAGGGTTGTGGGAGTGCTGTAGCCAATCCCAGCAGTCATCGGGCAGGAGGGGGAGTACACCCTAAACTGCATGCCAGCCAATCGCAGGGTGCACAGAGACAGACAACAGTCACACTCACAATCACACTCAGAGTCTTCAATTAACGTATGTTTTTTAGATACGGGAGGAAACCGGAGTTCCCGGAGAGATCCCACGCAGGCACAGGGAGAACATGCAAACTCCACACGAGCAAGGCTGGGATTTGAACCCCAGTCTTTATAACTGTGAGGCCAACATTCTACAGCTACCCTTGTGTATGAAATGTGGTATATAAAGACATTTGATTTGCTTTGCTTTGTCCTTGCCTTCTGCCTCACAATTTGGAAACTGTTGCCTTCTGGACTGCCTGCCTGTGTACTGACCTTTGCCTGCCATTAAACCCTCTTCTCATCTTGTTCTCGAGTTGTGCATTTGGGTCCTCTTCCGTAGTTTGCCCTTGATAGTTGCAAGCAGGAGTACAGGACGAGGAAACATGGATACCTCGCCAGACACCATGGGCCTGCTTGGAGGTGAATGTTAATTGACGGAACAGAAATGTCGATGTCAGTTTCCTGTGTAGGAAACGCTTGAGGTTGACAACCAGAAGCACTCTTGATTGGGAACATAACTCTAACCCAGCAGAAGAGCGAGGTGGGTATTCCACCCAAGGAGGACTGGAAAGGGTGCCGATGTCGGGTGGAGCAAAGATCTACCTCTTCCAAATCTACATTTGCTCACATTGTCTTGCCATTAGATTGAGGATGATATTGATTTTTTAATAAAGGCTCAAAGAGGCCCCCTTTGTCTTGGAGAATGCTCTGTGAACCTGGGAGACGAAACGAGGTTCCTTACCTGAGGCCAGGTCAGAGTGGTTGTTTTGAAACATGAAAACCTGTTTTATTAGGATACTTTTTTGCAAGTGTGTAAAGTAGGAAGAAAATTCAAGTGAGCCACCTTGAAAAAACAGTCAACCACATTGATAACAACTGATTTGCAGAAAGGACAGGAGGACCGATAATAAAGTCAAGGGCAATATAAGACAAAGGTCGGTCATATGGGAAGCGGATGAGGAAAACCAGAACAGAGGAGGAAAACCAAAACGAAAGATATGATATTACTGGCAATGATATTTATTAATGGCACAGACAGAATGGGCAGAGATGAATTCTCTTGTGTCCTTGTTGAGTCCTGGCCTCCAAAATCTTGGGGAATTCTAAAATTGAGTTTGGCTGGTTCCCAAATGACACATCACCTTCGATCTGTGTCCCCATTGTACCACCTCAAGCCGTAAATCTACGGGAATAAACACTTCTCCATTTCAGCAATTCTAACGCACTTTATGTATAGCAGGGGTCTCAAAGTCGCAGCCCGGGGGCATTTGCGACCCCCAAGATTATATTTTTTGGTGCCCACCATATTATGAAACTTAAATAGTGCGGCCTTGAAGTTTTATACGAATGGAGCTTTTCCAGTGCTGTGTGTGGAGCTGATGAACCTACCAATCACATTGGGGTTGTGGCTCTCAGGGGCATGACAGAGACCAGGCTTGATGCAAGCAGAGAAACATTTTTCATTGAGTGAAAGTTACAGTGGTGTTGCCATGGAGAGTTTCATGAGCAGTTTTGCACACAATTTGTTCACACAAGCTTCCTTCGTTATCTTATTATGTGCTTAAAAAAAAGACGCTTTTTTTTAAGTTCTCATTTAGATTGCATACATATGCACCAAGGCTGCGGCCCAGCCTCAGCTAGAATGTGCCCACAGTGGCCCCCGAGGTGAATTGAGTTTTAAGACCACTGGTGTAGAGCCTTTTCTCTTTACCTCCCAACTGGAACCCTCCAACAACTGGAGCCACAGATACAAAGTCTTCATCCAAACAAATATAGGCAATATTTTTGTGGTCTGTGTAAATATGGAAGGGAACCACAGTGCAACCAGGCCAGTGCCTCCATTCCTGTAGTTAAAGAATGATGGCCAGCAACTCCCTAAGACTGATACCATAATTATGTACACTCTGCCAGACTGAGTTGATGTAAAGCAGAAAATGCAGGAGTAAAACTACTGATCAACTGTAAACCACTTGGACAGGACAGTCCTCGACTCTTTTATGCTGGACATCAACCTCAAAATATATAAATAAATAAATAAATAGATAGATACACGAATTGAATTGAATAAATAAAATTATATAAATAAATACACTGACGATCAGGGTTAAGGCGAGTAAAGGCAGGTGAATTAGTAAACAACCGCTTAAGGCACACAAAGGTTGATTAACCTTCTCGAGTCTAGATAAAGAGTAATTCAATATACCCGGTTCCCTAACTACTTAACGCTTCACTTTTTGGGGCTACAGTGCTTAACGGGTTTTTATTAATAAAAAAAAATTATAATACTTTGTAACAAGGTGCATGATTTGTTCCCGGCGGAACATTGATCAATAAGAGAACGAGTGGGCTGATTGGTTATGTGTCATCGAAGCCTCACACAGGAACTTCCCTTGTCCTGCCCATTTCTTTGTTTTCCAAGTTGTGAGGCATCCCGCATATGTTCTATATCCAAGGGTTTTTTTTGTGATGACTTGTTTTTTTAAGTGATAAAATTTTTTGATTATGTAGTCACAATACCACCTCAGCTTTGTGCCCTAGTGAAAGGCTCCTCCGCGGTGCCTGAGAGGCGGTAACTCCGCAGGCACTTTTTTTCTTTTAAGGATCCAGGAGGAGGAATTGGCTGCTATTTGGGAGTGTTCTATCCTTTTTAGGATCTAGCAAGAGTAATCAACCACTTTGTGCCACAAATGTCACGGGCACTATGGTATCTAATTGGAAGTCCTCCAGGGCTCCAGATAGGGCACTTTACTCCTTGCTGGACCCTGCATTGTGATTCTCCCCCTCGAGGACAAGGCCTTTTGGCCAGCTAAGGTTGGTTAAAAAAAATGTCAAAAAAGATATGGCCTCCAAAACGTGCCTTTGTATGGTGTTGGTCGTGATTTACGTGAAAAAAAGTTTCCTACCTCATCAGCAAAGGTAGACTACCTCCATGAGCAAGTTTTTAACATGGATGAAAAAGGCCTTTTTTTTTTAGAAGAGGACGCCTACACATACCTCTTCAAGGAACGTGTTTACAATCATCATGTGGCAATGCTGCAGGTGAGTGAACTTAAAGCCTCTACGAGCCTCTTGTGGAAACGCAGCACGAGCAATTGCTAGCATGTACAGTTTACAAGTTTACCGAGGGCGACCAGGGGACGAGTAGTGTTTAAGAGAGGACACGTTGATGATGGTGCTCAAAGGATCTAATAAAGCCTTCCGAGCAGCAAACTGGTGCTTCGTATCATTATTGTTCCTACCACCAAAGCTGCGATGCCCCTACGTTTCCCGACTGCAGTCTGGTGACTGTTGCAGGAAAGGTTTACAAAGGTTTTATAATTAAACATTTAAGTAAATATATGTACTGTTGTAATCTTAGTCTCAAATATGTGAAGTATAAATACTGTTTACTTTTTTTAACCATTCTGGTACCCGGATACACATACACGAACATTCCTGGGGTGTTTGGGGTTGGTGGGTGGGGGTTCTGGTCCCCGTTAACAACACAATTTGAGGGATTACTGTACTGAACAAAAATGTAAACAACACAAGGCCTAATTTTCTCAGATATTTGTGGACCAAAATGGCGGTCTCGGATAAGTTTCTTTGTAGCCTGTTAAAGGGTTATGTAAATACTTTTTGCTTGAAATATATTATGCGGATGCTGCGCGGGGCTTTGCTATGTTATAAAAGAAAGTAAAAAGCATTGCATATGAAGCAAAGGTTTTCGGCCAACTTGTTTGTGTTAAAGTGTTGTGTGACAGGAAAGACAAAACCACAGGTAACGCAGCTGCGAGGGTGCAAAAGTGCAAAGTGCAGTCAGAGTGCATCAACTGACAGACAACTTCTGCAAAGTGCGATCAGGCTTCGGACGAAGAACCAGACGATAGACACCGCAGATGAGTCACAACACCCAGATGGGAGGAGAACGGAGTCAGCCAATTAATATGCATTTTAATTTAGGAAAATGAATATTCATGATGTGTTTCTGTATAACTGGGCAACCCGGATGAGTGTGTTGTCTATTGATGGTCACAAGGACACACGTTTTTTTGTCAGGGACCTGGGACCTAGACGTCTGTATTAGTTTTTATTGTTGGAAATAAAACTTTGGGTGATTTGATACAATTGGTCTCTGATCTTCTCTCTGACAGAACAGACATGCCAAATTGTTAGGTAGGTTGTTCGGTAGACAGAGGTTGTGAAAGTTTAATTTTTGGAGTCAGATTAAGAAAAAAGGTGAAATCCTAACACTGTACAGTGACCAGAAATCTGCTTCCTTGCCTTTAAATGGGTGCTTGAATATCATTTTCATTTGAGCAAGGCATATATGGAGTGGAGCAAGCACAGCTGGACAGTGATTGCTTCACCAATGTGGCACCAAACAGGAGCTTTATCGGTGAGGAAACCGATAAGAGCAACTTTAGATTTATCTTGAGTATACGTGACTGGCTGGGGGTCAAAAGTTGAGGAACAATGATGAAGAAACTGTCAGCACGAGGTGAGTTCTTCAACGCTGCAAGGAGGATAAAGAATGTTAAGTATTTTAAGTGTACTAAAACCTGGAGCCAGTAGGTACCAAATCAGAGACGGAAGAGGTACATCTTGATGCAACTAGAGTACATGTTGGATGTAAACGTGAACCGTAAGTGTTTGTATTGGAAGCCAAAAACCATCAATAATGACGGTCAATGTAAATAACGAATTAGTAAAATACAGAACTAAATTCAGTGGAAAGAGCCACAGGTGAAGGATGACACAAATGACAGGATTACTTCTTTTTATAGGGAGCATGGTGGAACAGCTGTAAAGCGTTGGCCTCACAGTCCTTAGAACCCGGGTTCAATCCTGGCCCCGCGTGTGGAGTTTGCGTTTTCTCGCCGTATCTGCGTGGGTTTTTCTGGGCACTCCTCCCACATCCCAAAAGCATGGAACATTAATTGGAGACTCTAAATTGCCCCTAGATGTAATTGTGTTTTCTGTATCCATGTGCCCTGCAATTGGCTGGCAACCAGTTCAGTGTACCCCGCCTCCTGCCCGTTGTCTGCTGGTATAGACTCCAGAACTCCTGTGACCCTTGTGAGGGTAAGCGGGTAAGAAAATGGATGGATGGACTTCTATTTATATTGATTTTTTGGGGTCTTTTTTTTTAGATTAGGGAATATTAGTGCACACATGAATACAATCATAGTGATTCAAAAGTAGCATGTAATACTAAGTTGTCATTTTGTGATCTCTAGAGTGGTTACCCACCCATAAAAATGTAACACTACATATCAAAGTACTCTTGAGTATTTTGCCACCAGCCTATTTTCAGAATCACAATGTTTCTGTGAACTTTTCTGAATTTTGTGACAGAAAGGTTTTGCGAATTTACGTAAAGTATCACTGCTGCAACACCAACATTTCTCATCCTTTGACTTAAAAGCTAGTAAATAAACTGTTCCAAATTTTGACAATGACAATCAAATTTCATTCTTTTAGCATTAATTTCTTAAAAGGATACTTTTCAGCGACATCTCAGATAGTGCCGTCTTGTAATTTAATCTTACCTGGCCTGGCGGGCGACCAATGTTTGAATGGCAATGCAGACCACTAACAGGATGAGTAATATCCACAGAAAGTGATGCTTTCTGCACAATGTCCTGTGCATGCACCTGGAGTGGAAAACAAAATCAAATAATCACGAGGCTGATTCTTGTATTGTTAATTTATCAGTTTGCTTCTAAATATAAACGATAACAAAAGATAGCTCTTTGTATGCTTTCCCGTTGTCTGAAGGTCTTTATTTCTAGAGCTGGTTAGTTTTTTATGCAAGATAGGGCTTGTTTCATTTGACCTCAAAGAATAGCAATATTTTAAAAAGTAAAAAACCGATCTTAACAACTAGTTTTTGGCTTAAATTCAAAGCCTATGCCCAAACCTTCACCCAGTGAGATTCCGAGGTCTTATCCTAAGCTATCAGAACAACCCAGTGAAAACAGGAACTCTTCTTTATTTGCACTACTAATGTAAAAGAGAGTCCAATGCAGTCCTGTGGGGGAACAAGCCAGTGCAATCTGTAGGGCGGTCCCAAGCCCATATAAATGCAGAAGGTTGCGTCAGGAAGGGCAAACAAATGCCAAACAAATATGAACGTTCATCTAGAGAATACCGTACCGGATCAGTCGTGGCCCAGGTTAACAACGCTCGCCCCTGGCACCGTTAACCTGCAGTGCGTCAGTGGAAATTCAGCTACTGTGGGTCAAAGAAAAAGAAGAGGTGGAAACCAGATTCGTCGACAGAAGAAAAAGAGGAATGCACAGAGCCCACAACTTCGTGTAGGGACTTTGAATGTTGAGACTATTACAGGAAAAGCTCAGGGTTTGGTTGACATGATGATTAGGAGAACTGTTCATATATTGTGCATCCAAAAGAGAAGATGGAAAGGTAGTAAGGGTAGAAGTTTAGCAGCAGGGTTTAATTTATTTTACCATGGAGTAGATTGGAAGAGTAATGGAGTAGGTGTTATTTTCCAGGAAGAGCTGGCTAAGAATATCTTAGAGGTGAAAAGAGTATCAGATCAAGTGATGAGGCTGAAATTTGAAATTGAGGGTGTTATGTCTCATGTAATAATAAGTGGCTATGGCTGATGTGACCTACATTTGAAAGAGAAATTTTGTGAGGAACTAGGTGAAGTAGTTCTGAGCATCCCAGACACACAGAGAAAGTCGTGACTGGTCCGCGTAGTAATGGACATGTTGGTGAAGGAAACAGGGGCGACGAAGAGGTGATGAGTAAGTACGGCATCCAGGAAAAGAACTTTGAGGGACAGATGGTGGTGGACTTTGCAAAAAGGATGGAAATGGCAGTAGTGAACTCTTCTTTTCCAGAAGAGGCAGGAAGATATAGTGACCTACAGGGGTGGAGGTAGAAGCACACAGGTGGATTGTATTGTATTTTGTGGAGACGATGTAATATGAATGAAGTTTCTGACTGTAAGATAGTGTTAGGGGAGAGTGTAGCTCGACAGCCTATGATGGTGGGGTGTAGGATGACTCTGGTGGTGTCTGGGAAGATGAAGAAGACAAAGGTAGAGCAGAGAACCATGAGCTGAAGCTGAGAAAGGAAGAATGTTGTGCAGCCTTTTGGAAAGAGGTGAGACAGGCTCTCGATGGACAGCAGAAGTTCCCGGAAGACTGGACTACTACAGCCAAGGTGATCAGAGAGACAGGCAGAGAGTACTTGGTGTGTCTTCTGGTAGGAAACAGGAGAAGGAGACTTGGTGGTGGAACCCCAAAATACAGGAAGTCATACTAGGAAAGAAAGTAATACATTGACATGCGACGTAGGGCAAAGGAAGATGTCGCAAAGGCTAAACAAGCGGCATATGACGACAGATTTGAACCTGTGGCTGTAAATGTTGAATATTTGGATGGTCCTTCGGGTAGAATGACCTGGAGTCTGACTACTCGGAGGCCTATGCGCGGGACATAAGTGCGTAAACAAAGGCCCCCGGAGCTTCGGGCTGGCAGCGGCCCGCGAGCCAAGCTTTGGCAATGGTGGAGGCCGTTAGCCCTGGACGGCGAAGCTAGGCTGAAGGCCTTCGCCGCCACCGAAGCTCCTTGTATCATCCAAATGGTCATTGGCAAAGTTAACACGGGCCTTGACATGTGCTGGTTTAAGCAGGGGAACCTTCCATGCCATGCATGATTTCAAACTATGACAAAATAACTTGAAGGTCTCAACGGTTGACACAAGACAGTTGCACAGCGTGAGGGGCAGCTGTGGTGAAGGATGACTTCTAAAGTCCACAATCATATCTACAGTCTTTAAAATCTTCAGCTCCAGGTTGTGTGGGCCACACCAAAGTTCCAGCCTCTGGCCTTCCTGTCGATACACATACTCAACACCATCTTTGAAGAACCTGATGACTGCTGTGTTATCTGCGAACTTCAGGAGTTTGACAGCCGGGTGCATTGAGGTACAGTTGTTTGTGTCGAAAGAGAAGAGCACCAGGGAGGGGACACAACGGAGGGTTGCCCTGGTGCTGATAGTGCGCGTGGATGAGGTGGTGTCCCCCAGCCTCACCTGATATGTCCTGCCCGTCAGGATGTTGTACATCCACCGGGAGATGGCAGGCGAGACGCTGAGCTGGAGAAGTTTGGAGGAGAGGAGATCAGGGATTGTGTTAAATGCAGATCTGAAGTCCATGAACAGGATCCTCTCATAGGTATCCCCGCTGTCAAGATGTTCAAAGATGAAGTGCAGACCCATGTTGATGTCATCATCCATAAACCTGTTCGCTCGATAGGCAAACTGCAGTGAGTCCAGCTCGGGACCTGCGATACTCTTGAGGTGGTCCAGCAAAAGGTGTTCAAAGGACTTCATGACCACAGATGTCAAGGCAACAGGCCTGTTGTCATGTAGTGTGAGGCCATCACTTAACAGCTGACCCACCGTGGCGCCTCATTTGAAATTGTACTGTTTAAATGGACAGCGGCCTTAAAGTTGAAATTGAATCTAATAAACTATAAAAGATTTCAGAACAAGTTTCCAAAAACCACCACTTTTTTTTTTTTTAAATGAGAAGTTGGAAATACTTACAGTATAATAATACTACCTAAATTACGCTTTGGAGTGATTGTGAGTGCGGATGGGTGGTTTTTTTTTTTTTTTCTATGTCCTGAGATTGGCTGTCATCAATTCAGGGTGTTCCTCGCCTCCTGCTTGAAGATAGCTTGGATAGGCTCCAGCACTCCCATGACCCTTTTGAGGATAAGCAGCTCAGAAAATTGCTGGATATTAGTAATTTTGGGAAAATCCTAACCACGTCTGGCTTTTTATAGACTGTACTGTACTTTTGTGAGTGGATATGCGCACAGTCCAAATATGAATGAGTTTTCAAGCATACAAGGTTTCAATCGTTAACTGCAAAACCCAATCGTTCGACTGCATTTCAGAGCGCACAGAAACAAAGAGCGGTAGTAGTTGTATTGTAGTAGTACTTCAAGACAAACATTAGAGGACTTACAAGGAGACAAAGCTGAGAGGCTGGTCCGGCAGCATCTCCTGTGAAGCCCCAAGAGAACTCCCGCTCAATCCAACCACCGAGTGTAGTGTGTTCTGTTATAGCAGGGTAGATTCTCTCTCTCTCTCTCTCTCTCTCTTTCTTTCTCTCTCTCTCTCTCTCTCTCTCTCCTCTCTCTCTCTCTCTCTCTCTCTCTCTCTCTCTCTCTCTCTCTCTCTCTCTCTCTCACTCTCTCTTGCTGTCAGTTGAGTCCTCTTCCTGAATTGTAATCCTAATACTCTCTCTTTCTCTCTCTCTGCTGTCTGTGTGCTTTCAAATATCCTAACATACTGTTATTGAAAAATATAGTAATGCATTTTAAAACAAACAACAAACATTAATGGCATCATGAAAGTTGGCTAACAAGTCTGCCTTCCAATCATCTCTGCTCTGCAAAATTGCCCAAGCGTGTCAGTGATGAGTGTCCATTTCGCAAAAGGATTGAGACCAGTCCTTACTGTTCACTGATCACTTCTCGCCCAAAGTAAGCTATGCTAGGCTGCATCCCAAGTGGAAAATATGCATTGTTTAAATGTAACATACTGTACATACAATGTTACAAACTGTAATTGTTTAAATTAAAAAAATGGATGAATGAATCGTTACAATTCATCCCCAACTACAAAGACCACTTCAAATTTGCTGGAAGTGGAACATTTAGAGCGCCATCATGTTTTTTTTTTGCCCCCAGACTGTACAGTGTAGCATGCTTGAAAAAGTGTATGTCTATCTCTTGTATATCTGTTTCTGAAGTATTTCTGTTAGGGGTAAAAAAAAAAAAAAAAAGACATTTTGGTAATTTTTTGGGTCACACTATCAAGTTTTTAAGTTCTCATTTGATGGATTGCTCGATAGATATTATTCACACTGAATCCTGCATCTGGATACAATACCTAGGCCTTAAGCATTAACAAAAGAAAACATGGTGCGGTGACTATCATTTTGGGACAATGTTTGTTTCATGCCCAGCCTACTCATATAATCTGATGTCTGTGCCTTTTTCGTGTTGCTACTAAAGGGTGGTAAGATTTAGTAGCTAGAGGTTGTGTGTGTGTGTGTGTGTGTGTGTGTGGTGTGTGGTGTGTGTGTGTGTGTGTGTGTGTGTGTGTGTGTCTGTGTCTGTGTGGGAGGGGGGCATTTCAGCCCACAGAACCCCTCTTTGTTCCACAGCACAGCGGTAAAATGAGCCAGCACCATTCACTCTCTGAACGTGGCATTGTGTGGGTCTGCACACATTCAACTCCCTGCTTCCACGCCAAAAAGAATTGGATTCACTGATTAAGTTGAGTTTGTTTCTACAAATATTGTACAAACTAGATAAACTTACTGGGTTATCTTCCGCAATCCAAACATGGAAGTTGACCATAATCAGTTCTGTGAAGCTGGTTGACTCCCAATTTGTTTTGATCTTGAAATAAATGTTTCAGTAACAGTCGCTGATGGGAGCATTTCATTCAGCTGACTTCCATGCAAATGAAGGATCCCACTCAGTATCTGTGATTGTGAGTGTCAATTGTGGTCTTTTTATATGTGACCTTTTTTTACTGACTGGCTAACAGTCCAGGAGGTATTCAACCTTTCATCCAAAGTCAGCTTGGGTAGCCTCCAGCTCCCTTTGAACCGAAAGAGCATAGATCTTTTTGTCAAGGCTAATGACCATTAATATTTAATAGGTGCTGAAGGAATATCTATGACTTTTGTGGACATTGACTGACATAGCAATACACCTGCACAATTGAACGGGTTAACCCTAACCCTAACTTCTGGCTCCCTGTGGGACGTGTTAAAGTTTCCTTTCACATGATGCTGGATCCCTTGGTTCTGTCAATAAATTAATAAATTGTGTGGGATGAAGCCATATTTTTAATTCAGAAAATATTTTCATGATACCAGAGAGGATTGAGTTATTAATCCAATGTTGAAATCAATAACTGTAAAAATAATTAGCTTGTTTTGGATAGAAAGGGTACCCCCTGGCCCCCATCCTGATTATTATTCCGGAAGAGGAAGTGAAGCAGGTGGTCCAATCAATAAAACCAAATTCACAACAGTAATGGCGTCTTCAGAAAATGGACAGTCTGAAAGTCTAATGTTCCTGACCAGATTCAGTATACAGTACGTGAGTGGCATCTTCGAATAATGTAATTTTAAAGATTTGAGTCTTCGTGCTTGTGGTTACATGCTATGTTGTTTGGTTCCTACTCTATTTGGATGAGGACCCGGGTTCAAATCCCAGCCCTGCCCATATGGAGCTTACATGTTCTTCCCGTACCTGTATGGGTTTTCTCCGGGCACTCTGGTTTCCTCCCACATCCCCAAAAACATCCATTAATTGGACACTCTAAATTGCCACTAAGTGTGATTGTGAGTGCAACTGTTGTCTGTCTCCTTGTGCCCTGTGATTGGCTGGCAACCAGTTCAGAATGTACACTTCGTCCTGCCAGGTAACAGCTGTTATAGGCTCCTGCAACGCTTGTGAGGATAAACGGGTAAGGAAATTGTATATTTTGTTGATGGGAAGAAATCTCTGTTTAGGTTATTGTTTTGAATAATTCAAACCAGGTATGAGCAGAATGGACACAAACACACACATCCTCCACTGAACGCATGTGACCGACTCACCAAAACCCTGAGGTTCATTCGTACCCAGGTTAAAAACCAGATCATTCATTCTCCTCGCTGTCTTTCTGAGACTTATATATATATATATTATATATATATATTTGTTTTTTTTCCTTTCATCACTTATTTTCGCACACAAGTGTGTAAAATGCAACAATGAATATCCCCTTCTCAGAGCAAAAACCTCAGCATGCAGAAGAAGAAAGTTTTATCAGTTTTGCTGACACAAAAATATGTATGTTATATTCCAGTTCATATCCATTTTTTAACTGACTAAGGAGTAATCAACTGATCTTATCCTCACATAGATAATGTCTTTTGCCTACAAAGACAGAACAATAGAGAACCTGGGAAAACTGGAGCACTCCTCTGACCAAAATAGCTTGCTTGATGAACTCCTAAGTGGATTGTTCATCTCAAGGACAAAGTACAGTAATTAGGTCTTTAAAGGACAAAGTTTCTTTTTGCTTCCATTGTATTTTTTATTTTTGTATGTGATGAATGTTGATGTTAAATATTTTTATGTCATTTATTCTTGCATGCTGTTGGAATAATTGTGAATTTAATTATTGTTTTGCTCTGCTCGACTTAACATCGCATCTGCTTAACAGAAAATACCACAACAACAAGAACGTCTAATCATCAGAACTGTTTGAACCAGGACCACCTGTTGTCTGTTAAAGAAATGATGACCACACATGTACTTAGCAATCTTCCACACACATCCACACACACACATGAACAAACAAGTACACTTTCTTTTGCTCCCCGTGTCCTTTTTGTAACATGCATGTAAATAAGGGGCGCTTGAAACCAAATAAATAGAGGTGCTGAGGAGAGGATAATCAGAGAATGCAGTGGTGTATTGTACGAAACAGTTTCTCTCCTCTCCTCACGAGCTGTCAAACTTGAACTGGTGTCTTTGCTTCCTTTTTTGTGATGTTTAATGAATGTCTAATTGGTAAACCTGCCATTTACTTGCCCCTTTGAGCCAGATCTCAAGATGTTTCCAGGGGCTGAGTTGAATTTCGTGACCACGGCATTTGAGACCCTTTCTGAGACTTGGCCTCGGCTTGCGTCTGGAGGCTGAGGGTTGACGAGAAGCCAAAGGAAGTGAAGACATCTCTGGTAAGTAGGAAACTCACACACTCATGAGGAATGAGCGAATTTGCGCGTCTGAGCGACTGCAGCAGACGCAAACCTTGAGAATACTAGTCTCTGTCGAGTAAACAAATTAGTCTATAAAACAGAGAAAAGAGTGACGGATGTCCCATACGTACGTACTTAAGTGCCATGAAACATGTGCATGTGTAAAACTGTGAGTGGAGGTTCGCTACCTCATTTGAACAGGAAACTAAAAGTAACAACTGTTTGGGATTGCAGAAGCAAGAATTGTGATAACACTTCCAACAGGGGAAAAACAAACAGCAAAATAGTTGATACAGAACCAATCAATCTATCAAGAGCAATTAAAAAACTGCTCTCCATGATAATTCAAATAATCCTACAAAACAATGGATTGAAAAACATTGGGTTGACAAACCAACTGGAAGCCTGTAACAATACGTTAACCAAGAACTACATGGAGAAAGACTGACAAAATAAGAAAAAGAAAGTTGACACCTTTCTGACAGAGGAAGGGGAAATTTATGGAACTTTATGCGAAACATTTAATAATTGTGGCCGCAGACAAGGAAGAGGCATGGGAAGAGTAATGATGAGGAGACATGAATTTGATCAAAAAGAAATTATTTGCTGGTGTTGTGAAGGTAAAGGTCACATTTCACATGACTGCCCTAAAAATAAAACACCCACCACTGCATGACTAGAGCAGCCATCTTCCCATCAAAATGTCTCAAAGGATGCTGAATAAGCAGACATTGAACTGAATTTATAGGAAATTCTTGCACTAGACGTGGCTAGACTCAAAGTGGAACTGATAGTGAATGGGAAGTCAATTAAATGTTTGTGTGATACAGGGGCATGAAATGCAGCATGCAGAGAGAGCATTCCTGGATGCACCATGTAAGGAAGGGAAGTGGAAGTGTCAGAAGAGCTCAGGGAAGGCTCTCTGAAGTCGCCGAAACAAATCCTGTCTGGGTGATAGATCCACCTGGGAGAGTCGTGTAATTTGACAATGCTCATGGTCCCAGATTGCCTCATAAATTTGTTGTGAAGAGATGGCTTGCTAAAACCAGGACTGGGCTTAGTTCCCTCTCCGACAGGAAATGTAGAATTAAAAAGAAAAAAAAGGAATTAAAGGGAGGACAGTTGAATGCCTTACAAAATAGAAACCGAGCACTCTATTATTCTACTTTAGATATTCCAAACAAAACTCCCACAAGAACAGGAGATCTCTTGCTGCAAACAGCTGAACTACATCATTGAACAACCACAAGATGAAATAGAAATTGAATCACTGCATGTGACTATTCAGTATAAGGTAAACTTATCACAGCCCACACCAGCCAAAACCATGACTGATTATCTGTACTCAGATGGTATATAAGTCGTGGTGGCAGGAGCAAGACTGACTGACAAACTAAATGCAGTCCGACACTGAGCTCCTCCCGGATGACCGACCTTCTCACCCTATCTCAAACAGACAGCCAGAATACCCTGCGGAGGAAGTTCATTCTTAATTGGGAACTTTGCCTTTTGACTTAACGCCCTCTTTACCTTTATTCACCAATACAAAGTCTGCACCAATCCACCTGTTGAGCTCTCACTCCATCTTCCCTCACTCATGAACAAGACCCCAAGATACTTGAACTCCTCCACTTGGGGCAGGATCTCATCCCTGACCCGGAGAGGGCACGCAACATTTTTCTACTGAGGACCATGGTCTCAGATTTTGAGCTGCTGATTCTCATCCCATCAGCTTCACACTCGGCTGCAAACAGCTCCAATGACCATTGGAGATCATGGCTTAATGAAGCCAACTGAACCACATCATCTACAAGGAGCAGAGATGCAATGCTGATGCCACCAAACCAGACACCTCTACGCCTCAGCTGAGCTGAGAAATTCTGTCCAAAACAAGTTATGAACAAAATCCGTGACAAAGGGACAGTCCAACGCTCACCGGAATTGGTATTTCACGAGACAAAAAAGTTGAAAAAGTTAACGTTCATGCTTGTTTTGAATTCATATTTTGTGGAATTTATTAATTTTAGGGGAATTAAGTTGTATGCGTGCCTCTGCCTCTGATGACACCAGTGCCTTTTTTTCTTGCCACGCACTCAATGCCAAAGGTAAATGAACATAATTTTGTATTATTCTTTACATTATGTACACTTTGAACGCTTATTTTGGCAGCGGGGCGCTTGGAATGGATTGGGCTATTTACATGTAAAATGGATTTCTACTTATGAAAGCTTCACATTACGAAACGACTTCCGAAACAGATTATTTTTGTAAGTCAAGGCACCACTGTGTAACATTATGTTTGTGATTTTTTTTATTAGTTGACATATTTGAAGTTCTTTTATGAGTCCTGTGAGAAGTACAATTAAATAATAAAATTGACTTACTCTTTATTCTGTGGTTGGAGAAATGTCAGTTAATTGGTTTCAGTCTGGTTTCAGTCTCTTTTATCTATTGCAGTGATTCCCAACCTTTACTGAGCCAAGACAACTTACGTTAGTAACAAACAAAAATGTCACAAAAGGTGGACACGCAAGTAAATTTTCACTTTCTACCATCAAATAAAAGAGCATTTATTGGTTCTGTCTGTTGTTATATGCCGCTGCCATAGATACAGTAGATGATCGAAGGATACATTATTTGTTTTAAATAATATTTTGTGTAAAGTGAAATTTGATAATTGCCCACAGCACACCAGAAGAGCTCTCACAGGACACTAATGAGCCACAGCACACTGATTGGGAGTCACTGATCTACTGTATCAGCCACTGCAATCATATTTCCACTGATTACAATCAAGTTTTCATGAAGCTGAGCAGGTCAGTTTAGGTACTACCTGAAATGTAAACGTCCCTTTATGTACGGACACATAAATACCCACACAGACACACGCACGCACACACACAGACATACACACACACACACGCACCTACACACATGCATGCACACATATACGATTTCTCAGTGAATGTGAGGCATGATAAAGCCTAATGATTTATTTTTACATGTCTACATCTCTGCTTGAGGCAGTACAATTTGTCATTGGATGGAAAAAAATGATGCAGTATCCTGCAATGGGAGAATAATGAAACCACACTACAAAACAATTTGTTTCAATCATTTTTGGAAGATCCATCAATGTAATGTAATTGTACTGTCTGGTCCTGTCAATAAAATTATAAACTGTCATAAAACTGCCACAGTGTAGCATTGTATAGTGGGAACCTTTACATTGGCAATGCATTACAATATTGAGCAAACTTCATTGTGGAAAAGAGGTTTCCTTTCTTTGTGATAATTTGAGATTGGGAGCCTGGGAACTGCAGAGTAACTCAGAATCCAGTTTTATCTGAATGATTTAAAAACCAAACCACATAAAACAGTTTTTAATAATTCTAATAACTTTAATCAAATCATATGTTTTTAAGACTAAATTTCAACATGCTCTAGTATGACCAAAAAAACATTTAAAAAGAAGAAAACAACTTAAATGTAGGCAGGTGCCTGCAAATTTGGGTTTGAAAAACCATCAGCATTAACTTGAAAAAAAATTCAAAAACTCACAGTTAGCCACTGAAAGCCAGTGGAGACTGGTGTAATGTGGTTCGGTTTTATTTTTATTTTTAGACAATCATACGGTGCCTTGCAGTAATCTGACCTGGATGAAATAAAGGCGTGGGTGACCATTGGCATGCCAGAGAAAAGCTTTACTTTCTTTGACTTGTCTGAGTTGTACAAAGCACTCGTCAATTACTGAGTAAAGTAAAAATTACTAAAGAAGAAGTCTGTTGCAAAAAATGACACCTTGGTTTCGAGGGTCTTTCCAAGAAAATTTAAAGAGGACAACCCAGGTTGCTTACATGTGTTCACCAACCTTCTTCGCACCGCGGGACGGTTTGGAGTAGGCATTTTTCTCATGGACCGGATATATATTCAGTGGTGAGCAGTCATAATGAATAAATTATATATAATTTATTTTGATTATATACAATAATTATATATAAATGCAGAGCATGCGCAAGCCATTCAATAAAATTATTGAAAATATTAATCTGTCAGTGTCCTCTATAATACATTATCTTAATTCTATTGTTTTAGTCTTAAATTCCTGTCGAATTTGTCCTGTTTTCCTTGCGAAAAACTAGATAGCTAACAGCTTGTTTCACACATGCGCAATGTGATACCAACTATTATCATGAGTTGCGAGAGGCTGATTACTGGATGTGTGCATTTTGATTCGCAACAAAGCTGTCAGTGAAGCATCTTATCTGGCAATATGCAAAGTGTATGATTGGCTTATGAGAATTGTTCAGCGTGAAACAGTCAATAGTTCAGTTAATCGCTAAGTCACAATAAGTGAAATTAATTCAATTCAGTCTTTATGTCTTTAGTATCGTTTTCCATGATAAATTTTGAGGAAAAGTACAATAAGTGGTCGGCCTACTCCTAAAGGAGTCGTCACAAAAGCGGGGAAAAAATTCATCCATCACTTTCAAGCTACTGGTTATGAGAAAATTAAATGGGTAGCTGGCTGTCTACAGGTTAGCAAACTGTTCTGTTGGCCATGTCTCCTTTTTTTCCACGGAACACACAATCTGGACAACAACAGGTTATGACGATTTAAACAACCTTCACACTTTGATGAGCAAGCACGAGGATAGATCTCCAGACATAATTTGTGTGGTAAAGCGTCCCAGAATTTACCAGTTTCATCCACTCAAATTTATTGTGTAATGCCATGCCGCAACTCTGCTTTGGAATCTGCACACCACTATTTTACCTGAGTCAGTCGATCTTAGAGCCCTACTGGGTTTGTATTCCATAAGCATTTCTTTCATGTATTCCGGGGCCAAACCGTTTAGTGATTTATAGACCAGAAGCAGAACTTTAAAACGTATTCTAAAGATGAGTGGAAGCAAGAGTGTAAAGACTTTAGATTTGGAGTTATATGCTCTGACGTTTTTATTCTGTCAGAACCCGCTGCTGCAGCACTCTAAACGAGCTGCAGCTGTTTATTGCTCTTTTTGGCGAGCCCAGTCATAAGATCATTACAATAGTCAAGTCTACGGTAATCCTTCATTTTTCGCGGTTAACTGGGACCAGAACCACCCGTGAAAAGTGAAAAATCACCACTATCTGGGTACCAGAACATTTAAAATATGTAAACAGTTTTCATACTGAGCATATTTGAGACAAAAAGAGGTATTTAGTTAAATATTTAATTGTAAATTATAGATATAATACATACAGTATTATCAATTTATAATACAAATATACATTATAAAACGCTTACTGTATTACATTACTGTATAGTTACCATTCATCACTCGGAGGCTCTTCCGCTGGAGGCACTGGCGATGTAGCTGAGGTTTTTACCTTTGAGATGAGGAGTTGTTTTTTTGCGTGTATGTGGGTACCAGAATGTGTTAAACATGTTAACACTGCAGTACATATTTATACTTTGCATATTTGAGACAAACATTTTCAACAGTACAAGTGTCTAGTTAAATCTTTATTGATTAAAACCTTGTGCTGCACAGGATTATTTTATTGCAGCACATACATAATTAACTTTCCTCACTCAGAGGATCTTCTTCTGGAGGTACTGACGGTGTAACTGAGGTTTTTACCTTTGAGAAAAACATGGTGATAGGGAGTTGTCTTTTTTCTTCTGCCTCAAAATTCCCCTGTACAAAGACATAACCCCGTCACTACAACTGCTCAACTCAACAGCTCGTACCATATTGTCGTCAATGTCTTATGCAAATTCCACATGACGACGAGCAGCATCGTTGTCGGTGGACGAAGCCTCACCATACAGAGGTACACTTCTAAGGCCGTAATGCTTTTGAAATTTTTCAAACCAACGTTTGCTTGCCGAAATGCCTCGTCCTCGAAAGGGTGAATTGCTCCCTGCAGCACTAGTGCTTGCTTGAGGTTTCTCAGAATCAGCTTTATTGGCCAACTGTGTAAAAACACACAAGAAATTTTTCTCCAGCAGTCAGTGCTGCCCTGGTGGAATATTCAGAATAAAGAACAACAAAGCAAGAACAAAAAACAAGTGACATTTCTGTCTATAGGAACTATTCCTTATAGGTCACAGATGTGCAAGGTGTAAAATCTTCTTCATTTAGAACAGGTAAGAGATAAGTGTATCATCGTCCCAAATTGTGTTACACTTATACAGCATGCCTTTACCCATTTGCGGTTCCCTTTATATGCCAGTGCAATGACAATTGTGCAACGGGAGCAGTTTAAAGTGATGAATCTTGCAATAGTATACAAAATATATTACTAATATGAATACTGATTACTACAATGGGAAAAGGCAAAAAATAGTAGGGTTGCTGATCAAGAATTTAATGACTTAATTGCCAGAGGGAAAAAACTGTTCGAATTCCTGCTAGTTTTGACTTGCATTGATCTGTAGCGGTTTCGCGAGGGAAGGAGCTGGAAGAGCTGGTGGCCAGGATGTGGAGGATCTGAAAGCATCCTGCCTGCCCTGGACCTAGCTGGGTCTAGTGGGTAGAGTGGTGCCGACAAGCTGTTCTGCGGTTTTGATTTTCTGTTGCTGTTGAAGTTTGTCCTTTGTTGTGGTGGCCCCAAACCAGACTCTGATGGAGGTACACAGTACTGATTGGATGACCGATGTGTAGAACTGTCTCAGCAGCTCTTGCAACAGGTCATTGTTCCTCAGAAGCCGCAAGAAGTACATCCTTTGATGGGCTTTTTAGACGATGGAGTTGATGCTCGTCTCCCACTTCAGGTCCTCTGAGACTGTAATTCCCAAGACCTTGAAGGTCTCGACAGTTGACACAAGACAGTTGAACAGCCTCAGGGGCAGTTGTGGTGATGGATGCCTCCTTAAGTCCATAATCATCTCTAGAGTCTTTAGAGTGTTCATCGCCAGGTTTTGTTGATCACACCATAGCTCCAATCTCCCCACATCCTGTTGATACGGAGACTTGTCGTCGTCTTTGATGAGGCTGATGATGATGGTGTAATCTGAGAACTTTAGGAGTTTGACATTTGAATGCCACGAGGTGTAGTCGTTTGTGTAGAGTGAGAAAAACAGAGGGGAGAGGACCTTAGGGTGCCCCGGTGCTGATGGTGCACATGGATGACGTGGTGTCCCCCAGCCCACCTGCTGTGGGCCCGTCAGGAAGTTTAGATCCACCAGGAGATGGCAGGTGAGACACGGAGCTGGAGAGGTTTGGAGGTGAGGACTTCAGGGATGATGATGTTAAACGCAGAGCTTATGTCCACGAACAGGATCCTTGTGTAGGTACTCTCACTGTCAAGATGTTCAAGGATGAAGTGCAGACCCATCCGCAGACCTGTTAGCTCGATAGGAAAACTGGAGAGGGTCCAGATGGGGACCTGTGACGCTCTTGAGGTGGTCCAGCACAAGGCGTTCAAAGGACTTCATGACCACAGATGACCTGAGACTGCTGCTTTTTTGGGGACTGGTATAATGGTGGGACATTTGAAGTTGGTTGATATTTCACACAGTTCTAGAGAACAGTTGAAGATCTTTGTGAAGACAGGAGCAAGTTGGTCTGCGCGGACTTTGAGGCTGGATGGGGACACAAGGTCTGGGTTCGGTGCTGTGTTGATCTTTTGTTGTTTGAAGATCTGTCTAAAGTCCCTTTCATGGATGTTAAATGGTGGAGTGGAAGGTGGTCCGCCTTGGTGGGTGCGTGGTGTGGAAGTGTCTATTTCAAATCTTTAGTAAAATCTATTTAGGTCATCAGCTAGCCCACTCTTGTTTTCTACCTGGGGGGGAACGTTGCTTATATTTAGTGAGCAATTGTAATCTGTGCCAAACTGATTTGGAGTATTTAGCTCCAAGATAGTTTTCCAGTTCAACTGCATAATCCCTCTTTGCAATGTTAACTTCTTTAGTCAGCTGGTTTCTAGTACGATTGTAGGGGGGCCTGTCCCCACTACAGGATGCAATTTCTTTAGCCTGGTGGAGTTAGCCAAGTCTGGCTGAAAACCACGGCTTGTTGTTATTGTACATGCAAAAACTTTTAGTTTGTACACACATCTCACAGAAACTGACATACGGCGTAACAATATTTATGAATTCATCTAGGCTGCAAGCTGAATTTTCAAAGCACTTTCCTCAGCCTCTTCATCATCGTCATTGGGCAGAATTTGATCCTTAAGAGCATTAGCCTTTGTCTTGATCATGTTGGTGTCTAAAGTCACTGTCTTTTTTCTGCAATCCGCTATCCACAAAGTGAACGCACCTTCCATCAGAACAATCCTCTTATTCTGCAGAGTCAGAACATATTTCGCTTCCCCATTAAAAGTTATTGAGGCGGTATACGGATGTCTGCCTCATCCTAAAATTTTATGCAGTGTACTGTGATGCAAGACAAAAAGGATAACTTCTGCCGTCTTTCATCATACCTGAAAATTTTACTTTTTCGCCGATTGTCATCATCCTCCTCTTCCTTTTAGGCGCTTCAGAGGAATTTTTCGCATTAGCACAGCGCTTGTGCAGCATTGTGAACACGAGAGGTTATCACGCAGTCAACAGAGTAGACGAAAATGGCGGAAAGGAAGGAAAAAGGGGAGGGTGGAATGGAAGTTACTGGGTGAGGCTGCGCTGATGCGCACCCAATCAGATCACGAGATAAATTCACAAATGCTCTCATTGGTCGATGTCGATGAAGGTAAATCTAACGTGTGTGCAAACTATTCAAGCACTTACACTACAGGAAAGTCAAATGCAGCCCTATGGTGGCACAAACCAGTGCAATCTGTAGGCCGGTCCCAAGCCCGGATAAATGCAGAGGGTTGCGTCAGGAAGGGCATCCGGCGTAAAAATGGTGCCAAACAAATATGATATATTCATCTTAAGAATCCCATACCGGATCGGTCGTGGCCCGGGTTAACCACGCCCACCCCCGGCACTGCTAACCTGCAGGGCGTCCGTGGAAATTCAGCTACTGTGGGTCGAAGACAAAGAAGAGGAGGAAACCGGATCCATCGTCAGAAGAAAAAGAGGAATGCACAGAGCCTACAACTGGGTGTAGGGACTTTGAATGTTGGGACTATGACAGGAAAAGATCAGGAGTTGGTAGACATGATGATTAGGAGAAAGGTTGATATTCTGTGCATCCAAGAGAGCAAGTGGAAAGGTAGTAAGGCTAGAAGTTTAGGAGCAGGATTTAAATTATTCTACCACGGAGTAGATGGGAAGAGAAATGGAGTAGGGGTTATTTTAAAGGAAGAGCTGGCTAAGAATGTCTTGGAGGTGAAAAGAGTATCAGATTGAGTGATGAGACTAAAATTTGAAATTGAGGGTGTTATGTATAATGTGGTTAGCGGCTATGCCCCACAGGTAGGATGTGACCTAGAGTCGAAAGAGAAATTCTGGAAGGAACTTGATGAAGTAGTTCTGAGCATCCCAGACAGGGAGAGAGTTGTGATTGGTGCAGATTGTAATGGACATATTGGTAAAGGAAATAGGGGTGATGAAGAAGTGATGGGTAAGTACGGCATCCAGGAAAGGAACTTTGAGGGACAGATGGTGGTGGACTTTGCAAAAAGGATGGAGATGGCTGTAGTGAACACTTATTTCCAGAAGAGGGAGGAAGATATAGTGACCTACAAGAGCAGAGGTAGAAGCACGCAGGTGGATTATATTTTGTGCAGACGATGTCATCTGAAGGAGGTTACTGACTGTAAAGTAGTGGTAGGGGAGAGTGTAGCTCGACAGCTTAGGATGGTAGTGTGTAGGATGACTCTGGTGGTGGGTAGGAAGATTAAGAAGACAAAGGTAGAGCAGAGAACCATGTGGTGGAAGCTGAGAAAGGAAGAATGTTGTGCGGCCTTTCGGAAAGAGGTGAGACAGGCTCTCGATGGACAGCAGAAGCTCCCGGAAGACTGGACTACGACAGCCAAGGAAATCAGAGAGACAGGCAGGAGAGTATTTGGTGTGTCTTTTGGTAGGAAAGGGGAGAAGGAGACTTGGTGGTGGAACCCCAAAATATAGGGAGTCATACAAGGAAAGAGATTAGCGAAGAAGAAGTGGGGTACCGAGAGGACTGGCGAAAGGTGTCTGGTGTGTTCTGTGACAGAGGATTCTCTGCTAGGATGAAGGGTAAAGTTTATAAAAGAGTGGTGAGGCCAGCCATGATGAACGGATTAGAGACGGTGGCACTGAAGAGACAACAGGAAGCAGAACTGGAGGTGGCAGAAATGAAAATGTTGAGTTTCTCTCTAGGAGTGAGCAGGTTGGGTATGATTCAAAATGAGCTCATTAAAGGGACAACCAACGTTAGATGTTTTGGAGACAAGATTCGAGAGAGCAGACTTCGATGGTTTGGACATGTTCAGAGGCGAGAGAGTGAGTATATTGGTGGTAGGGTGCTGAGGATGGAGCTGCCAGGCAAAAGGGCGAGAGGAAGACCAAAGAGAAGGTTTATGGCTGTGGTGAGGGAAGACATGAGGGCAGTTGGGGTTAGAGAGGAAGATGCAGGAGATAGGCAAAGATGGCAAAAGGTGACACGCTGTGGCGACCCCTAACGGGACAAGCCGAAAGGAAAAGAAGAAGAAGACAGTACATGAAAGTCACAGTATCTGGTCAATGTGGGAGGGGGAAAAAAGTGGTAAGACTCATTCCAATCAGTTTTCTCTACGGGGAATATAAGCACTGCCACACAGCTGCAGGAATCTTAAGTGGTTTTTTTTTGTTTTTTTTTTTATCATCAACACATAAGAAAGCCTCCTCTCACATACATCTTTCAGAGCTACAGACATTCACAATCTGAGGAAAAGATCAAAACAGTATTGACCAATCACGTGCCTTGTATCAATGCATCTTCCAGCAATATGCCAATATGGGTGTATTTTTCCAAAGTTTTTTTTTCGGCGGGGGGAGGGGTGAAAAAATGCTAAGCACTGAAGCTGGAAAAAGTGAAGCACAGAGTAGGAGCGCTTTACCTGAGATAACACCATGGATGAGGTTCTCCTGGTCTGTTTGACAGATGCAAGCCTTCACTGTAGTTATGTTCTTCAGATGATAAGATGCAGTTTTAGTTACTGATTTGATTTGACTGTTGAAGATCCTGTCGGAATCTATGAGCTTGGTCTTTACTTTTTAAAGATAATGAGTCCAGAACTTTTAATTTTTTTTTGCTTGATTGCCCAAAACAATTATTTCAGTTTTGTTGAGGGAAATTTTGGCTCATCCAGTTATTTATCTGCTTTAGACAGTGGCACAACAGCTCAACTGAACAATAATCATCTGGAGACACTGCTATGAATAACTGTGTGTCGTCTGCGTAGCTATGACAGTCAAAACTAAAGTTCTGAAACATTTGACCCAAGGATCGCATATTCAGGAGTTAATAATGGATCATCCAACTGGAATTCATTGTGAGCAAAACCCACAGATGTGCGAAATCTAAAAGGGAGGACAAGACATCAGCAGATTAGCAGAGGGGAGAGGACACAACCTTAGGGTGCCCCAGTGCTGATACTGCACGTGGATGAGGTGGTGTCCCCCAGCCTCACCTGCTGTGTCCTGCCCGTCAGGAAGTTTAGATCCACCGGAAGATGGCAAGTGAGACACTGAGCTGGAGAAGTTTGGAGGTGAGGAGTTCAGGGATGATGGTGTTAAACGCAGAGCTTATGTCTACGAACAGGATCCTTGTATAGGTACCCTCGCTGTCAAGATGTTCAAGAATGAAGTGCAGACCCATGTTGACAGCATCATCCCAAAGACCTGTTAGCTCGATAGGAAAACTGGAGAGGGTCCAGATGGGGACCTGTGACGCGCTTGAGGTGGTCCAGCACAAGGCGTTCAAAGGACTTCATGACCACAGATGACCTGAGATTGCTGCTTTTTTTGGGGACCAGTATAATCGTGGAACATTTGAAGGAGGTTGGTACTTCACACAGTTCTAGAGACCTGTTGTTGATCTTTGTGAAGACAGGAGCAAGTTGGTCTGCGCAGACTTTGAGACAGGATGTGGACACAAGGTCTGGGTTCGGTGCCTTGTTGATCTTTTCTTGTGTGAAGATCTGCCTAACGTCCCTTTCATGGATGTTAAATGGTGGAGTGGAAGGTGGTGCGGCTTGGTGGGTGCGTGGTGTGGAAGTGTCTATTTCAAATCTGTAGTAAAACCTATTTAAAGCCTATTTAGGTCAAACATCAGCAGATTACCGAGAAATCCAGCTGGCCTGTCCTTTGGTCGACCTCACTCTCGAGTGAGCGGCAATGGATGGTCGCTTCAACAAAGAGCAAGAAAAAAGGTGAGTCAATGCAAAACACTGACATTGGAGTTACAAATAGATTTGAGCCACCTTTACTCAAGCATAGCCAAAAATGCATATCCCCAAGACTACTAAAAGGTATGATATCAATCTAATCAAATGAAAACCCTTGAATATCACTATATGCTGCGCATACTACGAAATAATATGCGCTTCTCCACAAGGTGCTTGCACGAATAAAATGGAATAAAAATAGAACATCTTAGGTTTGAGGTAAAATAGATGGGTAAATCAAGGCACAGTTATTGGTAAAAGAACATAAAATAAATAATAAATCCATGCATGAAGTGTATTGTACCTGCTTCGATAGAAAGAACATTCTCTAGACTAAAGTGGATCAAAACCAATCCATTTTTTCTTGTAGCGGGGAATGTATGTTTATGTGGGTACCAGATTGTTTAAAATATGTAAACAGTATTTGTACTTTGCATATTTAAGACAAAAAGAGGTATTTAGTTAAACCTTTAATTATAAAACCTTATAAATATAATATATACAGTATTATAAATTTATAATATTAATATGAATTATAAATCTCCTCCTCTATTATATGACTGTTTAGTTACCATTCATCACTCAGAGACTTCCCCTGGGGGGGGTTTGTGGGTACCAGAATGTTTAATCAACAGTACAACATTTATCCTTTTAAATCTAAAGATAAAAATTACAACAGTACAAGTGTCTAGTTAAATAATAACAATAAAACATTTTTATTGCGGTTCAGAAAGTCACAAACAAAGAAAATGTATGTCTTCTCGTGAAGAGCTCCGAATGTTCATCCAGAAATACAATTATGTTTAGGGCCGGCCCTGGTACATTTACCAGGCCACGTACATGGATGAGCAACTGTATATGGGGATACTGTCTTCTAAGTGCGGTCGTACAAGAGAATAGGCCATATCCAAATGTTTTACTTTTTCATCGCTCGTCATAATCTTCCTCTTTCTCAGTCACCGTGCCGTTTTTCTGCAATTAGCGTGATGCACTGAAGCACAATAGGTGAAGCCTGAAGTAGAGACAGATGACTGTGTACATTGGAGATCTATAAATTATAACAATAATCTTTGGGTCACCTTCAACTAAAAAACACAGATATTCAAAGGATCTAAAATCACCCTGTATAATTTCTTTACACTGAAATACTGTAATGACTTGAAACAGAATACTAGCGGGCGAAAAGATGCCTGAAGAGTGGAGGAAAAGTGTTCTAGTTCCCATTTTTAAGAACAAAGGGGATGTTCAGAGCTGTGGGAACTATAGAGGAATAAAGTTGATGAGCCACACAATGAAGTTATGGGAAAGAGTAGTGGAGGCTAGACTCAGGACAGAAGTAAGTATCTGCGAGCAACAGTATGGTTTCATGCCTAGAAAGAGTACCACAGATGCCTTATTTGCCTTGAGGATGCAAGTGGAAAAGTACAGAGAAGGTCAGAAGGAGCTACATTGTGCCTTTGTGGATCTAGAGAAAGCCTATGACAGAGTACCAAGAGAGGAACTGTGGTACTGCATGCGTAAGTCTGGTGTGGCAGAGAAGTATGTTAAAATAGTACAGGACATGTATGATGGTAGCAGAACAATGGTGAGGTGTGCCTTAGGTGTGACAGAGGAATTTAAGGTGGAGGTGGGACTGCATCAGGGATCAGCTCTGAGCCCCTTCCTATTTGCAGTGGTAATGGATAGGCTGACAGATGAGGTTAGACTGGAATCCCCTTGGACCATGATGTTCGCAGATGATATTGTCATATGCAGTGAAAGCAGGGAGCATGCAGAGGAACAATTGGAAAGATGGAGACATGCACTGGAAAGGAGAGGAATGAAGATTAGCCGAAGTAAAACAGAATATATGTGCGTGAATGAGAAAAGTAGAGGGGGAAGAGTGAGGCTACAGGGAGAAGAGATAGCGAGGGTGGACGACTTCAAATACTTGGGGTCAACAATACAGAGCAATGGAGAGTGTGGTCAGGAAGTGAAGAAACGGGTCCAAGCAGGTTGGAACAGCTGGCGAAAGGTGTCTGGTGTGTTATGTGACAGAAGAGTGTCTGCTAGGATGAAGGGCAAAGTTTACAAAACAGTGGTGAGGCCGGCCATGATGTACGGATTAGAGACGGTGGCACTGAAGAAACAACAGGAAGCAGAACTGGAGGTGGCAGAAATGAAGATGTTGAGGTTCTCGCTCGGAGTGACCAGGTTGGATAGGATTAGAAATGAGCTCATTCGAGGGACAGCCAAAGCTGGATGTTTTGGAGACAAGATTCGAGAGAGCAGACTTCGATGGTTTGGACATGTTCAGAGGCGAGAGAGTGAGTATATTGGTAGAAGGATGCTGAGGATGGCGCTCCCAGGCAAAAGAGCGAGAGGAAGACCAAAGAGAACGTTTATGGATGTGGTGAGGGAAGACATGAGGGCAGTTGGGGTTAGAGAGGAAGATCCAGGAGATAGGCTAAGATGGCAAAAGATGACACGCTGTGGCGACCCCTAACGGGACAAGCCGAAAGGAAAAGAAGAAGAAGACTGTAATGACTTGAAAATAACAGCAATACCACTGCCTTTTTTCCCTAATTCGATATTTCTTCATAAAATAAAAATTTGCTGGTGTTACCTCATTTAAAATGCAACCACAGCCACTTTCTGTTAACCACATTTCTTTTAATAACAGTCCAGCTCATAGGTTGTAATGATGATTAGCCAGTGACCTGACATTAAAAACGGCTAGTCTCATAGAGATAACTGGAGACAATGGTCTGATAGATTCACATTGTATCCTCACTAAGTTTGAAGTTCTACTTTTTTATACCATCTCTCTTTGGTGAACTTTCTGTCCCTGGTAATTACAGTGATGAAAAAAGGCCTTCTCCCTTAAAGAGTTTGAGTTATTCTGGAAAGACCCTGCATATTCACAGATGAGATTTTTTATGGGTGGAGGAAGGGCCTTTCATATCTCAGTGTGCGGTGGTTTCAGGGGACGGGGGATGGGAGGAGGATCTTGGCGTGATGTGGCCTGGATTCCAACATTGAAAATGGACTTCACTCTATCTATTAGACTTAACACTGCATTTAGGCTAGTTGAAAGTGAGTTTTGCACCGGGCTTGGCTCCAATGGGGCAGGAAGAGGTGTGGAAAATTTAAAGTGCTGTTTCATCTCATTTGTCATTTGCTCCTCCGATTGTTTGGCTGAGTCCAATGCATCAGTCTGCACCTTGTCTTGTTTGGGAACAACTTCATCTTTTTGTCTTTAGTTGGTTCCACATTTTTACCATTTTTGGGGCTGTTGAATGACATACACAGTACAAAATGTTGGTAGCCAATACCTTAACTCCTTGTCAATTTAGACTATCTGCACTCCCAAAAAGTGGAGAAGTTGTCAATGAAACTCACTTGAAGACGGTGAATCTTCATTTCTAGAATTGACACCCTCTGTGTCATGGGCGTCTCCTTGCTCGACCCGGTGCGCAGCTGCTCCGGTGATCAGACTCATCCACTTGCTTCTTGTTTGTGCTGATTATTGTTGATATATATTGCCACACGTGTGGTCTGCTCCTTCGCCAGATCGTTGTACGTTGATGTCACGTTCCCGCAATTCCATGTTCATGTCTTTGATCCTTTGTGTACCCTGCCTCGTTGATGACGTGACCTCTTTGCTTTGTGATCCAGACACTGTTGCCTGTTTGGACTGCCTAACCGTGTATTGATCTTGGATCAAATAAATATGCTCCCTAAACTGTACCTGGTCTCATGAGTCATGCATCTTGGGTTCACCTTCAAATTCTGGTAATGGCAGTCTGCAGTAGTCCAATATAATCCTCAATTTAAATGGAAGGAAAATTGACAGCTAATCTTCTTGGTAACACCAGGCTTGTGTTAATTAGTGTGAAGCTCTCATGAGGTGGTGAGAGAGTTTTGGAAAATATTTCAATACAGCAACAACCTTGGCTAATTAGCTCATTTGGCAGCGAAGGTGTCCAAAATATGTTCAAATATACATAAACATTCCTATGTAGGTGGGGAAGTGGTATATTCGGCAATCGATTTTAGCACTGAGTCAACAGAAACTGGGTTAAGGACCGATGAGCTCACCAAAATGTCCCGTGCTCTGCCCCCTTCGCACAATCCCCCAAAAAATGGTGAAGTGTAACTAGCACAAAAAACAGTTAAAAAAATGCACAAGGATAGACAAAATTCAAATGTCAGAAGATAATGCTATATTTAGCGATTGATTTAGCTTAGGCAGGCACATCGCCATGCATAAAACGTGCACTGCATTCAAGGATACCCACGAAACCTCGAAAACAAAGCTACCCCCTCGCAAAAATTCAAAATATACTCAAAAAGTGAAACAAAGACGAAAGCTGTTAAGTCGGAAGAGGAAAAACAGTCAGACTGAACTTCCGGACTCGCGCAGTGTCTTCATGCCTGGAACAGTGTCTGGCATCACTTCCTCTACATCACTTCCCCAGTTGAGAAATGCTAGACTTGACTTTGGTGGCACAAGAATGCTGGGACATGGTGATGGTGTCATGATCCTGCCGCTTCAGCACGAGCTGTGCGGGTGCCCGCGTGGCTGCGCTGATTGGGAGGCACACACCTGCGCCTCATGCGGGCTGATCATCCCTGTGTATATATAGGACCCGGTGACGACTGGTCCTCCGCCAGTTCGTTGAGCTTTATGTCCCGTTCCAGCACTCTCGTATTCCTGACTGAACCTGTGTGTACCGACCTCCGTCCGTTCTCTGACCAACCTTGTAAGCCTGACTCCTTGATACTTCTGCCTGCGTTGATTGTTTCCCCGTGTACCGACTCCTGCCTGTCCGCTCATCTGTTCTCTTCGCCCGACGTCACAACTACCGCTGCTGCACCGGACTGCCTGCTCGATCCCCGACCTCTGCATACAATAAACGTGTCTCTTCTTGAACTACCTTGCGTCTTCCGAGTCCCTGCATTTGGGTCCTAATCTCGTTTCCGATGGGACGTGAAAGATGGGACAAAATACACTCACAAAAGCTCTTAAACTCACGCTAAGAGCACGAGCGAAGGTTGTTCACCCCGGATCGTGCACCAACTAAACAGGAAGAAGAAGGGGATACCACGAGCTGGTTGTCACAGGAACAACAACAATAGGCGGGGGGCCTTTCCTAAGCCAGGTTCACAAGAAACGCAAACTGCGAGGCCAAGGTGGCCTGGTGGTCTTTAAGGTGGAGACAGAGATCTGTCATTTTTTTTTTTTTTTTGTATCGCAATGCTCAAAGAGCATCGTTCTCCGTGCAAAAGTCTGCTGGGTCCATGTCTGGCCAGTTCGTTCTGTGATGAGGAAGTGGCAAGGGACCCAAATAGAGGACTCCGAGGCAAGGACGTGCACTGACCAAATGGAATGAGATCTGAGTTAGACCACTTACCTGGAGTTGCTATGTAGGATTCTGCTCTGACTGCCTGGGCTAGTTACTGAGGTAGAACCACTTTCCCGATGGCATCTATCTGACGCCTCTTCTCTTTAAATGGGCTCTTGTGCCATTTTCAGGAAGATTGTACAGCACTATACTCTGTGATAAATGTTGCCCATTCCACATCCATTGCAGCCTGGTGAACCTCAGAGGGGGATTTCCATCTCCATTCTCTTCTCAAGGTTTCTATCTTCCTCAAATAAGGTTTTGAAATGTTACTTACCTAATTAGGGCATGTCATTAATCATTGCACTGTGAACCTGTGATGCTATTTGAGACTCTTTTGTGATGAATGAATATAGAAATAAAATTTAACAAAACGTAGTTGTAACTTTGTCTTTTTTTTATTTTTTGATTTTCAAGCAAAGTGTTGAAGTTTAAACTGCGGTCTATTGTACTGAAGTAGAATAATGTTGTTTTTTTAATTGAAGCCTCTGTCTCAGTTTTAATGAACACTTGAGCGTACTGTATTTTAATGTTGGTCATGATGGACCTGGAAGACTTTTTTTAGGTGGTACTCGGTGTAAAAGGTTTGAGAATTACTGACTTTATCTATCATAAAATCTGATGATATTTGAATGATTGCATTCATAATTGCAGAATGGTCAATATATAGTACCAACTTTATATAGATTCCATTGGTTTGTATTTGCACCACCATGGATAACTGTAACCTCACAAAGCTGCTTGGACAGCTGTAGATGCTGCTTTATTTTTTTTAAGTGGGCCTCAAGATGTCATTCAGCCTGCGTTGAACTGAAAGCAGTCCTCGTGGTTTTGGCTGTGTGTGGTCTATTTCAAATCTGAAATATCTTTATGTGTCCCAAGACTTGGTCTGAGTGTTATGGCAAAATGAAGAGTTCACTTGTAATACTACCACGTTAAATAATCATGGATGTAAATTGTGGTATGCACCACAAAATGATGTACAAAGTGAGTTCCTGCTGTTCAAGGGCCAAAAACCATCAGTGACATTTTACCTCCTGTCACGTGTGTTTGCTATTCTTTTGTCACCAGCCAAGAAGCCCCACGCTTAATACAGTGAAGAAAATAAGTACATGAACACAGTGCTTTATTGCAGGTTCTCCCACTTACAAATCATGGAGGGGTCTGAAAACTCCAGACCTTAACCCAAAAGAAAATGTTTGGATGGAGCTGAAACTCCGTGTTTCTCAGTGACACCCCGGAAACCTGTCTGATCTGGAGAAAATCTGTGTGGAGGAGTGGGCCAAAATCCCTCCTGTGGTGTGTGCAAACCTGGTGGACAACGACAGGAAAGGTTTCACCTCTGTAATTGCAAACAAAGGCTACTGTACGAAATATTAACATTGGTTTTCTCAGGTGTTCAAATATTTATTTGCAGCTGTATCACACAAACAAATCTTTAAAAAGTCATACACTGTGATTTCTGGATTTATCTTTTTAGATTATCTCTCTCACAGTGGACATGCACTTACGATGAATATTTCAGACCCCTTCATGATTTCTAAGTGGGAGAACTTGCAATATAGCAGGGTGTTCAAATACTCATTTTCTTCACTGTATGCTAACTATTTTTGGGTCAGGCAACGATGGAGTAAATGTGTCACTGTTAATTTAGGAGGTTGGTGTGAAAACCAGTGCCACACATTTTGAGAAAATTGAAACTCTTCAATTTCGTGTTCAGGATTTTCATTTGAAACTGTAACTTTCAAGAAAGTGTAACTTGATGAACTGTGGCTTGTCTTTATGATTTGCTTGTACGCTCAAGGTATAAAATACAGGTTTTTGGGATTTGCATTGTTTTAGTTTTACACAACTGCAAAAATAAATTTGAAAAATTCAAATAACTGTATTGATCCATCCATCCATTTTTTGAGTCACTTAACCTCACTAGGGCTGCAGGAGTGCTGGAGCCTATCCCAGCTACCAAAAGGCAGGAGGTAGGGTACACCCTGAACTGGTTGCCAGCCAATTGCAGGGCACATGGAGACAAACTACAGTCGCACTCAGACTCACACTTACGGGCAATTTAGAGTCTCCAATGTTTTGGGGATTTGGGAGGAAAAAGGTGTGCCTGGAGAAGACCTAAGCAGGCACGGGGAGAACATGGAAACTCTGAACTGTGAGGCCAAGGGTCAAAGCAGTTGCGCACCAATGTCATCAACTGTATGGATATTTTTTTTTAACTTATTTTAGTTATCTGTGTTTAGGCAAATTCCACTGTATGAATATCTCAGGATACAAAACAAATTGGGACTGAAGATTTGGATATGTATGTGTAATAAATACTTAAATATGCTGCAGGCAGACACATCACCAACTCTTTTTTTCTCTTTTGATTTTTTTTCCCCCAGCAGTAGCAGCGGGACACCAAACAGCAACAGGCTGCTTTTTGAATGAACTGTGACAAGGTGGTGTTCTTTTTCACCCTCCCTCTGCCGTATATCTTCCGGGAACCCTAATAGGCTCCATGCAGAGTAATGTGACCAATCAAATCATCCTCGGCCTGGAACTGGAAGTTGCAGATCAGCAGGACAGAGAGCATCGTGCTCACGACAGCTGCAGCATTAAAGGAAAAAAATTCTCTGTAGTGACACAAACAGTGTTTGTCTCAGGACAGGGATTTTACAGGGATTTTTCTCCCTGTCAAGCCAACGGAACTACTATTTGCAGCATTTCAATTGCTTTTGTCCACTTTTTCCACTTGGCAGACCTCAAACCAGCTCATTGGCGAAAAGGTCAAAGGGCCTCTCTGTAACCCTGACTGCAGAGTGAGGTGAGTCCACAGAAAAGACTCTCATATCAGAACAATGAGCTGTGACGTGATCAGTATACTCAATTTAAGGAAACAAAATTAACGTGAGTTGTTGTCACAGTCAACAAACCACAATTTATAAATACAATACAATACAATGTATCAATATTTAACTTTATCCAGTATATATGACTTCTTTGTTCAAGAATTAATATTCTTTAAAGCGCAAAACTGTTAAATTGAGCCATTCGTACACTATGACTCATTTTTGACATTGGTGTTTGTACTGCATTGAATATGGATGGTCATACAAGGGTCTATGCGAGTTCATACATCCTCAATTGGTCGAACAAATGTGACAAAGTACTGCGAGTTAGGAAGTCATGTTTTTTTTATATTAGGTTGTACAAAGGTGGCGTGTACATGGGGAGAAATGGCTGACTGGTCTCAGTCCCGTGTCAACACCATTACTAGGTCTTAAGTATGACTAGCTTCGGGGTATTTTACTACACATATGTTATAAAAAGTACGGCACTGTTTGTTTTTTATTGGATGTATGAACAAATGACTTGGATGAAGTTTTTTTGTAGATATATCATATATTGATTGTCATATATTGATTTAGCGTGGACATTGATGAAAAAATATCACATTTAATTGTAGCTATATTAGTACCATGGACTCTATGATATAGAGTTCATTATTGTTCCTGATGCCACTGATTGATTTAATTAATTGATTTAAAAGTCAAGAGTATACTTCCCCTCACCTTCTCAAAATATGCTACTTTTTTTTTTTAATGCGATGTCAACCGTTTAAAGGGGACAGCAATATTTTGAAAAAAAAATTCTTGATGGGTTTCGAGTTTAGATTGCAAAAACCCTCACTAGTAAAGTAAAGTAGTAGATGTTATCATAGTCGATGCCCAATGCAACCAAACCAAACATTCATTTTCTTTGTGTGAAAAAAGATCTCTAACTATTGCAGATATTCTGAATCAAAATGCTCATGACTATTGAGGTGCATACACATTTGCTTTTTTTTCATCATATTTTCCAACATTTTTAAAGTAAAATTTGAAACTTAGCAAGATGACCCCAGTTAGTCCAAAATTAAAAATCTGGTGATAAAATTAAGTAAATAATTACGGACCCTCTAACCCTAACCCTATTAGAATCCTGACCATTACATAAATAGAAAACTAATAATAATACAGTGTATAGGAGTGGATAGCCAAACAACTCATCAATCTAAAAATTTGCCAGAAGACACTGGATCTTATGGAATTTGGATTCCAGGACCACCATTCTACCGACTCAACCATTTCTCTTTTCCTCGAAAAAATGTGCTTTATGGATCAAAATTTTTTTTATCAGTGTTATATATGATAGCATATTTGTACTACTAGTAGTACAAATGTAGTAGTAGTAGTTCTAGATTTGAAAATGCCTTTTGTTTCTGTTAAGCATCAAATTTCATTCAACAAAATAGCCCATTTTAACTTTACTACTCAAGCTGTTGAGAGTAAGAAATTATATCTTTTAACAGAACGTAGTACGGTCAGGCCAATAGCGCAAACTCCTTATTCTTTTACTGTTATTCCAGATTCCACAAAGTTCCATCCTTGAACCGATTTAATTTTCTTTGTTATGTTATGAGGCACCTCCATTGATCAGGTGGTAAAGCGTTGGCCTCACAGTTTTGAGGACCCGGGTTCGATCCCGGCCCCGCCTGTGTGGAGTTTGCATGTTCTCCCGGTACCTCTGTGGGCTTTTTCCAGACACTCCGGTTTCCTCCCACATCCCCAAAACAGGCAACATTAATTGGACACTCTAAATTGCCAATAGGGGTGATTTTTGAGTGTTGCTGTTTGTTTCCATGTGCCCTGCAATTGGCTCGCAACGAGTTCAGGATGTACCCCGCCTCCAGCCCGTTGACAGCTGGGATAGGCTCCAGCACTCCTCGCGACCCTCGTGAGGATAAGCATTAAAGAAAATGGATGGATGGTTATGTTATTATGATGGCACAGTGGAGCATTGGCCTCACAGTTCTGAGGACTGGGGTTCAAATCTAGGCCTCGCTTATGTGGATTTTGCATGTCCTCCATGTGCCTGTGTGGGTTTTCTATGGGCATTCCTCCCACATCCCAAAATGATGCATTAATTGGAGTGATTGTGAGTGTTTTCTGTCTCCATGTGCCCTGCTATTGTCTGGCACCCAGTTCAGAACATAGCCCACCTCTTGCCCGAAGATAGCTTGGACAGGCACCAGCACTCCTGTGACCCTTGTGAGGATAAGTAGCTCAGAAAATGGATGGAGGGATGTCATGTTATAGTCTGCCTAATGATTGCTATGATAACATTCGAATGTATGTGGATGACCAGCAGCACATTCTCACCTGTGTGGCGTTTGCATGTTCTCCCCATGCCTGTGTGGGTTTTCTCTCGGTACTCCAGTTTCCTCTCACATCCCCAAAATATGCCTAGTAGGTTAATGGAAGACTCTAAACTTACGGTATGTGTGTTTGTGAGTGACAATGGTCATTTGGCTCTAAAATTGCCTGGCAACCAGTTCAGGGTTTACCGCACCTCCTGCGTAAAGATAGCTGGGATAGGCTTCACTACACATGCAAAACTAGTGAGGATAAGCAGTACAGAAAATGAAAGAATGTGGATGACTGGTAATTTTTACAAATAATTAAAATATTGACACTAGCACCAACTCAAATATTGTTACAGTATGGTTGTCAACCGACTCTGCAACTGAACACTACTCAGCTATATATGATCCATTCATCCATCCATTTTCTGAGCTGCTTATCATCACAAGGGTCGCAGGAGTGATGGCGTCAATCCAAGCTGTCATCAGGCAGGAGGCAGGATACAACCTGAACTGTTTGCTAGCCAATCGCAGGGCAAATGGAGACAGACAACAGTCGCACTCGCAATCACACTTAGGGGCAATTTAGAGTGCCCAATTGATGTTGAATGTTTTTGGGGTGTGGGAGGAAACCAGAGTGCCCGGAGAAAACCCACGCAGGCCCGGGGAGAACATACAAACTCCACACAGGCGGGGCTGGGATTTGAATCCACAGTCCTCAGAACTGTGAGGTCAACACTCAACAGCTGCATCACCGTGCTGATATGTATGATATTCTTTAAAAAAAAAAAACTCACCCAAAACACAGCAAAAATATTCCAACATGTTTTTAGCAAGGAGAGCTATAAATTGTTTTATGAATGAAAGTATCAGGGTTTTGCTTTAGACTGTACTCTGTCGCTTAAGTGCCAGATTGGGGGGAAAAACAACTGCGACACGTTCTAATTGAACTTGCATAAACAAACAAACAAGAGCTGCTCTGACAAGGCTGTTGCTCTAACTTTCCTGCACTGAGTGATTCTCTCGTACATTGACTACTATATTACTATCTGGTCATTTCCTCAAGCAACAAATCCTAAACCTGTAAACACCCTGCACACAAAGAGCCTTGAAAACCTTGGAGCAAAAAAAAAAAAGTTTTCATATCATTATTGAAACAGTATTTGAAAGTACAACTTGCTCAGCTATGAACATACTTGCACAAGATATAAAGTTGTTCACAGACTAGGATACGGATACTCACTCTTGACTATCTAACTAACTTGAATTTCTTGCAACTGCAAGCCATTTGCCAATTTGACAGAGCTGTCTATGCCAAGATGAGTATACTGAAGCACGATGGCTGTGGCTCAGTTGGTAGAGAAGATCATGACTGAAAAGGTCACTGGTTCGAATGCCAGCACTGATTGTTGTCAAATTTTATATGCGGTTGGTAGGCTTCCAAAGACCATTTTTTTTTCAACCTTTTTCGAGCCAACGGCACACTTTTTCATGTAAAAAATCCCACAGCATACCACCTGCAGAAAGTGTAAAAATGAATCTTCGTCACCTATATGAACAATATACAGTCATTCTCACTAAAGCATAGTGAATAAAAATCAAACAAACAAACAGAATACATTTAATAATCATATTTTATTCACTCAATGCAACACCTTTGCTTGCTTGAATGAACATTGAGCAGATATTCTGTCAGGAATTGATGAAAGACATAGATAAAGCTCTTTCTCAAAGGTCTCAGTCTCTCTTTGATTTTACATCTTATAGCAGTCAGGCTTTAAAAGCTCACCTCACAGAGATATGTTGTGGAAAATGGAAGCAATCTCTAAACAGCTTTGTTTGACAGAATGCGGTACTCCTTAGCTTTAGCCAACCAAAAACTGTCCGAAGGTATATCAGCAAAGCTTGTCTCAGTTCAGTTAGTACATCCTGTTCCTGAAAAGTCACGTCTTTTCCACCAATCGATGCTGAACTGTATGGGTCCCTCAACCACTCAAAGGATTGAATATGGAGGCTGAAGAAAAATAAAATTACATCTTCTCCTTGACTGTTTTAAATGTCTCACTATTATCTCACATAAAGCTGCTGTGTTGACATTTTGCCATTGTTTGGTGACTATGAACATTTCCAGATTTCTATTTTCCATGTTGTTTCCAGAGTGGCAGTTTTGAGCAGAATCAATTTATTTAATCTGTGCTTGTAAACAGGTTTTCATTCCAGCCTTGCATACATGTATTCAATTCATTCAGATGATGAAAAATGTCAGCCAGGTATGCCAAATTTGCACACCACTCATCAGTTGCAAGCAGTTTTGCATAATCATAATCATAATCAGACCCCTCATTTGTCACAAAAACTTTTATTTCCTGCACTAGTTCATAAACATGGGCCAGTACCTTGCCACAGGCCAAAATTCATACGAAACAATAAGTTGGCAGGTTAGCTTGGTTGGTTGCGTTGTTGGCATGGTAGGAAAATTGAAAAGCAAAAATTGCCAAAAGGTGTGAATGTGAGTGCAATGTTTGTTTGTATGTTCTCTATGATTGGCTGGCAAACAGTTCAGGGTGTAGCCTGCCTCCTGACCGAAGATAGCTGGGATTGGCTCCAGCACTCCTGCGCGACCCTTGTAAGGATAAGTGAATCAGAAAATGGATGGATGGACGGTAAATAAAATGATAAAGCTGCTTCATGTAATAAACTGTTAAAAATATTTTAAAAACCTTAAGCCAGGATAAGACTGTAACACTGTTAGACATTTAATGAGGGTTTTGCAGTAATTGACTGGCAACAGTATCACAATCAACGTTTTAATTTTTGTGGTAATAGTAAAGTAAACAGTAGAAGGGTGGCACAGCTGTCAAGCGTTGGCCTCACAGTTCTGAGGACCGGGGTTAAAATCCCGGCCCCACCTGCGTGGGTTTTCTCCGGGAATCCGGTTTCCTCCCACATCCCAAAAACATGCATTAATTGGAGACTCTAAATTGGCACTAGGTGTGATCTTGAGTACGACTGTTGTCTGTCTCCATGTGCCATGCAATTGGCTGGCAACCAGTTCAAGTGTACCCTTCCTCCTGATGATAGCTGGGATAGCCTACAGCATTCAGCGATCCTGGTGAGGATTAGTGACTCAAAAAATGGATGGATGGGTAGTAACGTTAACAAGATAACTTGCAGAAGATGCAAAATTGTTAATCATCAGAAAATTGACCGGGATGTCATTCTGTTGAACACAACCACAGGCGGGGTTTCATGAAAAAAAAGTGCAACATACATGTAACAAAAGAGCTAAATAAGTAGTGACGAAAGTCCTGTGGATTTTCCTGGAATTGCGGATTTTCAAATTTTCATGAAAATTCCTCTGGAAAATTGAGGAAAAATTGCCTAAAATTAATCCGGATATTAGTTGACAACATTGAACAAACACGTGTCAGAGTTCGTTGTTTTGCTTTGACGAGCGTAGCCATGTTGAGGCACTAACACTAATAACAGTAACGCCCCTCCCCTCGTATTCTCATAACCTCGCCATATCTCAGAGATTTCGAAATTTCAGCGAGAACGGAAGCCACAACGGGTGCACGTGTGCACACAAAAGGCAGATTAATCATTGAATGTCGAGTACTTGAATAGCGTTTTGTGGAGACTAATTCATGCGTGATCGGCTGGGTACGGCCCCAGCGGAATGTTCAAACAGTTAGATAGGCAAGCTGACATACTTGCAATAGACGCAAGTGTTAGGAACACGTTCAAGTGGCTTCAGGAAAAGGACTTGAACGGAGATTTTTTGTCCGACTACGTTAGAAAGGTCAACAAACCTGTCAAGTCTGTTAAAATCATATATATATATATATATATATATATATATATATATATATATATATATATATGCATATATTGGTATTACTAGATCTATATTTAAGATAGTGAGCAATCCCGTCTAATGTATCAGTACAATGCGACGTAACAAGTTTGAGACTTAAACATTAATAGTAATTATTACAGATCAACTTCTTTAACATGTTTTGCTGTACGGTGTAGAAATTCTAGGATATATTCTCTATCTAGACTATAATATGTATTATGTGGGGAAAAGGACAATTTTAATGTCTTTTTACTGAATAGTTCACCTAATTAATTTGTCTTGAGATAAGGAGTCATATTCTTATTCATATTTTAATGACACATGTAATTTTGTGCTATCCAGTGATAGGGGAATGGGGGCATAAAAATCTGGGCTTCGCCATTGGGGAATTTCTTCCCAATTTTTTTTGGGTCAGGACTTGGAAATTTTACTTTCAATTTTTGTCTGAATTTTGTTCACAGATATTGCCAGAATGCACCACAGTCATCCATTTTTTCAAAAATTTTCCGGGTGGCGTGCACCTGGACCACCCTAGCAGGACTTTTCACGTTCGGTGTTCGCATTTGTATTTTTAGCAATTTACAGGAAAGTCCACTTTCATCTCTGCTTGATTACCCTTACCTGCTCCAAATACTTCCCTTCTCTATCCCTCTGTTTGGCCAACCCGTAGAGATCCTTTTCTCCTCCTTTTGTCCAACTTGGTGTACATGTTGTCATATGCCTCTTGTTTAGCCTTCGCCACCTCTACCTTTGCCCTACGTCGCATCTCAATGTATTCCTTTCACCTCTCCTCAGTCCTCTCACTGTCCCACTTCTTCTTCGCTACTCTCTTTCCTTGTATGACTTCCTGTATTTCGGGTTTCCACCACCAAGTCTCCTTCTTCCCTTTCCTACTAGAAGACACACCAAGTACTCTCCTGCCTGTCTCTCTGATCACCTTGGCTGTAGCAGTCCAGTCTTTCGGGAGCTCCTCCTGTCCATCGAGAGCCTGTCTTACCTCTTTCCGAAAGGCTGCACAACATTTGTCCTTTCTTAGTTTCCACCACATGGTTCTCTGCTCTAACTTGGTCTTCTTAATCTTCCAGAGTTATCCTACACACCACCATCCTATGCTGTTGCGCTACACTCTCCCTTACCACTACTTTAGTCAGTAACCGCCTTCAGATAACATCGTCTGCACAAAATATAATCCACCTGTGTGCTTCTACCGGCCTCTTGTGGGGAAAAAAGTGTTCACTACAGCCATTTCCTTCCTTTTTACAAAGTCCACCGCCATCTGTGCCTCAAAGTTCCTTTCCTCACTTCTTCATCGCCCCTGTTTCCTTCGATAAACATGTCCATTTCAATCTGCACCAATCACAACTCTCTCTCTGTCTGGGATGCTTAGAACAACTTCACCTAGTTTCTTCGAAAAATTTCTCTTTCAGCTCTAGGTCACATCCTACCTGTGGGGCATAGCCACTTATCACATGATACATACCCTCAATTTCAAATTTCAGCCTCATCACTCGATCTGATACTCTTTTCACCTCTAAAACATTCTTCGCCAGCTATTCCTTTAAAACAACCCTTACTCCATATCTCTTCCCATTTACTGCATGGTAAAATAATTTAAACCCTGCTCCTAAACTTCTAGCCTTACTACCTTTCTACCTGCTCTCTTGGATGCACAGAATATCAACCTTTCTCCTAATCATCATGTCAATCAACTCCTGAGCTTTTCCTGTCATAGTCCCAACATTCAATGTCCCTACACTTAGTTGTAGGGTCTGTGCATTCCTATTCTCCTTCTGCCAATGAATCCGGTTTCCTCCTCTTCTTTGTCTTCGATCCACAGTAGCTGAATTTCCACCAACGCCCTGCTGGTTAGGGGTGCCGGAGGCGGGCATTGTAAACCTGGGCCATGACCAATCCTGTATGGTATCCTTTAAATGAACGCTCATATTTGTTTGGCACAGTTTTACGCCGGATGCCCTCACTGACACAACCTCCGCATTTATCTGGGCTTGGGACCGGCCTACAGATTGCACTGGCTTGTGCCCCCATAGGGCTGCATTTCATTTCAGTTGACTATTATTTTAAAAAAATAATAGTTTCAGTTGACTTGTTTTCAAAACTTGATAAATATGTGTACTTTATATCTAGTGAATCGTTTGTACATGTGCAGGGTTTCACATAATGCCACCCTGGGCAAAACCATAGGTAAAATTTGGCCCGTGAAATGATAGAGTTTGACACATATGATGTTTGATGATGAGATGACCTTTGCTCTGTTAGTTTATTCCCTATAACAGTGAGTTAAACGAGAGAGTGATGTGATCAGGTTTATAACCAAGTTTACCATCTTGACTGTTCTACTAACAGGCTTGGTAAACAATATCTTAATCTATAAAACAACAGGTCATGTTACTTACTGTCAGCCACATATAATACAAAACCATAGTATATCAAATCATCCGATTGTCTACGAGATGTATTTCGTGCTGCACTATTATTTAAACCTACTACTGTTATGGATGACATTTGACTGAACAATGGCTTCCCATGGATTCATTCTGATAAAGGGTTAATTAAACAACTGAATATCAAAAGTGAGACGCAACCATTCATATATTTAAAATAGTCTGTTCTTGTTTGTGATACTTTACCCTGTTGGTCCAGATTCATTTCCACTGGTTGAATTTTATAAAAATTGTAGTCCGTTCTTCTTCTTCTTCTTCTTCCTTTGGCTTGTCCCATTAGGGGTTGCCTCAAGGTGTCATCTTTTCCCATCTATGCCTATCTCGTGCATTGTGCTCTCTAAGAGCTACTGTCCTCATGTCTTCCATCACAGCATCCATCAAACTTTTGTTTGGTCTTCCTCTCCCTCTTTTGCCTGGCACCTCCATCCTCAGTACCCTTCTACCAATATAGAGCTCGTGCACCTACGTCATAAAATCACGTGACTTTTGTTTACCATGCCATATTGCCGGTCAAGCAAAGCATTGTTCACTGGTAAATCATTTGGAGACAACACGGAAATATGTCTTGTCGCACGACGCCCAGAGTGTTGTTCGATACTGTCAGACATTTAGCAGGTGAAAATAAACAACGGTACGTGGAAAAATTAGATAAACTCAGCAACAAAGAACCTATTTAATGCCGAAGTTGATGTTTTCGTCAATAAGAAATTGGACTTAATTCGCTTCCGCTTGTTTCGGACAACTGGATATACACATGTGGTGAGTAAGTCGTCGAGATTTACACAGAAAAGTTTCAAAGCGTATAAAAGTCTGGACGCATACAATACTTTGTTGCTGGATCTGCTGGATCTCATCAGGAATAAATGACACATAGTGACGGTTTTGATGGCTTGTGAACACGGAAGTGTGTTCAGCGACACGTTAACCACGTTAAATCATTTCAGCTAATCAAAAAAATACCAATATTTAGATAAATGACCCCTGGTTTTAAACAAACTCGCATTCATTAACTATGATTGAAAAAAAAACAGAGGACGGAGTCATCTCCATGGAATGTACATGGAAGCGATTGCGGCCACACTTAACCTCTGCGACAGACAGGTTTTTTTTAACACGCATTGTTTTCAAATGAGCCAATTTCGTATTATAAATACTTTTTGGTAATTTGAGATTGAAAAGAATAATTCCTACCTGAAATTAAGTGATCGCTACACAGACGTGTATGTATTTTGGTTGGGCACCATCCATCATGTTTAATTGCCGAAATCCATCCATATTTTCTGGTTTTTTCAGATGGTATTCCATAGAAGGATATCTTTGAATAACTGTCTCGTCTGTTGTGACAACCAACAGCACAATAGGTCTCGGGTATTGAAAATATTCTCCTCCAGTTCAATGTCTCCCACAATGTTGAGCAGCTCCGTTTGACCAGCAATATGGCGTGGTGAAAATGGTGACGTCACTTGCACAAGCTCTATACTCACTCTCTCACCTCTGGACATGTCCAAACAATCAAAGTCTGCTCTCTCCAACCTTGTCTCCAAAACATCCAACTTGGGCTGTGCCTCTAATTAGCTAATTTCTAATTTTATCCAACCTGCTCACTCGAGCGAGAACCTCAACATTTGCATTTTTGCCAACTCCAGTTCTGCTTCCTGTTCAGTGCCACCGTCTCTAATCCATACATCATGGCCAGCCTCACCACTGTTTTATAAACATAAAAATTGTAGTCCATGTTGTTACTCAAATCTTTATACTCTACACTATACAAAAAGACATTCAATAAGTTTAATGCAGACTGTCATTCTTTAAATGAACTTTATATTCTGAGTACACCATGTACCTCCCAGTACAGTATCTACTATCATCCAAGAAAAAATTGGGACCCCAAACATAAATAGTTGGTGATCGTGCCATCAAGGATGTGAAACACTTTTACAGTGAGAAGAACACCAAAGTACTGTGTTTTACTAATAAGGGTGTCTGATATATCTCATAAAATCCTGGAGATCCCTGATCAGCTCCCAACTGTGAAATCTGTCACTATACTTATTATGGCAGTATGCATGCCCTCTATTGGTCTGAAGGTACGTACTGTACACGTAAATGTAGGCCCAAAATATTTGTATTCACGTGATGTGTTTAATAAGAACGCTTGAGAGCAAAGCCAAGGTGTGGCTGGAAGCTTTGAGTTTCACCCCGCTCAGGTAGAGCTTCCTCCTTCCTCTATAGGTGTTACACCGACTAATTGAATAACTTACCTTGAAACCTTGTGCTGATTTATCTTGGATACGTTCAGATGGTCATGAGGTCAGCTGCAAGCCTTAATCCACCGTTTGCATTAATCTAAATTACGCTTTGGGGTAGAAAAGCGCACCAGATATCCTCCCAGTAATCTCTCTGGATAGCGCTCGCCTCCATTACACGTTCCTCAGCCACATTGAAGCACCATATTTCCGAATCGGATATAAGCAGGACTATACACTCGCAATTCAGAGGCTTAAAGTAAACACGCACTCTCTTTGTTTGTGGGTAAAGGATCGGACTGTTGGAAGCATGGGCGGAGTTCAGAAAATGATGGTCACTGATTGCTCAAAAGGGAGCTGTCAATCATTCTCATGGGTACATACATTAGCACAAGCCTGGTGTTATCAACAAGAACAGCTGTCAAAGTGCCTCCCTTTTCCAATGGTGAGTATCACAGACTACTGCAGAGGATGTCAATCCTGAAAATGAAAATACACCATCTTGAAGTGTACGTGGATGGCAATGGACAGTCGGGGTATTTAACCATGCTTCTGATGTCTCAAAACGGTAAGGAGAAGTGTGATAACAGACAGCCATTTCGCTCAACAACAAGGACAGATGTGGCTTATGGAAACAATAATGGATCCTCGAACAGTTCTCCCTGAAATTTACTGGGTGCAAAGACCAAAGATATGGGACATCTAAAAGGGATGGCCACAACACCAGCAGATTACTGAGGAATCCAGCTGGTCTGGGCTGCGGACTGCCTCAACCCCAAGTCAGAGGCCATGGACGGTCGTTACAGCGAAGAGAAAGAAAAAAGAATATCAGTCAATGCAAAACATTGACATCAGACTGACGAAAAGATTTGAGTCACTTTTACAAGTCCCTGGCCAGGAATGCTCACCCCCCACCATCACTAAAAGGTATGAAACTAAATTATACAAGAAAAAATGGGAACCCAAATGTTAATAGTTGGTGGTGGAATCAAGGATGTGAAATGCTCTTCCAGTGAGAAGAACACCAAAGTACTGTGTTTTACTAATGACACAGTGTCTAATATGTTTCTCGAGGCTCTGCCAGTTTAAGAGGTGGTTAGGTAAGGTGTGCATTCCACTATCCATGAGTTTCATTGACAATTTCTGCTTTTTTTGGGAGTGTAAAAATCTTTACAAAGATGACGGTTTCTGTCTAAATAGACAAGGGGTTAAGTTATTAGCTGCCAACATTTTCTACTGTCTGCATCATCCACCACCCTGTAAAGAAATTTTTTACAAAAACCAAGGACAAAAGGATCCAGTTGTTCCCAAACAACCGGAGGAACAAGAGATAAGGGGAGACAAGGTTCACACAGATTCATTTGCGTCATCCAAACAATCTTATGAGCAAATGACAAATGGAATGTGCCAGCACTTTAAATGTCCCACACCTCTTCCTGCCCCTTTGGAGCCATCGATACCTCAGAATCTCCCCTCTATGACAACAACAACCATACAATCCCCAGTAGATGTTGGCTCCCCCTCTCCCAGCCTGAATGCCTTGTTGGGTCTGATGGATAGGATGAAGACGACTGTCAACGATGGAGTCCGGCCTATACCATGCCCAGATCTTCCTCCCATCCCCTCTCGCCTGAAACCACCGTCCACTAAGAAGCGAAAGGCCTCTTCCTCCACCCATGAAGACTATCTGTAAATCTGACTGATATTTACCGGGTCTTTTCCAGAATAACTCGGACCCCTATAGAGATTAGGCATTTTTCATCCCTGTCGTTACAAGGGACAGAAAGTTTGTCATAAAGATATGGCACCAAAAAAGTAGAACTTCCAACTTAGTGAGGATAAAATGTGAGTCTATCAAACCATTCTCTACAGCCATCTCTGTGAGACTACCTCTTTTTAATATCAAGTCATTGAGTAACAAATCAATGTTGATCAATTACATCAATTACATCATTACAACCTATAGTCTGGACTTTTTGTTATAAAATGAAACGTGGTTAACCGAAAGTAATACCATTTTAAATGAGGCAACACCAGCAGATTTTAATTTTATGAACAAGTGTTGAACAGGGAAAAAAGGTGGCGGTGTTGCTGTTATTTTTAAATAATTATTTAAATGTAAAGAAATTATACTGGATGATTCTAGTTCTTTTGAATATCTGTGTTTTTTAGTTAAGGGTGACTCAAAGGTTATCATTTTAATAATTTATACACCTCCAAGATACAATGGAAAATTTATTGAGGATTTTTTTAGAACTGCTGTCAGGTATTTGTACCAAGTACAACGTATTTGTCATAACAGGGGACTTTAATATTCATGTGGACAATAACATGGAAAAAACATCTAAAGAACTTTCTGCAATACTAGACACGTTTGACCTCTCTTAACATATTAAGAGTCTAACTCACACTCAAGGTGACATCTTAGACCTGGTCATCTCAACGAATGTTGAAATTTTATCGATTAACATGAAGAATATGGCTATTTCTGACCCTTTTTGTGTGTTTTTTGAATTACAGATTCTTCCAAAAGTTCAGACAACCTCTATCTCTATTAGGAAAAGGTAAAAAAATGAGATTACTGCCATTAAGTTTATGGAGACTGTAGCTGTGCCATAGACTGTGAATGCTGAGACAGTTGATGAACTTTTGGACAATTTCACCTCAAAAATCACAAATGCAATGAATGCTGTCGCTCCAGTTTAAACTAAGACCGTCCTGAGGCAACCTAGAACACCGTGGAGGAGCACAATGATGGTCAAGAGATCTAAATCAGAGTGTAGGAAAGCGGAACGTAAGTGGAGAAAAACTAAACTCCAAATTGACGATGACGTCTACAGAAAGTGTCTTTCTAATTTTAACCAAGAGTTAGTAAGAGCTAGACAGCAACACTTTTCTGAAATCATCAGTAAGAACCTCAACAATATTCGTGCTCTATTTGCTCTATTTGACAAGCTTACACCCCCCCCCAACCCCGAATCAGATAGATCCAGAACTCGTCACAGTTATTTTAGTGAAAAAATAAAATCCATCAGGTCAAATGTCAGCACAAATCAGCAAAAATATAGAATGATCTCACATTTGAAGCCACCCAGAGAAAACTCTATTAACCTGTCAAAATTTGATAAAGTTGACCAAAAAACTGTAGAGAAAACTGTTCAGCAGTTGAAACTATCAATGAGCTGTCTCAACTCAATACCATCTGACTTTTTCAAAACTATTGTGAAGTCAGTGCTACCTGATTTGGAGCAAGTAATAACTTGCTCACTTCAGTCTGGCGAGTTTCCTAAAGCTCTTAAAGTAGCTGCTGTTAGGCCTCTTCTAAAAAAACAGAGCACTGGACGTTTCCATGTTAGCAAGCTATAAACCCATCTCAAATCTCCCATTCATAGCCAAGATTCTTGAGAAAGTTATTTTTAATGAACTCAGCAATTTCTTGAATTTAAATTGACTTTTTGATAGATTTCAATCAGGTTTCCAAATTCATCACAGTACAGAATCTGCTACATGATATCAGGTTGCATACTGACAGGAAAGGTGTCAATTTTGAACTTGTTGGATCTCAGCATGGCTTTTGATATGGTAGACCACAATATATTGCTAAACAGGTTGGAAACGTGGGTAGGACTAAATGGAACAGTCCTTAAATGGTTTAGGTCCTACCTGGGGGAAAGGAGCTACTTTGTGACCATTGGAAGTGCTCGGTCTCAGCAAATGGCAATGACCTATGGGGTCCCTCAAGGGTCAGTTCTTGGACCTCTCCTGTTTAGCCTGTATATGCTACCCTTGGGTCAAATTCTTCATAACTTTAATTTTGACTTCCATAGCTATGCAGATGACACACAGTTGTATTTAGCAGTGTCTCCAGATGACTACAGTTCAATTGAGGTATTGTGCCACTGTCTAAATAAGATAAATAACTGGATGAGCCAAAATTTCTTCAATTAAATCACAACAAAACTGAGACAATTGTTTTTGGCAATCAAGAAAAGAGAATTGCTGTGATTAAACACCTGGACTCTCGAGCTTTAAAAAACAAAGACCAAGTCCGAAACCTTGGTGTTCTGATTGATTCCGACCTGACTTTCAACAATCATATCAAATCAATCACAAAAACTGCCTTCTACCATCTGAAAAACATATCTAGAGTGAAGTCTTGTATGTGTCAAGCAGACCGGGAAAAGCTCATCCATGCTTTAATCCCAAGTAAACCTGACTACTATAATGGTCTTATGACTGGACTCCCCAAAAAGAGTATTCAACAGCTGCAGCTCATTCAGAATGCTGCAGCTTGCGTTCTGACCAAACAAAGTGGTCAGAGCATATAACGCCAATCCTAAAGTTCTTGCACTGGCTTTAGAATAGATTTTAAAGTTCTGCTACTGGTCTATAAATCACGAAATGATTTAGGTCTTGAATACATGAAAGAAATTCTTACGGAACGCAAACCCAGTAGAGCTCTGAGATTGACTGACTCAGGTCAAATAGTGGAGCGCAGAGTCCATAGCAAACATGGTGAAGCAACATTTAGCTATTCCGCTGCACACTAATGGAATAAGTTGGCAACAGAGGTGAGGTCAGCCCCAAGTGTGAATGTTTTTAAATGCAGGTTGTAAACTCTTTTTTTTTTCCTCATGCTTTTTAGAATATATCCACTTTTTGATCATATTACTTGCACTTTATGCGGTTTTAATTTTCTTTTTTTTTAAATATTTTTGTTTGTCATTTTTATTGTTTTTATGCCATTTTAAATGTTTTATCTCTGAGTTTTCAAATGCCTTTAATCATGTAAAGCACATTGAGTTACCTTGTGTATGAAATGCGCGATACAAATAAACTTGTTTTGCTTTTTCTTTGCTTTATCTATTGTCATGAGTTGTGGGTTGTGACCAAAAGAACAAGATCCCAGTTGCAATGAGTTTCTTCACCAGGGTATCCAGGCTCTCCTCTCAGAGATAGCGTGATAAGCTCGGTCATCCAGGTAGGCCTCAATGTCGAGCCACAGCTCCTCCACATTGAGAGGAGCCAGATGAGGTGGCTGGGGCATCTGATTCTGATGCTGTCGAGTCCAAGTCGTATGTTGATCTCAGTGCACTTAGATAGCCGAGTTGGAGTTGAGATACCGTCTCCCTGGTGAGGTGTTCCAGGCTTGTCCCACCGGAAAGAGACCCCGGGGTAGACCCAGGACTATGTCTCTCGGCTGGCATTGGAATGGCTCTGGATCCCTCTGGAAGAGCTGAATGAAGTGGCTGATGAAAGGGAAGTCTGGGGATCCCTGTTAAAGCTACTGCTCCCATGACCAGACCCGTAAAAGTGGTAGAAGATTGTGAGGCCAATTCTCTACATTTAATCCATTGTTTAATCTCAAGATAAAAAAAAAAACTTTAAAGAACTTGATTCCCCTAAAACAGCCATAGTAAGACATTTTTTCTTCTCAACCACCAGTCAGAAGGGAAGAAACATTGGTATAAGAGTGGGGTTGTAAACATGAAATTTGTTTAAATACCAGCCTCAGAAATGTTCTCCAGCTGGTGCTTCCTAAACATGAACTGTGCAGGTACCTCACCTCTGTCCAGAGAGAGACTCATTTCTTATTTTAAATAGGATGTGAAATAAAATTTAAAAAATAAAATAAATATCAACTTGGTACAACAGAGATGGTGTGTAAATTTTCTTGTCAACAATTTATACAGTTGTGCAGTACCAACCTGCTAAGTTTGGAATTTTCCTGTAGCATCCACTATCATTTCCTAAACAATGGCAAGGTCTTTAATGGTCTTTAAAAAAACTACTTTAAAATATGATACCAGCCCAATCACAATGTTGTACAGTTTGTTCCTAAATGATCAGTTTTCCAAGTCACACCTCTCAGACGAGTTGAATCTAAGTACCAACAGTCTTCTTTCTCAGATTGGCTTCCCTGGCTCAATAACACTTGGTATTAGGGCAGCGATTTATATGTATGGGAAAGATGAGAGCAACACAGTAACCAACTGGTTATCCCACATCTGCCTCCCAGTTCTGAGGGTTCAAAACAGGTCTCGCCTGTGTGGAGTTTGCATGTTCTCCCTGTGCCTTCAAGGTATTCCGGTTTTTACCCACATCAGAAAAACATGCACAGTACTTTAATTGAATACTCTAAATTGCCCGTAGCTGTAAAACTTAGTCTGAATGGTTGTTTGTTTGTATGTGCCCTTTGATAGGCTGGCAGTCGATTTAGGGTGTAGCCCACCTCTCGCCCAAAGATAGCTGGGATAGGCTCCAGCACTCCCGCGACCCTTGTGAGGAGAAGCATTGTGGAAAATGAATGAAGGTAAAAGTGGGTACCATTCATACTCTATACCATTCATAGGTCATTTAAGGGCAAAGGGAGATAGAAGGCCTCTGGTTTTCTTTTGGACATGAATGGGCACTGTGAAGCCATACCTTGCATTCTGGACAGCAAATATAATGCTCTTTGGTACACAGACATGTTTTAAATGGCCATGTTTTTCTTATTGAATCTTGGTCCAAAGTTTTGACATTTAATTTGCTGAATTTAGCACTTTTATTTTCCCAGGCAAAATAAACAGTCAAAACCATAGTTGTTGGAAAATGTTGTTCTGCTAAGGATGATCTATTGGGAATGGGCAAGTCCTTTGGAGTAGAGGAGGAAGCTGGTAATTCAGTCTCTGTAAAAACAGAAACAGTAGAGTAGACCACTACAGTTGCATCTTGTGGAGTGAGAGGGGAAGTCACTGCTGAAAAAATTAAAACTGTAGGAGAAGGTATTGGTATTAGTGTAGCTTCTTGGAATCCCTTCAGGTGTTCCTCGATTGCATTGTCTCCTCTAAATTGTTTTAGCACACAGTGGGCAATAATAATGTCCAGAATTTCCAGGATAGATGACACATGTATATCTTTTTTATAGGATGAAATAAAGTAAAATATGAATAAACATAGTAAATGCAAATCACTCACAGAAATTAAATGTAGACAAATGTGATGTGTGAATGTATAAAGACGTGCATTTCAGCTAAAAGGACACAAACATCTTTCTTTTAAACATGGGGGAACTTTTTGTGTGCAGGTGCAGATGCTGGAGAAGTTTAGAGAAACAACCAGGTTTGAATTTGGAGGGAATGGGGACAGTGATTTAAGTTGAACATCAAACTTCATATTCCCCTGATTGATTGTGTAAACAAATTTCATGTTTACAACCCCACTCTTATACCAATGTTTCTTCCCTTCTGACTGGTGGTTGAGAAGAAAAAATGTCTTACTATGGCTGTTTTAGGGGAAACGAGTTCTTTAAAGTTTTTTTTTATCTTGAGATTAAACAATGGATTAAATGTAGAGCATTGGCCTCACAATCTTCTACCACTTTTACGGGTCTGGTCATGGGAGCAGTAGCTTTAACAGGGATCCCCAGACTTCCCTTTCATCAGCCACTTCATCCAGCTCTTCCAGAGGGATCCAGAGCCATTCCAATGCCAGCCGAGAGACATAGTCCTGGGTCTACCCCGGGGTCTCTTTCCGGTGGGACAAGCCTGGAACACCTCACCAGGGAGACGGTATCTCAACTCCAACTCGGCTATCTAAGTGCACTGAGATCAACATACGACTTGGACTCGACAGCATCAGAATCAGATGCCCCAGCCACCTCATCTGGCTCCTCTCAATGTGGAGGAGCTGTGGCTCGGCATTGAGGCCTACCTGGATGACCGAGCTTATCACGCTATCTCTGAGAGGAGACCCTGGACACCCTGGTGAAGAAACTCATTGCAACTGGGATCTTGTTCTTTTGGTCACAACCCACAACTCATGACAATAGATAAAGCAAAGAAAAAGCAAAACAAGTTTATTTGTATCGCGCATTTCATACACAAGGTAACTCAATGTGCTTTACATGATTAAAGGCATTTGAAAACTCAGAGATAAAACATTTAAAATGGCATAAAAACAATAAAAATGACAAACAAAAATATTTAAAAAAAAAGACAATTAAAACCGCATAAAGTGCAAGTAATATGATCAAAAAGTGGATATATTCTAAAAAGCATGAGAAAAAAGAAGAGTTTACAACCTGCATTTACCAACATTCACACTTGGGGAAGACCTCAACTCTGTTGGCAACTTAATCCATTTGTGTGCAACGGAATAGCTAAATGCTGCTTCACCATGTTTGCTTTGAACTCTGCGCTCTACTATTTGACCTGAGTCAGTGGATCTCAGAGCGCTACTGGGTTTGTATTCCGTAAGCATTTCTTTCATGTATTCAGGACCTAAATCATTTTGTGATTTATAGACCAGTAACACAACTTTAAAATATCTTCTAAAGCTGACTGGAAGCCAGTGCAAGGACTTAAGGATTGGAGTTATGTGCTCTGACCACTTTGTTTTGGTCAGAACACGAGCTGCAGCATTCTGAATGAGCTGCAGTTCTTTAGTACTTTGGGAGTCCAGTCAGAAGACCATTACAGTAGTCAAGTCTACTTGAGATACAAGCATGGATGAGCTTTTCCTGGTCTGCTTGACACATACAAGACTTCACTCTCGATATGTTCTTCAGATGGTAGAAGGCACTTTTTGTTATTGATTTGATATGATTGTTGAAAGTCAGGTCGGAATCAATTAGAACACCAAGGTTCCAGACTTGGTCTTTGTTTTTTAAAGCTCGAGAGTCCAGGTGTTTAATCACAGCAATTCTCTTTTCTTGATTGCCAAAAACAATTGTCTCAGTTTTGTTGTGATTTAATTGAAGAAATTTTGGCTCATCCAGTTATTTATCTTATTTAGACAGTGGCACAATACCTCAATTGAACTGTAGTCATCTGGAGATACTGCTAAATACAACTGTGTTATGTGCATAGCTATGGAAGTCAAAATTAAAGTTTTGAAGAATTTGACACAAGGGTAGCATATACTGGCTGAACAGGAGAGGTCCAAGAACTGACCCTTGAGGGATCCCATAGGTCATTGCGATTCGCTGAGACCAAGCACCTCCAATGCTCACAAAGTAGCTCCTTTCATCCAGGTAGGACCTAAACCATTTAAGGACTGCTCCATTTAGTCCTACCCACGTTTCCAACCTGTTTATCAGTATATTGTGATCTACCATATCAAAAGCCACGCTTTGTGAGATCATTCTATCTTTTTGCTGATTTGTGCTGACATTTGACCTGATGGATTGTATTTTTTCACTAAAATAACAGGCAAACTCATTGCATCTGTCAGAAGTTTTGAGTTCTGGATCTATCTGATTCGGGGGGGGGGGGACGGTTGTAAGCTTGTTAACCACAGCATATAGAGCACGAGTATTGTTGAGGTTCTTACTGATTATTTCAGAAAAGTGTTGCTGTCTTGGTCTAACTAACTGTGTGTTTCTTTCGGCTTGTCCCTTTCGGGGTCGCCACAGCGTGTCATCTCAGATGAACGCATATACATGTTTGGCACAATTTTTACGCCGGATGCCCTTCCTGACGCAACCCTTCTCAGGGAGTGGAGGCCCCAGTGGGATACAAACCCACAACCCCTGGTTTACCAAACCAGTGCTCTAACCACTGAGCAACAGGGCCTCCTTGGTCTAACTAACTCTTGGTTAAAATTACAAAGATACTGTCTGTAGAGGTAATAGTCAATTTGGAGTTTAGTTTTTAGCTCTGTAGTTGCTTCTGCTTGAGTTCTTGCAGGAATGCCTTTGAGAGGTGTTCTGGGGAAAGAAACTGAAAAGAAAAAACCTCATGAAATTCCGTTCTCTTCCTGTCTGGGAGTGTACGTATCTTAGAGTGCAAGGCTGCATCTAATGTGGTCTCATACTGCACGTCTGTAGCTAGAATGCTCTCATATTTTTTGAATTGATATTTTTATTCATTGTAGTGGTGATGAGGAGCTTTTTGGTCTTGTAGAAGAAGTAAGCCAAATTGAGCAATCACAAGGAAATCTGTTCTTGTAGCTAATCTGATAAATTCCTTAATTTAACTTCACTTTGCATACATCAGAATTGACAGGGTTGTCACAGTATTGTACACAACTCACAGAGTTTAATAAAAACAATGTGTAACATACAGTCAATGTAATGTGAGAGTTAAAGAAGACACATTCAATGAACTGCAGGTAACAAAAACACGTGATTTATATTAATCCTTAATCCTTGTATTTTATGAACAATAAGGATTAATGTATTTACTACGGCAACTGTTCATTATAGCATGGTCCAATGCATGCGGGGAACAATGTCATTTCACAAGCATTTGAAAATACTGGGCTAAATGTAAATTGTCTAAATCTATTTTTTATTTTGAAATAACACTCACTGGGTGAATTCACACTACAAATCTTGACATAGTACTTTGTCTAAGTCTGCATTACATCCTGGTTGGTTAAAATTTCTGATTGATACTTTATGATACTGTAATTTTGCCAGCACAGTGGACGAATTGTTAGATCGTCTGCCTCACAGTTCTGAAGACCTTTGTGGGTTTTCTCCAGGCACTCCGGTTTCCACCCACTTCCAAAACATATGCATACATTGGAGACTCCAATTTGCCCCTAGGTGAGATTGTGGGTATGAATGGTTGTTTGTTTCTACGTGCCCTGTGATTGGCCAACAACCACTTCAGAGTGTACCACACCTTCTGCCCGATGATAGCTGGAATAGGATCCCGTGACCCTTGTGAGGAAAAGATGCTTGGATAATAGCTGGATTGATGGATGTATTTTGCAGCTAAGATTTTGTTTTGCAGTCATTAATATCCATCAATGGATAAATTTTATTATCCTCACTAGAAAAACAATCAAGCAAACAAAAAACAGTACCTAACTGTGTGACGTCAACCAAAATCCCACAATGCAGTGGGCTGTATTACTGTATAATCAATTTGAAGTATTTTACTGTACGGTACATGGTAAATAAATATCATTTACAGAAATTTCTAGCAGTACATGTTACATCTGGCCCTGGCCTCCTTCTGCATGTACCAATTCCAGTAAAACACTGTGATGTCTGCAGTACAATAATTGTAACCACTACTCAGGTTGAAAGTTCCAAGTTTTGTATTTTGTTCAGAGGTGTTGTTCTATGAAAAAAATGGTGAGGCATCAACCACTGGCGAGACCAGGAACTCGCCAAACCCCAATTTCAATTAAATTGGAATGGTGTGTGAAATGTAAATAAAAACAGAATATAAGTATTTACAAAATTAATCTTTTTTGATGTATATTAAATTGAATACACGAAAAAGGCATTTCATGTTTAAACAGATTTTTTTTAACAGTCACTCATTTTGAATTTGATGCCTCTCAAAACAATCTTGGACAGGGGCATGTTTACTACTGTTTACCAGTCACCTTTTCTTTTAACAACACTCAAGTGTTTGGGAACTGAGGACAATACCTGTATACTATATGTTGAAGCATTGTAGGTGCAATTCTTTCCCATTCCTGATTGACGTGCAGTTTCAGTTGCTCAAAAATACAAAAGGTCTCATCGTGCTTTGCAGACATTTTTATTGGGAGACAGGACTGGTCTGCTAGCTGGTCAGTTCAATACTTGCACTCTTCTATTACAAAGCCACACTATTGTAACACATGCAGAAAATACCTGGGGATTGTTTTGCTGAAATGAGCAGGAACAACCTGAAAAAAAGAGCTGTTTACAGTAGTCAATTATGTTTAGAAACTAGTGTATCACCACTCATAAATATAATATTTAGGTCAGAGTAATTCATATAATGTGTGATTTCACACTTAGTGGTTGGGTAAACACCCAGAAAACATAAACATTTGATACAACCAAATAAAATTGTTTCCCCCAATGTCTTCTTTAAAATATAAATTGGAAAAGAAAACAAAACAATGCTAGCAAGTGTTACTGATGCTCAGAATGTTGCTCAGGTCACTTTTTTAGAGGACAGCTGTGACAGACTGGCCCTGTGTAATAAACCCTTATGCAGCACATGTTAACGTGATCACTTTACAGACTATTGACAGTTTGATGATTTTCCTGGATTGTAACTGTTATACTATACAAGATACAGTTTATTGCCGTATGAATAGGATAAAAACTGAGTTTGCTTTGTGTTTGTTAAATAGATTGGCTGTGAATGAATTAAATATAATAAATAAATAATAAATATCTGAAATGTTACGATTCCTTTTAACCCTTGAAAGCATTCTCTGTGAACATGCATCTGGAGACTGATCTTGTGTGTTTAATCACTAGATCAGTGGTGGCATAAGTATGTCCCATGAGCCGAAATCAGCCTGCAGGTTTGTATTTAATTAAATCAAAACAATGTTGTAGCGATCCTGCAATTATGTGTTGTGTAAAGGAAGTGTACTTTTTGACAGGCCTGCCTTTGGTGCAGGCAACGTGGGATCGATTCCTGCTCAGTGATGGTGTCGATATCTGCCCTGTGACTGACTGGCGACCAGTTGAGGGTGTGGTCTGCCTTTTGCTCGAAGCTAGCTGGCATAGGCTTCAGCTTTCCCGCAACCCTTGCTAGGATAAGCGGCTTGGATAAAGACAAGACAAGACTTTCTGACTGTCTGTGACGCCATGAATGTATACTGTAGGCGAAGTCCCGACTTGGAAGAGAAAACCAAGAGAGCAGACAAGAAGTGATCAATATGGAGCGTTGTACATTGAACAGGCAGCAACATTTTATTTCGGCGTGATTATGGTCGACATTAATCTATCTAGTGTGAGATTCTTGATCATTGTCAAAAATTAACGAATGCTACAATACATAAATTACATTGTGGTTGCGTGGGGAGGCTAAGCATCACTTGTATAGCCATCCATCTATCAATCCATCCATCCTTCCAGCCATTTATTTTCCCAGTCACATACCTTCACAAGGGTCACGGGAGTGCTGGAGCCATGCCCAGCTATCTTAGGGCAGGAAGCGGGGAACACCCTGAACTGGTTGCCAGCCAATCGCAGAGCACATGGTGACAGACAACAGTCGCACCAACAATCACACACAGAAGCAATTTAGTGTCTCCAATTAATGCATGTTTTGTGATGTGGGAGGAAACCCATGCAGGCACAGTGAGAACATGCAAACGCCTCACAGGCGATTTGAACCCCGGTCCTCAGAACTGTGAGGTCAATGCCCTACAGCTGCTCCACGTGTCGCTGTCACTTGTATATCCATCCATCCATCCATCCATCTTCTACCACTTCTCCGGGTCAGGTCAAAGTCGCTGAGCTTTAGGAAGGAGCCCCGGACTTCCCTTTCCCCAGCCACTTCTTCCAGCTCTTCTGGAGGGATCCCTAGGCGTTCCCAAGCCAACCGAGAGCCATAGTCTTTCCAGCGTGTCCTGGGTCGTCCCGAGTCTCTCTTTCTAGTGGGACATGCCCAGAACACCTCACCAGGGAGGGGTCCAGGAGGCATCCGAATCAGAGGCCCCAGCCACCTCATCTGGATCCTCTCAATGTGGAGGAGCAGCGGCTCGACACTGAGCCCCTCCCGGATGACCGAGCTTCTCACCCAATCTCTAAGGGAGAGCCCGGACACCCTGCGGAGGAAACTCATTTCAGCCGCTTGTATCCTTGATCTTGTTCTTTCGGTCACGACCCACAACTTGTGCCCATTGGTGAGGGTAGGAACGTAGATCGACTGGTAAATTGAGAGCTTACCCTTTCGACTTAGCTCCCACAGGACTCCCCAAGGGACACGGTTGAACGCCTTCTCCAAGTTCATAAAACACATGTAGACTGGTTGGGCGAACTCCAATGCACCCTCGAGGGTCCTGCTGAGGGTGTAGAGCTGGTCCACTGTTCCACGGCCAGGACGAAAATCACACTGCTCCTTCTGAATCCAAGATTTGACTTCTCAGCGGACCCTCCTCTCCAGTACCCCCTAAATAGACCTTACCAGGGAGGCTGAGGAGTGTGATCCCCCGATAGTTGGAACACACCCTCTGGTCTCCCTTCTTAAAAAGTTGGACCACCACCCCAGTCTGCCAATCCAGAGGCACTGTCCCCGATGTCCACGCGATGTTGCAGAGGCCTGTCAACCAGGACAGCCCATCAACATCCAGCGCCTTTAGGAACTCCGAGCGAATTTCATCCACCCACAAGGCCCTGCCACCAAGGAGCTTTTTAACCACCTTGGTGACCTCAGCCCCAGAGATAGAAGAGCCCACCTCAGAGCACACACACTCAGCTTCCTCATGGGAAGGCGTTTTGGTGGAATTGAGGAGTTCTTCGAAGTATTCTCCCCACCGACTCACAACATCCCGAGTTGAGGTCAGCAGCGCCCCATCCCTGCTATACACAGTGTTGACGGTGCACAGCTTCCCCCTTCTGAGATGCCGGATGGTGGACCAGAATTTCCTCGAAACCATCCTGAAGTCATTCTCCATGGCCTCACCGAACTCTTCCCACAACCAGGTTTTTTGCTTCAGTGACAACAGAAGCTGCATTCCGCTTGGCCAGCCGGTACCACTCAGCTGAATCAGGAGTCCCACGGGCTAAAAATGCCTGATAGGATTCCCTCTTCAGCTTGACAGCATCCCACACTGTCGGTGTCCACCAACGTGTTCATGGGTTGCCGCCACGACACGCACCGACCACCAAATGGCCACAGCTCCGGTCAGCTGCTTCAGCAATCGAGGCGCGGAACATCGGGGATGTGAGCAAAGTTCTTCCGGAGGTGGGAGTTGAAATTCCTTCTGACGCGGGAATCTGCCAGCCATTCCCATCAGACCCTCACAATACGTGTGAGCCTGCCACATCGGACCGGCATCTTCCCCCACCATCGGAGCCAACTCACCACCAGGTGGTGATCAGTTAACCCTTCACCCGAGTGTCCAAGACAAGTCCGATGACACGACCACAAAGTCGATCATCCAACTGTAACCTAGGGTGTCCTGGTGCCAGGTGGACATGTGGACACCCTTATGCCTGAACATGGTGTTCGTTATAGACAATCCGCGATGAGCACAGAAGTCCAGTAACAGAACACCACTTGGGTTCTGATCGGGGAGGGGGGAGGTGTTCTTCCCAATCACCCCCTTCCAGGTATCATTGTCATTGCCCACGTGGGCATTGAAGTCCCCCAGCAGAATAATGGAGTTCCCAGAGTGGGCGCTCTCCAGCACTCCCCCTCGGACGCCAAAAAGGGTGGGTACTCTGAACTGCCATTTGGTGCATAAGCACAAACAACAGTCAGGACCTGTCCCCCTACCTGCAGGCAGAGGGAGGCTACCCTCTCATCTACTGGGGTACGTACAGGACCCGAGCCAGGGGGCAATAAGTATACCCACACCTGCTCGCTATCTCTCCCCGTGGGCAACTCCAGAGTTGAAACCCTCTCCAGAGGAGTGGTACCAGAGCCCAAGCGGTGCGTAGAGACGAGTCCGACTATATCTAGTCGGAACTTCTCAACCTCACGCACCAACTTGGGCTCCTTCCCTGTCAGAGAGGCGACATTCCATGTCCCTAGAGCTAGTTTCTGTAGCCGTGGATCACATCGCCAAGGTCCCATGACTTTGGCCACCCCCCAGCTCACACTGCACCCAATCCCTATGGCCCCTCTCAAAGGTGGTGAGCCCATGGGAAGGGGGACCCATGTTAGCCTTCCGGGCTGTGCCCGGATGAGCCGCATGGGTGCAGACCCGGCCACCAGGCGCTTGCCTTCGAGCCCCACCTCCAGGCATGGCTCAAGAGGGGGGCCCCGGTGACCCGTGTCCAGGCAAGGGAAACCAAGATCCAATATGTTTGCTGATCATAGGGGTTTTAGAGTCGTGCTTTGTCTGGCCTCTCACCTAGCACCTTTTTGCCATGGGTGATCCTACCAGGGGTGCGAAGCCCTAGACAACATAGCTCCTAGGATCATTGAGACACGCAAACCCCTCCACCACGATAAGGTGACGGCTCGGGGAGGGGAATTGTATACTGTAGTAAATAAAATAAATAAATAAATAGATATGCCTACATACAATTACTTTGCATTTCAGTGCTCTGGCAGTGTATTTTGCTGATTTTCTTATTGAATCCAGTAACATCCATGGTTTCATATTTAAAATAGCTGAATTTTCACAATTCCTGTTCAAATACTGTATATGGGTCAGATGGGACAGGTGGGAGTGAAAAGCCAACTCTCACCAAAAAAAAGCAGGAATACCACAGCACATCCGAATAACAGGCAAGCCACTAAAATATTACCGTAACGGATATAATGGTACATGTTTTTTTCCCTCTGTTTGAATGAAAAACAAATCAAATACATAAGGATTTCTTTGTATTTTGTAATTATTTTACAAAACATCCTCAGATTTCTTGAGAATATTTTGCTTCAGTTTGTCATCTGCAATGTGCACATAATAACTGATCGTTGGGATTTTACTTTAAACCACAAAACTTTAAGTCAGAGGTATTTGGAATTAAAAAATTTATGCACTTTAAAATTCAAACAATTTATGAAGACTTGGGAATTATTACCATACGATTTCTTCGAGGAACATAAAAATTCCCATAACTGTTGTTAATCCACACCACCTCAATTTCGTTTGGATTTTTTACATTTCAAAATCATCCTGTGGGCCAGATTGTGCCTCCTCGTGGGTCTGTTTTGGCCTGTGAGCTGTATATTTGACACATTGTGCGAAAAGACTATGGCAGTACAAGTAATGCTTTGTCTCTTCTTTTCTTTAACTTTCTTTCTTCTGTTTTTGTCTCCTTTTCCCCATGTTTAAAATGTTGACAAAGCTCTCTACGATTACCATTAATAAATTCACATCCCCCCACAAAGAGCGAGCAGGTACCACTGAGGTGTGCGCCTGTGTTTGTCTGTTTGTGGAATGGGTTCCTTACTGTTATTTCATTTAATGTGAAGAAGTTCCTGATTTATTTGGACTGCTTTGCGATAAAACATCTTATTGTTATTCACATACTGTATATTCATGCTTTGGTTTTACTGGTCTGGCCCACATGACATCAAATGAGGCTGCACGTGACCTCTGAACTACAGTATGAGTTTAACATCCCTGCATCATTGATTGATGATTTTGTGCTTCCCTATAATGCGTCGACCTTTTCATTCTGTTGTTAGTAAAAAGATAATCAATGTGCTGTGTAAATAATTTATAGAGCACTTCAAACCTGTGGAAAAACAGCTTTAAGTGTGAATTAAGAGTCAGCTAACAGGATCAGTGTAGAGCCATGCAGCGTGGCAAGTTTCAAGCTCCCTGCAGATGAAAGACACATTCCTACTCTGCATGTCGCTGTGTTCCTCAGACAGATTTCCAGCTGGGAACTGCTCTAATCACCTGGCAACAATATTGACATAGAAATAGAAACTTTGGAGAGGACACGACTCCAGCTCTTGGCTTGTCACACATACATCTGGCTGTCAGAGTTCATGTACACACTGGTTAATCCATGAGAACACATACACATTATTACATGTCCATTCAAGAAAATTATTTAAAGATTATAATTATCTGTGTTATGTGATGGTGGTGCTGTAGCCAACAAGTTAGCCCAAGGGTGTGAAATTACATGTTTTTTAAAAACTCAAAGCAAATAAAAAGTAATTTGAGGTTTGCTTAAACACTGAATCTGGAAGGGGGGGGGCTATCCTAAACACATGAGAAATCAAATTTGTGGGGAAAAAAGACTTTCTTTTTGATGACAATGTTTTCCTAACCAAACAACAATACAAAACATAAAAACGTCCCCGAATGAAAATCAAATGTTATGACTATTAACAGTACCTGCCTTGGAGTAGAAAAAAATTCCATGTTGACAGCGTTCATTCAAGGGAACTGCATTGGCTGCACACACAAGACAAACAGGTCTAAACGTCACCAAATAATCTGACTCCAACATGTCTTGAAAGCTTCTATTTTCCATCTTTCATATGGCCACCTTTGGAATAGGGAGGAGTAAATTTTCCTGAGATGACTGCAACATGGTTGCTAATAACTTCCACTGAAAAGGAACAGGTGCTTGCCGGTTTTCACTGAAATGCCAAAACAGTAGCAAAGAATTCTATGATCTGTAGTAGCAGCGCTTGCGCTATGTACTGCTGGGCCAGCTCGAATAAACATTTGGTATGGTCTCAAACCCTGCCCTGCAAGCCAAATGTCATGATACTGGGCCACGGGCCCGAGTTTGACATGTACAGTAGTATTCAAAATAATAGCAGTTCAAAGTGACTAATCCTCGTTTTCAATATTTTTTTTATTGCTACATGTCAAACAAGTTACCGGTAATGGCAGTAGATTCTCAGAAAACCAACAAGACCCAACATTTATGGTGTACACATTTTTAGCACTGTGCAACTGGGCTGGGCAATTTGTTGAAAGGGGTGTGTTAAAAAAAAACATAGCGGTGTGGCATTCAATCAGTGAGATCATCAATTTTGTAAAAAACAGGTGTGAATCGGGTGGTCCCTATTTAAGGATGAAGCCAAACAGCTGTTGAACGTGCATTTCTCCTCTAATGCTTTAAAATGAACAGCAAGACCAAAGGCACATGGCAGAAAATGGAAGACTGCCATCAAAATGCATGGATCACAGTATGATCAGAATGGTAAAGGCTGAGGCAATGATCAGCTCCAGGATGATCAAAGACAGTCTGGAGTTACCTGTAAAGTACTGTGACATTGAGAAGACGTCTGTGTGATAATCTATTGACAAGAATCACCTGCAAAGTTCCTCTGTTAAAAAAATGCATGTGCAGAAGAGGCTACAGTTTGCCAAAGAACACATCAACTGGCCTAAAAAGAAATGGAGGTACATTTTGTGGACTGATGAGAATAAAATTGTACTTTTTGGGTCCAGGGGCCGCAGACCGTTTGTGAGACAACCCCCAAACTCTGAATTAAAGTCATAGTACAATAGCGTAGACAGTGAAGCCTGGTGGTGCAAGCATCGTGACTTGGGCATGTTCCGCCTACTATGGTGTTGGGCATGCCAGGGATCATATTTAATTTTGCATATGTCAAAATACTTGAAGAGGTCATGTTTCCTTATGCTGTAGAGGACATGCTCTTGAAATGGGTGTTTCAACAAGACAACGACCCCAAAGACACAAGTAAACATGCAAAGTATTGGTTCCAAACCAACAAAGTTAATGCCATGGAGTAGCCAGCCCAATCCCTGCATCTTAATCGAATCAAAAACTTTTGGGGTGACATCAAAAATGCTATTTCTGAAGCAAAACCAAGAAATAGAAATTAATTCTGGAATATTGTTAAAGAATCTTGGAGTGCAATAATAGCCACGAGGTGCCACAAGTTTGTAGATGTGAAGAAGTTATTTAAAAAAAAAAATGTTTATGTAGCAATGAAATTGGAGCAGCACGGTGGCGCAGCTGTAAAGCGCTGGCCTCACAGTTCTGAGAACCCTGCTTTGATCCCAATTCTGGCCCCGCCTGAGTGTAGCTTGCATGTTTTCCCGATACCTGTGTGGATTTTCTCCAGGCACTAAGATTTCCTCCCACATTCCAAAAACATGCATTAATTGGAGAGTCTAAATTGTCCCTCGGTGAGATTGTGAGTGCGACTGTTTCTCTCCATGTGGCCGGGATTGATTGGTTGGCAACCAGTTCAGGTTATACCCTGCCTCTCACCTTTTGTCAGCTGGGATAGGCTCCAGCGCTCCCATGACCCTTGTGAAGATAAGTGGTTAAGAAAATGGGTGGATGGACTACTGTATGGGTTAGCACACCCGCTGTTTCAGGCATGTGTAAAGACAGACAACAAGTTGTGCTCCAGCAACTTTGGCTTGTATGGAAAAACTGTCCTGTCTGCTGCAGCCCTTTTTTTTTTTAAATCTCCCTCTTGTTTTGATATCCAGGTCTTTCCAGTTCAAATAGTTCAAAGTTCAGTTCCCCATTCAAAAAATGAACCATTTCAGTTCATAATTCAACATTTTGAGTTCAACAAATTTACTTTATAGTTCATTTTTTTCTCTCTCAGTATTTTGCTGATGAACTATTCCTTTAAAAAAAAAAAAAAATTAGCCCACACTAGTAGCCAGCTGCAGCTTTGACCCTACAATCTCAAACATATGCAGTTGCTTGATAGTCTTTTTTTAAAATAAGGAAATAAAATAAGAACAGGACTTTTGTCCTTAAGGCGCAAACAAAATCAGGAAACACAGTGTGATGGGCATGATGGTAAAAGGAGAATAAACTGCATTTCTCGCAGCTGTGACTTATGTATTATCAAAATATTTTATCGATTCTTACAATTAAAAAAAAATCAATTACATACTATGAAAGTGTCATAGGACATTGCTTTAACTAAAGCACTATGATACAAATAGCAATTTTCCAAGTAATCAATTTTTACAGTGATATATCAAAGAAGGGGCGGCACGGTTGCACAGCTGTAAAGCATTGGCCTCACACTTCTGAGGACGAGGGTTCAAACCCGGCCTTACCTGTGTGGACTTTGCATGTTCTCCCTGTGCCTGCGTGGCTTTTCTCCGGGCACTCCGGTTTCCTCCCGCAACCGAAAAAAATGCAACATTAATTGGACACTCTAAATTCCCCCGAGGTGTGATTGTGAGTGCTACTGTTGTCTGTCGCCGTGTGGCCTGCAATTGGCTGCCAACCAGTTCAGGGTGTACGCTGCCTCCTTTCCGTTTGCAACTGGGATAGGCTCCAGCAATCCTGCAACCCTCATGAGGATAAGCACCTCAGGAAATGGATGGATGATATATCAAAGATATTCACTCCCATTTATGTGGTTTTTCATGTGTGTCACGTTATTCTTAGTCAGTCAGTTCAAAGCTTTTCATCAAACCTGTACATACAAATGGAACCCGTTTATTTAATACTTTCATTTAGACACATTTTATTATATATAACACACGTAATTGTAGATAGATATTTTAGAATTCCATGAGGAAATGCACACGTTATTTATTTCTAATTTATGGCAAAAGGGAGGAACACCATTAGGAATAATGCTGATGAAGGATGATGACAGGGTGAGGGGCGTGAAGGCGCCACTGAGGAGTCTCATATAGGGTGTACCATTCAAGCTAGCACAAATCCTGACTTGCAGTATAGGACTGATAACTTTATTTGACACATTTCTCTTGGGCAGCTGTCCTCAATCTTTTTTTTTTTTTTTTTTTTTTTGCACCACTGTCCTCTTTCATGTGAAGACAAATTTTGACAGACAGCCGGGGCTGCTGCACAGAGAGATCGAAGTTTTAGGAGTACAGAAAATAGATGGATATAGGCTCTTATGTCACTTGAGAAGTTAATAGAAGTGTGAACTACTAGTACAGTTAAAAAAAAAACAAAGAGAGCCACAACAGTACCCAGCTTGTCAATCATATAATGATTTTTTTATTTATTGAAATTATTTAGTTATTTATTTGCGATGTTGTATTTTTATTTTTCCCAAATGGGCACAGTGGACATGTTCGGATTGCATTGTTAATATACTGTGATACTTCTTATGATTAACTTTTCATTTGAGCTTTTATTACTAACTAAATGCACAACTTGTTCATTTATTCTATTTCAGGATCTGTAAAGATGACAACCAAATCCAATAGCCGTGTTCTGGATGGCAAGGCATCTTCCTCCCCTCTTTTGTCATCACCAAATCGGCAACGTCTGGTCACAAAAGACGGACACTGCACCCTTCAGCCTCCGCTTTGTCCCTCTGGCTCGTGGCTTACAGCATCGAGTCGGGCTTGGCTGTTAGCCCTGCATGACATGTGGGGACAGCTAGTTAGTCTCCGCTGGAGATGGGTCTTGTTGGCTTTCTGTGCATCCTTTGTGGCTCACTGGCTGCTGTTTGCTTGTCTTTGGTACTTGCTGGCTCACATCAATGGAGACCTAGATGTGCTGGATCATGATGCCCCCCCAGAGGGGCATGTGGTTTGTGTGAAGCACATTACCAGCTTCACCGCCGCCTTCTCCTTTTCCCTTGAGACACAGCTCACCATCGGCTACGGCACCATGTTCCCCAGTGGAGATTGTCCTAGTGCCATAGCACTGCTGGCTGTGCAGATGCTGCTGGGACTCATGCTGGAGGCATTCATCACAGGTACACGTGTTTCCTCAAATCTTCCTTTCTCCAACATTCAGGTCCGGATTAACTCCAGACACATTTGGAATAAAATCGAAAACGAGTTCCAAAAAACAAATTGAAAAAAATATGTTTCTTCTTATAATTGCTGATGGTGTAGTGCACAGGTGTCAAACTCAAGGCCCAGGGGCCAGATCCACCCCGGCGCATAATTTTATGTGGCCCGCAAAGGCAAATCATGTCCATCAACTTCTATGATTTTTGTTAAAATATGTGCCAACATTTCAAATTGTCATATCATTCATGATAATGTTGAGATATTGCAAGCATTTTTGATTTACCAAACATCAACATAGTTGAAAAACCCCTTCTCCTTGATTTCTGATTCCAAAACTAGTTAATAAATTTCATGTGTAAATATGATGAGGCGGTTAAAGATTTTTATGGTTTCACAGTCATAATGGCCTTCTGAGGGAAATCATAACTACAATGTGGCCTGCGACAAAAATTAGTTTGACACCTCTGGTGTTGTGGAACACACGCCTGACTTTGGTGTGGGCAGCTTGCGATTGATTCCCGCTCGGTGATGGTGTTGATATCTGTCTGACTGGCATTCAGTTCAGAGTGTAGTCCGCCTTTCGCCCGAACAAAGCTGAGATAGGCTCCGGCTCTCCCATAACCCTTGTGAGGATAAGCAGGTTGGATAATGAATGGATGATTTTTTTGGGCACCAGAATGAGTAATCAAGAGTGGCTGAGGTTGTGCGTATACACTTGAGAAATGTAAAGTGAGCACTTTTTTTTCCTCCCATTTAGAATCTCTACCTTACCTCTCCTTAGCGGCTTTGCAAACCCGTTGAGGTGTTTCAACATCCATTATTTTCACTATTATCTATTTTAAATAATGCTGTCACTACTATACAAGATGTGATACTGTTAACTCCAACTACCTATTAGTAGTAAAACCTGTCAACCAATATCATGCTAGACTTTGATGACAAGTGATGTGTATGGTCCTGTTTTTCTTTTTTTGTTATATTCTTGTTGGCTCACAAGATACAAGAACAAAATTATATGTAACACTAGTACCACGCAACAAGTATGTCACCTAATCGTCTCATCGAAGCACACCACAATACCAAAACAAAACCTCTACCCAGACACAAATGTAGTTGGTTACAATAACAAGTGACCCTATTGAAATTTTAATGGTAGCATCTTCTTCTTTTCCTATCGGCTTGTCCCATCAGGGGTCGCCACAGCGTGTCATCTTTTTCCATCTAAGCCAATCTCCTGCATCTTCTTCTCTAACACCCACTGCCCTCATGTCTTCCCTCACAACATCCATTAACCTTCTCTTTTGTCTCCTTCTCTCTATACCAATATACTCACTCTCTTGCCTCTGAACACGTTCAAACTATCAAAGTCTGTTCTCTCGAACCTTGTCTCCAAAACGTCCAACATCCAACTTTGGCTGTCCCTCTAATGAGCTCATTTCTAATCCTATCCAGCCTGTTCACTCCTAGAGAGAACCTCAACATCTTCATTTCTGCCACATCCAGCTCTGCTTCCTGTTGCCTCTTTAGTGCCTCCGTCTCTAATCCGTGCATCATGGCCGGCCGGCCACACCACTGTTTTATAAGCCTTTGCCCTTCATCTTAGCAGACACTCTTTTGTCACATAATACACCAGACACGTTCTGCCAGCTGCTCCAACCTGCTTGGACCCGTTTCTTTCATTTCCTTAGAAAATGGCGCCTACCAGTGTGGCTGAGGTCAGCACGTACTGTCTAGTACTGTTTGTGTATGTGTTTTTTTTTCGGGCATCTCAGGACTCAAGTACACAAAAGAGGACTGACTAATCATCAGAGAGTCTTCTCCGTATTTTTTTTTTGGGGACAACTCTCGATAATTTGCTGAATCTTTTTTCGGAGTTACACATCGGTGACGAAGGGGGGCATGAGCCAGTTCACAAGTTAAGCTGCAGAAAAGAGGACATCGACTAGCACTCCCGTCGATTCATCTCGACGTTCTGCAGCCCTGTGCTTTACAGAGACTTGGCTTTGTGGACGGACCAAGGACGCCGCCGTTACACTACCGGGCTTTCAACTCCACTGTGCAGACCGCATCCTGGAGCGAACACAGACATCGCAAGGTGGTGGAATATGCTTTTACATCAATGATAAATGGTCCACAGAGTTTACACAGCTAAGCACACAGTTCAGCCTGGTTTTAGAGTCGTCTTTTTTTTTTTTAACTGTAAGCCATTTTATTCACCCATTGGCTCCTTTGATCACTGCTTGTTGTACTTAATACTGACATACAGGCAAGCACTTAAATGTGTGAAGCCTTTACTAAAATCAGTTTAAAAATGGACCAAGGAGGCCAAATTAAAATTTGAAAGCTGCTTTGACTGGATAGACTGGAGTGTCTTTGAAAATTCAGTGCGCAGCATCGATAAATACCCGATGTTGCCACGTTAGTTTCTGTGAGGAGGTGTGTGTTCCAACAAAATCCTTACGCACGTTCAAGAACAACAAACCGCGGTTTTCAGCCAGACTTGGGCAACTCCGCCAGGCTAAAGAGATTGCATATCCTAACTGGGACAGAGCCCTCTACAATCGCACTAGAAATCAGCAGACTAAAGAAATTAACATTGCAAAGAGAGACTGCAGTTAAACTGGAAAGACATCTCGGCACTAACGACCTCAAATCAGTTTGGCAGGGTCTACAATCACTCACTAACTACAAGCGATGTTCACCCCCAGTAGAAAACAAGACCAGCTAGCAGACGACCTAATGGCTTTTACTGCAGATTCGAAATAGACACTTCCATTCTACGCACCCATCAAGCCGCACCCCAAGTCATGCCACCTTCCACTCCACTTTCCTCTCCACTGTTTAACATCCATGAACGGGATGTTACACAGATTTTCAAACAACAAAAGATCAACAAAGCACCAGACCCAGACCTTGTATCCCGATCCTGCCTCAAAGTCTGTGCAAACCAACTTGTTCCTATCTTAGGAAACATCTTCAACAGGTCTCTAGAACTCTGCAAAGTACCAGCCTGCTTCAAAGGCTCCACCATTATACCAGTCCCCAAAAAAGCAGCAGTCTCAGGTCTTAATGACTACAGGCCTGTTGCCTTGACATCTGTGATCATGAAGTCCTTTGAATGCCTTGTGTTGGACCACCTCAAGAGCTTCACAGGTTCCCAGCTCGACTCACTACAGTTTGCCTATCAAGCTAACAGGTCTGCGGATGATGCAGTCAACATGGGTCTGCACTTCATCTTTGAACATCTCCACAGCGAGGGTACCTATGCGAGGATCCTGTTCATTAACTTCTGCTCTGCGTTCAACAACATCATCCCTGAACTCCTCTCCTCCAAATTTATCCAGCTCAGTGTCTCGCCTGCCATTTCCCGGTGGATCTACAACTTCCAGACGGGCAGGACACAACAGGTGAGACTGGGGGACACCACCTCATCCACACGCACCATCAACAGTGGAGCACCCCAAGGTTGTGTCCTGCTCTTCTCTTTCTACACTAACGCATGCATCTCGTGGCATCCGACTGTCAAACTCCTGAAGTTCGCAGATAACACCTGGGTAATCGGCCTAATCAAAGACGCCGACGAGTCTGTGTATCAATGGGAAGTAGTGAGACTGGAGCTTTGGTGTGGTCAACAGAACCTGGCATTGAACACTCTAAAGATTGTGGAGATGATTGTGGACTTGCAGGCATCCTTCACCACAGCTGCCCTTGACACTGTCCAAATGTCTTGTGTCAACCGTTGAGACCTTCAAGTTCTTGGGAATTAAAGTCTCAAAAGAGCTGAGGTGGGAGACGAACATTTACTCCATCGTCAAAAAAGCCCAGCAAAGGATGTACTTCTTGTTGCTTCTGAGGAAGCACGGCCTGTCACAAGAGCGAATGAGACCGGTCTACATAGCAGTCATCCATCAGTACTGTGTACATCCATCACACTCTGGTTTGGGGCCACCACGAAAAAGGACAAACTCCGACTGCAACAAACAATCAAAACAACTGAACAGAGTATTGGCACCATTCTACCCACTATTGAAGACTTACACTTAAAGCGAACTAGGTTCAGAGCAGACAGGATTCTTTTGGATCCTCCACATCCTGGCCACCAACTCTTCCAGCTTCATCCACCGGGAAAGCACTACAGATCAATGCAAGTCAAAATTAGCAGGCATTCAAACAGTTTTTCCCCTCTGGCAAATAAGTGAGCACATTCTTAATCGGCCAATTTACTATTTTGTGCCTTGTGCCATTGTTGGGACACTCATATTCTGCTGGTCTAGTCAATAACAGTATTAGTAATTTATTTTGTGGACTATCTCACGATTCGTCACTTTAACCTGCTCCTTTTGCACAACTGTCATTGCACTATTCTATTCCGGGAACCACAAACGGGTCAAGGGACTCTGTACAAATTTTACACAATGTGGGACGTTGATACACTTATCTCGTACCGGTTCTAAACAAAGAAGAGTTTACATCTTGCACGACTTTTGTCAGGAATAGTTCCTATAAATAGAAATGTCTCTTGTTCTTTGTTCTTGCTGCTTTGTTGTTCTTTGTTTTGTATGCCATACCAGGGCAGCACCTTCTGCTGGAGAAAATTCATTTTCCATTGCTCTGGATTGTTGACCCCAAGTATTTGAAGCCTCACTCTTCCCCCCTCCACCTCATCTGTCAGCCTTTACCAGGAAGAGGCTGAGAGCTGATCCCTGATGCAGTCCCACCTCCACCTTAAATTCTTCTGTCACACCAACGGCACACCCCAAGACTGCTCTGCTGGCCTCATACATGTCCTGTACTATTCTAGGATATTTCTCAGCCACACCAGACTTACGCATGCAGTACCATCGTTCCTTTCTTGGTCTGTCACAGGCATTTTCTAGATCCACAAAAACACAATGTAGCTCCTTCTGACCTCTGTACTTTTCCACTAGGATCCTCATGGCAAATAAAGCATCTGTGGTACCACAATGTTGCTATCAGATACTTACTTCTGCCCTGAGTCTAGCATCCACTACTCTTTCCCATAACTTAATTGTGTGGCTAATCAATTTTATTCCTCTATAGTTTTCACAGCTCTGAACATTGCCTTTGTTCTTAAAAATGGGAACCAGGACACTTTTCCTCCATCTTTCAGGCATCTTCTCAGCCGCTAGTATTCTGTTGAATAAGTTGGTAAAAAACTTCACAGCCACCTCTCCAAATTCCTTCCATACCTCCACAGGTATGTTATGAGGACCAACTGCCTTTCGTTTTTATCATCTTTAGTACATTTCTTACTTCCTCCTTACTAATCATTGCCACTTCCTGGTCCATCACACTTGCCTCTTCTACTCTTCCTTCTCTGTCATTTTTGTTATTCATCAACACCTCAAAGTATTCTTTCCATCTATTTGGCACAATACTGGCACCAGTCAACACATTTCCATCGCTATCCTTGATCACCCTAACCTGCTCCACATCTTTCCCATCTCTATCCCTCTGCCTGGCCAACCTGTAGAGATCCTTTTCTCCTTCTTTCATGTCCAACCTGGTGTACATGAAAAGCCTTTTGTTTAATAACCTAATATTGAATGAATGCATCAAAAATACCCTTGGATGTTTCCTCAGAAAAATAGGCTTAAACCATAGCTTATTTTGGTATGCACCACATATTTCATCTTTACACAAATAATAAACTGATAACTAAACGATGAAATGTAAATATTGGATAACAAATATTTGAGGCATTATATGCGTGTATTGTACCATACCATGCTGACTTAATGACAAATGCACAAAATTTTTTATATAATTTTTTAATATAATATTTCAAACTTAAAACATTGAAACTGTTCAAATGTCAATGTTCTTTGATGTATTCAAAATAGTAACTGAGTCTATCCTTTTGAAAATCAATCCATCCATTATCTAAGCCGCTTATCCTCACATGGGTAAAGGGAAAGCTGGAGCCTATCCCAGTTAGCCCCGGGTGAAAGGTGGATTACACCCTGAACTGGTTGTCAGTCAGTTGCAGGGCCAATATCGACACCATCACTGAGCGCGAATCGATCCCACGTTGCCCACACCAAAGGTAGGCGTTTGTACCATTACACCATCGATGACTCCTGTTTGAAAATGTCAAAATAAAAGATATTACGTAAATAGAAAATACCTGTAAAACCGTGCTTTAATTTTTGTGCAGAATGGCACATGACCAGAAATAGCCAATCACGGGCGTCAGCTTTAGAAATAGGAAGTGAAATGGGTGTATAAGCTTTTTTCCCCCCAATTTTTCATATGCAACCAAAATTGAAATCATGGGAATTTCCCAAAACAACTGTAATTTAATTACCCATTTTCTGCCAGTATCCATCCATCCATTTTCTTAGACGCTTATCCTCACAAGGGTCTTGGGGAGTGCTGAAGCCTATCCCAGCTGTCAACGGGCAGGAGGCAGGGTACACCCTGAACTGGTTGCCAGCTAATCGCAGGGCACATCGAGACAGACAAGTGCCGCACTCACAATCATACCTAGGGGCAATTTAGAGTGTGCAATTAATGTTGCATGTTTTGGGGATGTGGGAGGAAAACGGCATGCCCGGAGAAAACACGCAGGCACGGGGAGAATATGCCACTCCACACAGGCGGGTTTGAACCCTGGATCTCAGAACTGTGAGGCCAATGCTCTACCAGCTGATCCAGTGTCCCGCCATTAATAATCTTATTTTTCCCCCAAAACTGCGAAGTCTCCATTCAAAAGGCAACTTTATCAAATCAATACATTTTATTAGTTTGGGGATCAGTTTTGTCTTGACACCAATCCAGTTATTCAAGATTACCTTCTCTGGGACAACACATAAAGAGATAATGAATATTTTACTCATTAAGGGTGCACGATCAGCAAATGTCAGACCAGAAATTGTGTCATTCTCCAAATATGGAAGGAGAGAGAGGTAATAGGCAGTAAAATTCAATGCCATACGTCGGCAATGTCGCTTGTATTACACAAGGGTTGACTGTGCATGTTGAAATTTTTACGAGTCAATGGGTAAAGAAACCGGAAGTCATGTTGAAAAATGACACAACAGATATAAACACAAAGTACACTATTCATCTTTGTCATCTAAAAGTAGTACTAAGATAAATTAGATAAAATGTTTTTTTGCATGATACTTTATTTTCATTTTGATGAAATAACTTTTTTCCTTTTAAAATGGACTTAGCAGCAGTGGGGTGGCCCCCTATTGGCCTCTATTCACCAGCCACCACTGGGTGTCATAAGGAACATAACTTGCTGATCCTCACTTGTCTACCAGGTGCATTTGTGGCCAAGATCTCGAGACCTCAGAAGCGAGCCGGGGCCATCCAGTTCAGCCACCTAGGCATGGTGGGCCTGCACCAGGGCCAAACTTGTCTCATGTTACGAGCCACAAACCTGCTACAGCGCCCTCTGGTCGATGTGAAGGTGAGTGCTGTGCTTTATGAGGAGCATGAAGGCCAACCCTTGCACCAAACCTCCCTGGATTTCTATGTGGATCATCTGGGCCAACATCCCTGCCCCTTCTTCGTCTTTCCACTGACCTTTTACCATCCCATGGACCGCCAAAGCCCCCTCTACGCTGCCCTGCGTGAAGACACGTCCAAGCACTTTGAGCTGGTGGTGTTCCTGTCAGCCTCGCAGGAGGGAACAGGTGACACCTGCCAGAAGAGGACCTCCTATCTCCGCCAGGAGATCCAGTTTGACCGTTCCTTTGTACCTGCCTTGGGGCTGGATGCCTGTGGAAGGTATGTTGTGAGCAACCATCACTTTGACACTATGCACTCTAAGGACCCTTTGGACAAGGACTGTGTTGTGCAGATCAACGGTGATGGGAGCGACAGGATGGAGTAAAAATATTGGAGTGTATCTTACACTGGGACAAAGGGCAGTTTCTGTGGTTCAATTATGGAGAGCTAATAGGGAGCAGATACGGTGTTTTATCAGTAGATAATTCTGGAAAATTAGAGTTTGTGTCGAATCATTTTAAACTGTCAAGTTCATAAGCCTTATCCATGTAATATTTTGCCAAAAATGGACCCAAGGGGCTCTATTTTCAGGGTTTAACCCAGTAGGCCAAGTTCACGTAAAATCTGCTTTATTGTGGGGAAAAATCGACAATGTATTTTCTATGCTACTTGACCTGATGAAGGTTGTGGGTGATCTCGAGCCTATCCTAGTTGATTGCAGGAGGCAGGGTACAATGTATGCTGGGTTAGGGTTAACACCTCTTTGTACTAATTCGTGCAGCAACAACGCTGACATCACTGTGGCTCTGTGGTAGTTTGCCTCTGTATTCCAGCACAGTTTTGAAAATGTACAGCAGTTCTTCTCTAAGTCAAAGGTGTCACTACCACTGGTATTGGCTAGAACGACACAGCGTATAGTTTCTTCACCCTAACTGTATCTTGGTCATTTCCAGTAGCTCTTTTTATTTTCTTTTACACGATTTGGAATAAAGCAACAATCACAATGGTGGAAGCATGTCTGTTTGGGAAAAAATTGACCTATATGACCAGATAATACATTTAATTATGCTGTGAAATTGATTGAGAAGGCGGCGTAGGTGGTATGTGGAACCCGGAGCTAACAGTGAGTACGTCATACAGCATCTGACTAAAACTCGCCAATCACGAGAGATGAACTCCACAGCTTTCTCCACGCAGCAACATTTTTTTTAACGTGTGCGCGGCAAGCTAAGCACAAGCAACACTAAGTTGTTTCATGGGGAAATGTGTAGGTCACGTGATGAACTCCAGGAGTTGTCAAATGCGCAACCGCAAGTGTATAAAGTGGCTTTTAGGGTTAGGGTGAGTCATTATAGGGAATATACTGTATAAATAACCTTCCACACTTCGATTAATTTAGAGTCTCTACTAACTAACATGCATGTTTTTGGGATGCGGGGGAAAAAGCTGGAGGATACCTGAAGAAATCCCACAAGCATGGGAAGAATTGAGCTAAGATTCAAACTTGACATCCCTCAATTGTGAGCCCAATGTACTACCCACTTAATTCTCTGTTCTATAATATAATACTACGATAATGTGTTGTTGTTGTTTGTCACTATCGGGATGTCTCTGGTGGCATTTGTGCAATCTCGCAGTGGTTGCCTGAGTTTAGCCCAGATTCCCATTCACCATTCCAAATACACATTAAGATTGAAGCATATTAAGATATCCATCCATCCATTTTCTGAGCCACTTATCCTCAATAGGTCGCAGAAGGGCTGGAGCCTATTACAGCTGTCATTGGGTAGGAGGCAGGCTACACCCTGATCTGGTTGCCATCCAATTGCAGGGCACATAGAGACAAACAATCGCACTCAGAATCACACCTAGGGGCAATTTAGAATCCAATGAATGCATGTTTTTGCAATGTGGGCGGAAACAAGAGTGGCTCGAGAAAACCCACGCAGTCAAGGAGATAACATGTAAACTTCACACAGGCAGTGCCGGCATTTGAACCGCGACGATCCTCAGAACTGTGAGGCCAACACTCTACAGTTGCCCCACCGTGCCGCCATTTTAAGACATATTTGTATATATTAATAGATTTTTAAAATATGAAAGATATGTGCTGCATTGGATCAGCCTGTGTTGTTCATTCATATAAAAAATTCTGATCGTAAATCTTTACAATCTTTGGCATTTATGACCAATTTTCAAAAAAAGGACTTAAAATCCATCATGACATGGCACAGAGCACTGCTTAATCAGTCAGGGTAATCTTTTAGAGACATCTGATTATTCTGCCATTGATAACTTTGATCAGAAGAAGGGGAAATCTGCCTCAAAATTTATGATTATTGATATGTGTGTACCTGTCTTGAGATGAATTAACTCAAGATTTGTTAACATCTGAAGCTCACATGTCATCGCATAGGACAGCTGTTAAATGTTTCGTTTTCTGCCGAAAAAATGTCTACATTCAAGAATAAAAACTTGTACCAGGTTGAATACATAGAGGCACTGACCACTATAATTTGCTAGTGGGATGTGGTATGTATGAACATCCAGTTGTATTTGAACTGTAACCTAGTGTCTATCCAATCCTACTCGAGTCACAGGCAGAGAAAAGCATTTTAGATTGTTGACTGTGTTTTTTGTGCCTTCCAAACAGTCTGTGTTTTCAGTTTCATATTGCTGCATTATAGAAGGCTCATTCATGACATTTCAAGGCACCAAGCAATGTGACCTTCAATGAAAGTTGAACTTATTACATCTTTAAAGTGCCAGTGACACCTAAAACATGAAATTTAATATGTTGTTAACCAAAAAAATCAGCCAGAATGGACTCATCCGTTTGTTCACATCGCGTCATAATGTTGCCGTATATTTATTTTTTTTTTTCTTCCCATCTCCCGACATGAAAAGTTTCTCTAGGATCTTCTGTTGAAGAAGAACCAGGAAGTGACGTTTTTTGCAGTAGCGGGGTTGAGTGTCTATACCTACTGTACCGGCGAGAAATCACCTGTTTTATCTGTATGTTAGCCAAAATCCCAGCTCATTGTGTTGCTGGATTTTGCTCAAACACTCGGGAGGATAAATTAACTCTTCACACGTTTCCAAAAGACCCAATTCGTCATGGAAAATGGATTGCACAGGTGTAAAGGATAAGAGCTTTGTGGGTTCCAAATGACAAGTAGATGTGTATAGAGCAAAAAATAATAAGAATAGTTGGGGGGACTAATTTGTCTCACAGTTTATTGCATATGTTAGGTGATCATTTGGAATAAATCCCTTTGGACAAACCAGCAAAATATAACAAAGCACTTGTATAGCCCTGAAGACAATTTAATCACACACAATACAAGACAAAACAATAACAAAATAGAAGTAGAAAGACAGTTTAGTGGCGTGTAACACATGCTAACAAGCCAAACGACGTATAGTCGTCAAAACCCGAACAAATGTTATTTCCAGCAAATGTTCCAGGAAGGCAGTGTGGTGTCCGTGTACTCGTCGGAAAGCAGCAGTATTGCTAAAAAGCTCTGTGCGTGTCCAATGATGTATCCCTTCTCTCAGAACGTGACAAAAGATCCGCGTCACAATAACTTCATAAAGTACATAAGTCAGGGATACTAAATGTGTTGATGCGTGCAGGCCGCCGTTAACCGGTGGCCGGCTTTTGTCGGCGCAGAGGTGGGTCGCCGGTGTGCAGGGAGGAGAAAGGAGCCCCCACCCCCACCGGCCACCGGTGTCTGGCCACCCCTGACATACTTACTTCGCCTGGCATGGGTCCACCTGAGTACGCTACGTACACAAGACTTGTAAAAGGTTAGGAAATTGAACAATTATGGGCCAGTCATTTTTAATATTTCATCGGGTTCCTCGTCTGTCTGACGGGGAATCTGTTGTTAGTTAGAAGTGATTCGCATATCATCTAAATATGGCTTGAAACGATAGTGTAACATAGCCCCCGTCACTTCACTTGCTTCTGAGATGTTCTCTTCTTCAAAAAGCGCTTCACTCTCAGAAGTGGCATCAGAAAAATCCGAAAATCTCTCTTGTTCTTCTGCCATAGCATGTGGCACAACGTGTTTTTTATGGCAACTGTCCCTGTGTGACATCTGCAAATGACGTTGCCACTGGGATGTCGAGTGAGACAACTTTGCACTTTAATAAAACACTCTCCACTCATTTTTTCGGACTTATATGATCATGAAAGTGATTAATTTTCTACGTAGTTTTGATAACAATGCCTATTTTAAAATGTTTATTTTGGTGTCAGTTGCTCTTTAAATACTTTGTGATTATGTGCCACTGCACAAGGGAACTCTTCAAAAAAAAAAAAAGGGCCAAAAATTATTGCGTGCCAGTTGTAAAGCACCTCATGCAGGGGGAAAAAAACATGTCATATTTAGCTTCAAATGATGTTATAAAATGGTGTGAATTATTTGAGGGCGTCACAGTTCTGAGGACCCGGGTTCAATCTCAGCCCTCCCTGTGTGGACTTTGCAGGTTCTCCCCGTGCCTCTGTGGGTTTTCTCCAGGCACTCTGGTTTCCTCCCACATCCTAAAAACATGCAACATTAATTGGACACTAAAGTGTCCCTAGATGTGATTGTGAGTGTGGTTGTTTGTCTTGATCTGCCCTGCGATTGGCTGGCAACCAATTCAGGGTGTACCCTGCCTCCTGACCGTTGACAGGTGGGATAGGCTCCAGCACTCCCGCGATCCTCGTGAGATAAGCAGGTAAGAAAATGGATGGATAGGTGGATGAATCGTTTGAATCATTTTTCAGTACATTTAAAACAGTGTTTGATTACTTGGCATCTATCCATCCATTTTTGGACTGCTGATTCTCACTAGGGTGGTGGGTGTTCTGGAGCCTATCCCCACTGACCGTGTACAAGAGGCTTGGTACACCCTTAAATGTTTGCATATCAAAAAACAACAAATTGCACTCACATTTACTCATAAGGATAGTGCTGTAAAAACCTACCATGCATGTTTTTGTAATATCTGAGTCAATCGGAAGGCCTAAAGAAAGTGCGTAAGGGCACAGGGAGAACATGCAATCTCCAGACAGGAAGGCCGTTAGCCTGAATTTAAACTCACAGCCTCTGAACTGTGAGGAGGCCATGCGAATCAGTCAACAACCATACTGCTAATTGTTGTCAACTTAAAAAGTTTAACCTAAATATCAAATGTTACTCCTAAATATACTGCTGTGAAAGACTAAGTGGCATCTTTAGAAATTCTCTTTTTTTGCATAGTTACACCACGTTGTTACGGTCATCACACAAATGTAAATATCAAAGATAAGCCAAGTAAAAATAAAATGCAGTTTCTAAAATGACATTTTATGCATTATGAAAAGAATGGCCCAATGGAAAAAAGTATTAGCCCCCCAAACTTAATAACTGGTTGGGCCATCTTCTGGAGCAACAACTGAAATCAAGTATTTTCTGTAAGTGACAGAAACTTTCACATCTTGTGGAGATATTTTCGCCCACTCTTCCTTGCAGAATTATTTGTATTCAGGAACACTGGAGATGAATGGCCTTTTTAAGGTAATGTCATAGCATTTCAATAAGCTTCAAGTTGGATTTTGATTAGGCCACGTCAAAACCTTCATTATTATTATTCTTTAAATTTTTATTTGGAGTTTATTTTTACTTTCACGATTCAGAAATTGACTCCCTTGTGTGTTTTCGATCAATATCCTGGTGGAGAACTGAAGTCTGCTTCACCTTGAGGTCACAAATTGATGGTCAACTGTTCTCTGTCAGGGTTTCTTTGTTTTATGGTAAAGGACACAATTCCTGGTTTCATCAAGCATAGCAAGTTATCCAGGTTCTGAAGTAAAAAAGCAGGCCCAATCCATCACACTACCACCACAATGCCTGACTGTTGTATGATGCATTAAGCATCATACATTTTGTGTACATCATCCATTTTAATCATCATTTTGTGTTTTTATACCAGATGTCAGGAGACATACAGTTTCAACAATATTTGTCAATTCATAAATCACCGAAAAGTCTTGGGAGTCATATGGATTTTTCTTGTTGTTGTGTTTTGTTTTGTTTCCAAAGGTCAGAGGAGCCTTGATGGTCTTTTTGGTCATTTTCACCCTGGAACATTGCCATGGATACCATTTTTGCCTGGAATTATTTAGATGTTGTCCTGGATTCCTTTGTGACCTCCTGGATGAGTTGTCACTGTGCTCTTGGGCAATTTTTGGAGTCCACCAAGAGTCCATTTCCTTGGATATGATGGTTTTTATGTATTTGACACTCCAAACACACCAACCTAGAGCTTTTATTTTGGTACCTCCAGTTCTCTGTTTTGATGTGGATATTAAATAAATATTTAACTTCATCAAAAAGATTTAGACATATATTCAACATTTTGATATACAGGGTCCCAAAAAATGTATACACATTTTAAATAATTGTAAACTTGATGTTTATTGTGGCGGCATGGTGGATCAGCTGGTAAAACATTGGCCTCACAGTTCTGAAGTCCCGGGTTCAATCCCGGACCCGCCTGCGTGGAGTTTGCATGTTTTCCCTGTGTCTGCGTGGGACTGCCTCCGGGGACTCGGCTTTCCTCCCACATTCCAAAAACTTGCAACATTAATTGGACACACTAAATTGCCCCTAGGTGTGGTCGTGAGTGCGGCTGTTTGTCTCCATGTCCTCTGCAATTGGCTATCAACCAGTTCAGGGTGTACTCCGCCTTCTGCCCGTTGAGAGCTGAGATTGGCTCCAGCACTCCCCGTGACTCTCGTGAGGATAAGCGGCAAAGAAAATGGATGGATGGCTGGATGTTTACTGTAATTTGCATAATTTTTAACATGTAAAATAGTTTGTAAATATCATTAAAGTGTGTATACATTTTTGGGAACACCCTGTCGATTGAGCGCCTGTTTTCAATATTCATACTTAGATGTATATATAGTATAGTTAATTTAGCTAAACAGTTGATATTTAGGAAAACAATAAAAGTAAGTTTCTTTCGGCTTGTCCCTTTCGGCGTCGCCACAGCGTGTCATCTCAGATGAACGCACAGATATGTTTGGCACAATTTTTACACCGGATGCCCTTCCTGACGCAACCCTTCTCAGGGAGTGGAGGCCCCAGTGGGATACGAACATATTTGCATTTAAATATCTAAATGGACAAATATTTATGTAAATGTGCAAAAAATGTATGATTTTTTAAAATAAATTCATACCAGTTTTTGTTTGAAGCTAAATATGAAAATATTGTTATTTACTGTGAGACACTTAAATCACACCCCATAGAAATCGTAACAGCCTTGCCAAAAACCTTTTTTTTTAAGTTCTGTAACACTTCAAACTATCTTTTAATGACGGTGTGACTTTGTCTTGATTGCTTGATCTGTCCCATTGTTGTCAGAATTGAATTTGTTTATTTAATATGGACATCATAAAACCACTGGAAAAAACAGATGCCTTGCGTTAAGTGTTTTAGCAGAAGTGCTCATTCTCAACACTTTTCCACAGGAGGATTATTAGAAGACAGCTCACATACAATACAGTAGATAGCATACAAGTCCTCCATTAACTCAGTGAAGTGTTGCAGCTTCATACACTAATACGTACTGGTCATTTCGAAAATAAAATGTCAGTCTGACTGTTTCCAATGCAAAGTAATTGTTCACTGAAAAACCTACCTGTATATTCTTTGAAAATATAAAACATTCTCAATACTAATGTTTAATACGGTTAGCATTTTCTAGTATGCAACAATAGTGAAGGACAAATGCTGATGAACTGGAAATTTCAATTGAACTTTATAAAAAATATTTAAAAAACCGGGGTTATCTAGGCGGCACAATGACAGTTGTAAAGTGTTGGCCTCACAGTTCTGAGGACCCGGGTTCAATCCTGGCCCTGACTATGTGCAGTTTGCATATTCTCTCCGGGTACTCCGGTTTCCTGCCACATCACAAAAGCATGCAACATAAATTTGAAACTCAAAATGGCCCCTAGGTATGATTGTGAGTGCGACTATTGTCTGTCTCCATGTTCCCTGTGATTGGCTGGCAACCAGTTCAGGGTGTACTTGCCCGATGAGAGCTACGATAGGCTCCAGCACTCCTGGGACCCTTGTGAGGATAAGTGGCTAAGAAAATAATTGGAGGGATCAATGCTGATATGTACCTACTTTCTTCATGTTTTTTTTTTTTTACAATTTAAATGGAACAAATGCAACATTTTAAGGCAGCCCTGAGGATGGGATTTCAAATCCCAGCCCTACTCATGTGGCGTTTGCATGTTGTTCCAGCGTCTGGGTGGGTTTTCTCTGGGTACTCCTGTTTTGTCACACATCCCATAATCATGCGTGGTAGGTAGATTGAAAGCTCTAAATTGCCCGTGGACATAAATGTGAGTGTGAATGTTTTTGTTTGTTTGTTTGTTTATATGTGCCCTGGTTTTGAGTGCCATCCAGTTCAAAATGTACTCTGCCTCTCGTCCGAACATTGCTGCGAGCGGCAGCAGCAGCACGCCCGCAAACCTTATGAGGATAAGCGATACAGAAAATGGATGGATGGACAATATTTTAAAGTACGAATAGCATGTGAATAGGAAGCATAAAGAAGGGGTGGAGAGCATTGATGTTTCCGATCTGTGATCATGAAACAGATGATTGATCGGAGTATAACATTTACAGACAAGCACAAGTCACAATCAAGTGTCTGGCATAGTTCAATATGATCCATCTGATTTTTTTTGGGTGGTGGGGTCTGCTATGTTATTAAAAACAAACAACAATAGTAGGAGAGTTTGGTTCACGCACCTTCTTGGAACAAATAATAGAAACGTAGCTTTCACTTTGAGCCAGAGCCTAAACAATCTCTCAGACATTTCATGCAATTTTTACACTAACATGCTAGCAAAAACATGAAACCTAAAGTGAAGAAAAGTATTTGAACACCCTGCTATATTGCAATTTTGCCCAGTTTGAAATCATGGAGGGGTCTGAAATTTTCATCATAGGTGCATGTCCACTGTGAGAGAGATAATCCAAAAAGAAAACTCCAGAAATCATAATGTATGATTTTTTTTAACGATTTATTTGTGTGATACACCTGCAAATAGGTATTTGAACACCTGAGAAAACCAATGTTAATATTTGGTACAGTAGCCTTTTTTTATAATTACAGAGGTCAAATGTTTCCTGTAGTTGTTCACCAGGTTTGCACACACTGGAGGAGGGATTTTGGCCCACTCCTCCAACAGATTTTCTTTAGATCAGACAGGTTTCTGGGCTGTCACTGAGAAACACAGAGTTTCAGCTCCTTCCAAATATTTTCTATTGGGTTTAGGTCTGGAGACTGGCTAGGCCACACCAGAACCTTGATATGCTTCTTATGGAGCCACTCCTTGGTTTTCCTTGCTGTGTGCTTCGGGTCATTGTCATGTTGAAAGACCCAATCACGACCCATCTTCAATACTCTGACTGAAGGAAAGAGTCTGTTCCCCAAAATCTCACAATACATGGCCGTGGTCATTCTCTCCTTAATACAATACAGTCATCCTGTGCCATGTGCAGAAAAACACTCCCAAAAGATGATGCTACCACCCTCATGCTTCACAATAGGGATGGTGTTCTTGGAATGGAACTCATCGTTCGTGTTCCTCCAAACACGGTTAGTGGAATTATGACCAAAAAGTTTTTTTTTTTGGACTCATCTGACCACGAAACGTTCTCCCATGACTCCTCTGTATCATCCAAATGGTCATTGGCTATCTTAAGACGGGCCTTGATATGTGGTGGTGAAAGCAGGGGAAGCTTCCTTTCCATGCATGAGTTCAAACCATGACGTCTTAGTGTATTACCAACAGTCACCTTGGAAACGGTGGTCCCAGCTCTTTTCAGGTCATTGACCAAGTCCTATCGTGTAGTCCTGGGCTGATTCCTCACCTTTCTAAGGATCATTGAGACCCCACGATCTGATATCTTGCATGGTGCTCCACTCCGATCAAAATTGACCGTCATGTTTAGCTTCTTCCATTTTCTAATGATTGATTTTGTCTCTGGTGTCTTTGGACAGCTCTTTGGTCTTGGCCATGTTACAAGTTTGAGTCTTACAGATTGTATTGGGAGGACAGGTGTTTTTATGCAGCTAACCACCTCACACAGGTGCATCTGATTCAGGATAATACATGGACCGGAGGTGGAATTAAAGGCGGACAAACCGGTCTTTGAGGGTCAGAATTCTAGCTGATAGACAGGTGTTTAAATACTTTTTTTGTAGCTGTATCACACAAATAAATTGTTAAAAAAAATCATATATTGTGATTTTTGGATTTTTCTTTTTAGATTATCTCTCTCACAGTGACTCCTCCATGATTTCTAAGTGAGAGAACTTGCAATATAGCAGGGTGTTCAAATACTCTTCACTGTATATTTTTTATACTTGTCAACTATATAAAATGACTTGCGCATGAAATACAACAAGAAACTTAAATTTGTAAACCTAACCCTAACCCTAACAAACTGGGATGTGACTCTATTGCACACAACCCACAGTCAGTGCTTCATGAAAAAAGTGCAACATGCATGTAACACAAAAGTTAAATAAGCCACGAATTTAACAAACTACACGTAACAAACACATGATCAATGTTGTGTTAATGCTGACCATTCATGAGCATTAAGGATTATCGTCTTATTTACGGCAACAGTTACGGCTTCACAATTCTGCTGCATGTTAAATACAGTAACCCCATGTGACGCCAACTAAATTCCCTTAATGGCGTGGAATGGTACGGTGGAGCAATTGTAAAGCATTGGCCTCACAGTTCAGAGGACCAGGGTTCAAATTCCAACCCCACCTGCGAGGGTTTTCTGCAGGCACTCCAGATTCCTCCCACATCACAAAAACATGCATTAATTGGAGACACTAAATTGCCCCTAAGTGTGACTGTGACTGTTCTCTGTCTCTGTGTGCCCTGTGATATTTGGCAACCAGTTCAGGGTTACCCCACCTCCTGCCTGATGACAACTGGGATTGCGCTCCAGAACTCCTGCGACTGTCGTGACGATAAGCATCTTAGAAAATGGATGGATGACTATTTTACTGTAAAGTATTTGGTAAATAACAGCAGAATTTACAGGAATATCTAATAGTGTATCCCAGCTGACTTTGGGCAAGAGATGGACTCCACCTATGACTGGTCGCCAGTAAACCACACGGCACATATAAACAAACAACTATTCACACATATACTCATACAATTTAAAGTTTTTGAAAATCCATCCATGTTTTTGAAAAGTTGTACCTAAAGAAAACCCACATAATATGAACTCCACAAAGGGAAGATGGATCGACGATTCAACCCCCCGAACCTTAAAGTTGTGACACAGATCTGAAAAGCTCCAGAACCCTATGCTGCTTCACCTAGATTGGGGATCTAAAATGTTCACGTCAAAATTGACCATTTTACACAAACTTGATAATTTAAAAAGTGTAAGAGACCTCGTATGTATTTGTCACAAAGATTGAATGAGCACAATGCAGATGTGTTATTCTGGCCGTTCAATTAATCATAGCTTGTTTGAATTAAACCTAGCTTGGGTATTTAGTTAGGTACTGTGATTAAAAAGATTTCTTTAATGAAACTATGATTTAAAGAAGCCTCAATTGTCTAATGGCAATCCTTGATCTGAAATGTTCAAACAAAGAAATGTAGGAAATAGTACTGAGAATTGACTGATGTGTAGATTACTTAATTTTGAAAAACCATTGCAGAAATCAGCACGTGAGTCAAATTAATAGTTGTCATTTATCGAAATCAAAGTTTTTCTGTTGTCGTATAGAAATGTTGCTTGGATTGTCATTGATATGAGAAAGAATCACTGCACGATCATTTTGTTTGAAATACATTTTTTGTTTGTTTTTGTTTTTTTAGATGATAAGCTAAATTAGAAGGAAGACTCCACAGCGTATAATTGTGATGGGTGAGATGTTAATGTATCTCATATGCTTTGGTGCCTTTGTACAGTGTACATTCCAAGAAATAAATATTTTCTAAACAAACCTTGGAGGCTTTTTCCTTTTCTTGTCCGCAATGTAAAGTCTCAAGTTGTACTGAACATTCACATGGAGAAGCAATGCTACCTCCGAGTGGTGATGTGCTGCCGGTACAGTGCACATTTACACGCGCTCCTTAAAAAAAAAAAAAGATAATCGTTCATCCATGACACAAGCTCATCCTCCACAATTGTGCGATAGAGTGATGGAACAATAACCTGCAATATCACATCACTGGCAAGTCAATCAATCAATCTATTCATTGAATTCCTGGACTCTTTGGAAAATTATCATTTTCATGAAAAATGTTTACTGGGAAAAATAACATACTGGTCACTTTTACAAAACCTGTAGCGCCGGAGAAAAGGAGTCGGAGGCGGAGTGTCGGACAAGGGACAAAACTTGTTTTATTGCCAGACATCAAAACACTACTCGCATAACGGCGGGAACTCTGTGAACTACCCACTCCGGAAGAGCAACAACAAAAACAGTCCATGCGGAACCCCGCACCCCAACTCGAGGTCCCGCGGGTGTGTAAACACCACACAAGCCCCCCCCAGAATTCACCCATAGTGAAAATCCTCGTGCCGTGGAGGGATGACGACCTGACCCCGGTGGTGTGCACTGTAGAGGCCGAGGGGGGCGGGGCCGCATTGTCCGTTGAGTCACGAGACAAGGGCCCAGGCGGGGTAAAGGGCACCTCGGCAGGCGCATGGGCAAAGGCCAAAGGGGGACGACCCCGGCGCGGGGGGAGGCCCAACCCCAAAGGCTGGGCAATGTCCACGGTGGGCGTCATGACGAACAAGCACAAAATCCGCAGAGCGCAGGTGATGGGGCAGCCAACCTGGACAAATGGTTTCTTGTTTATGCCATGCGATTGTTGGGGACGATTTCAAGAGTGTACCATGGTTGAAACTCCAGAAAGGCTCTGGACCTAGTGAGCATAAGCAGAACAAACAAATGGATGCTTGGATAACTATCATATAATATGATGACCAGGGCGGCACGGTGGAGCAGCTGCATTGGCGTTGGCCTCACAGTTCTGAGCACCTGGGTTCAATCATTCCCCTGCCTGTGTGGAGTTTTCATGTTCTCACCGTGCCGGGTGTTCTCCAGGCACACTAGTTTCCTCCCACATCCTAAAAACAGGCATTAATTGGACACTCTAAATTGCCTCTAAGTGTGATTATTAGTGTGACTGTTGTTTGTCCTGCCCGTTGACAGTTGGGACAGGCTCCAGCACTCCAGTGACCCTTGTGGGGATAAGCGCCTAAGAAAATGTAGGGTTGGATGATAACCATTTCACATGATTTCGTTCAGCATTCACACACATTTTTTCGAGGAATCGCACCTTCTAGTTTAATATAATTTTTCAACGTTTTTTAATTTTTAATATTATTTTTGGGTCAAAAAATTACAAAATGAAAAATCATGGGTCTATAAAGTTAATAACAAATCCTAAAATTAATCTCAATATTTTAAAAAATATGGTGGGATATTTCGATAAATGTAAAATGAGGAACGGTACATGAATTTGTGTGTCATTCTTACGCAGGGGCCATGCTAATTTTCTCTGTATCGTTTCAATTTTGGTACACTATATACGATGCCGAACGTGGGCTGGTATATCAAGATGATATCATACTACACATCCTAAAGGTCAGGGCTAATCACTGGCCACTCATTAAGCTTGGTGACCAAATACATGGATGTGTGTATATAGGTTTTATGGAAGCCAGTTCAACAATATGTTAGTGATTATTTTCTAATTATATGCAGAAATTCACAGAAAGCAATTTGTGAAAACACAGGAGTGCACATGTGGCAATCTAGTTGGCTGCTGGGAGGAGGATGCAAATACATTTGATGTCAGACAAGTTCCATTGGTGCAAACAGTCTGTGCCTCCTTGCTGCAGCATCCCCTCCTCGGAATGTGACCTGGGTGGGCTAGGAAGCGCGTCCTGTGTGCTTGCTGAAGGCCTACAGCGACACAGCGAAGCAAAACCAAGTCGTGTGTCCTGCAGTTCTAGTGCAGAAGCAGCACACACTACACCAGTGACGCTCGTCTGACATCAAATGTATTTGCATCATCCTCCCAGCAACCAACGAGATTGCCGCAGGTGCACTGCTGTGTTTCCTGTGAATTTCTGCATATAATTAAACAATAATAACTAACTAGCTTTCATAAGACCCATACGTATATACGCCCATCTATTTCATCACTGAGCTTTCTGAGTGACTGGAGGAATAATTGTGATCATAATTATCATACATCTATTTCCAATAATGAAATGCTTTGCTCTGCTCTAGATAACGTGGCAGCCTCCTAGCAGGAGATAGAAAGAACAAAAACATCTAATCATCAGAACTGCTGCCTGTTAAAGAAATGATGACCACACATGTATTCAGCAATATTCCACACATGCACATGAACAAACATGTACACCTTGTTTCAAACGGTTTTGCTTGTCGTCTCCTTTTTGTAACATCCATGTAAATAAGGGGCGTCTAAAAACTAAATAAATAGAGGTGCTGAGGAGAAGATAATCAGAGAGTGCAGTGGTGAATTGTACGAGACAGTTCTCTCTCTCTTCGCAAGACTTGAACTGGTGTCTTTGCTTCCTTTTTTGTCCTGTTTAATGAATGTCTGATTGGTGAACTTGACATTTACTTGGTCCTTTGAGCCGGATCTCAAGATACCTGAGGTTTCCAGGGGCCGAGTCGACGTCCAGGCAAAGACCGTGGCCACGGCACTTGAGATCCTTTCCGGGACTGTGCGTCGACTTTGCGTCTGGGGGCTGCGGGTTGACGAGAAGCCGAAGGAAATGAAGGCATCTCTGGTGAGTAGGAAACTCCCACACTCATGAGGAATGAGTGAATGCGCGTCTGGGTGACTGCGGCAGAACCAAACCTCGAGAATACTAGTCCCTATCGAGGAGACTAATTGGTCTATAAAACTGAGAAAAGGGCAAGGTGTGTCCTATACATGAGCTCCGTGAAACGTGTGCATGTGTAAAAGACTGAGTGGAGGTTTGCTACCTCATTTGAACAGGAAATTGAGTGACAACTGTTTGAGGATGCAGAGATAAGAATTCTCCGCCACTTGTGGTAGAAGCTTGAGAATTACCTCAAACGGAACGTAATTGTCACCCTGTTCAGGGGGAAGTCAGTATAGTCACCCGAGGTGAACCACTGACTCCAACAGGGGAAAAACAAAGAGCAAAATAGTTCAAACAGAATATCTGGAAAAAAAAAAATAATAATGTGTAAGGACTAGAAGTTTGTAGAAAGCAAATGTCCTACTAAAATAAAACATCTAAATTTGTGGATAAAACAATATGACTTTGCTGGCCAGCTCAACATACACACAAAAAATATATATAGTTAACCTGCAGGATAAAATAAGAGAAACACACACACAAAAAAACAACAACAACAAAAAAAAAAGCTGGACTCCAGATGATGTGAAAACGGCCATAAAAAGTATAACATCTCATAAAGTTGATGTAACATAATTCGTCCAGGGAACGCAAGACTTGAGAAAATCTTACCACTTAAATGGTGTGGAAGTACAATAAATTTGTATGACAGCAAAGTACTTTGTCACAGCAGCAGGGAGTTCGAGGGTTAATATCGCACACCTCTGCTAGATTAAGAAAAAAAGCAAATTGTTCTGCCATTGGAAGAGCAAAATAAAATAACAATGAACCATTTGAAGAATATAGAATTGGAATGACTGCATGTTTTAAAGCAAACAGTGGCATTCCTGAAGATCACACTACAGGGAGTGTGTATCAAGGGGAATTAAAAAATGATCTTCATGCAAATTCAAATAATCCTACAAAACAATGGATTGAAAAACATTGGGTTGACAAACCGACTGGCAGCCTGTAACATTACGTTAACCAAGCACGACACGCAGAAAGACTGTTACAAAATAAGAAAAAGAAAGTTGACACCTTTCTGACAGAGGAAGAAGAAATTTATGGGTTAGGGTTTATGCGAAACATTTAATAATTGTGGATGCAGATGAGGAAGAGAGCAGCCATCTCCCCATCAAAAATGTCACAACTAATGCTCCCAAAATGCAACTTTTTAATTTGCCCCGTACGTTTGTTAGGAAGAGATGGCTTGCTGAAACTAGGACTGGGCTTAATTCCCTCTCTGACAAGAAAAATAGAAGTAAAAAGAAAAAAAGGAATTACTGGGAGGACAGTTAAATATCTTACAAAATAGGAATCCAGCACTCTATTATTACACCTTAGATATTCCAAACAAACCTCCCACAAGAACAGGAGATTTCTTGCTCCAAACAGCTCAAGACATCATTGAACAACCACAAAATGACGTAGGAAGTGACTCATTGCACGTGACTATGTAGTATAAGATACTGTAAACTTATCACAGCCCACAGCAGACAATATCATGATTATCTGTACTCAGATGGTATATCAGTCGTGGTGGCAGGAACAAGACTGACTGACAAACTAAATGCACTACACAAGAATGGAAACAACCACACGCGTCATTACAACAGGAGTGGAAGAGTTTGGGACAATTTGTTTTGGTAGTACGAAATGTTCCTGATTGGACAGAAAAAGAACCAGATTTGGATTGGGACGACTAAACTGTACAGACAATATCTTATTGGACAGTCTTAAACAATCTGAGACCAGATGCTGCTGTATTCACGATGGTATCACAATCTACACGGACAATACTGGAAAAATAGAGGAATAGCGACAACTACAGAGAACACAATGACACATGCAGAGCTGCTACAAAATTTGCTCATAGTAATTCAATTACCAAAAGAAATAGGTATATGTAAATGTGCAGTACACACATCAAATACAGACAAAGAATCATTGGGAAATGGATTTACAGATAAAACAGCAAAAGAAGCAGCAGCCAAAACCTTTATGGGATTAGATGACTATGCAACAAATGAAGACATACTTTGAGATGATGTGTTAAACAAAATGCAACAACAAAGCTTACCAGCAGAACTAACAATGTGGAAAAAATAAGGTACTGCATTACAAAATGTGAATTATGTCAGACAGATTCAAAAAAAAATTCTACCAAAAACATTTTTTAAGTGGGCGGCAATCTTGAGCCATGGGAAGTCTCAGGTCTCAACAGGGGGAATGGTAACCCTGGTACATAGGCATTATATGATCCATGGATTTAACTTGTATGCACAAATTTTTGGAGGGCTTGTTTGACCTGTGCGTGACATATTCCACAAGGGAATGTGCATCGAAAACGTAGTCAGTTTCCTCAAGCTACACATCCATCCATCCCTCCATCCATTTTCTAAGCTGCTTATCCTCACAAGGGTCGCGGGGAGGGCAGGAGCCTATCCCAGCTGTCAACGGGCAGGAGGCAAGGTACACCCTGACCTGGTTGCCAGCCAATTGCAGGTCACATGGAGACAAACAGCCGCACTCACAATCACACGTAGGGGCAATTTGGACACAATGATAGATTTAGTCTAACTATACATACATTGCAAGCACGTTAGGGTCTCATTCCATTCAAAACACTGTTTGGGAGACCATACAAATTACCAATAATTTCCACACAATGAGAGATAGACGAATGATGAAGGAAAAAAAAAACACACACACAAGTGGGTCCCTTTCAGGAGTTATTAACAACCCCAAAGAGCTTAAAAATTGCAAAAAGGGGTACTTCAGTTCATTTGTTCATTGTAGGAAAGTTAGTAAGCTTTTGAAACCATTAACAAACAAAACTAATTTGTTTTTATAGGCCACTTGTTAGGTAGCTGTTCTCATTCCCACTGCCAAAGTCGCTGTAGTACAGTTACACATGGGAGTGAGACTGCTGTCATAATGGCAACTAAACAGTTAAATTTTTCTGTTGGGTGTTGGATGAAAATGCTTCCCGTTATTTTAATTTTTCTGTTCAAGTGGTACCTGTGGGAACCACTCAAGGTCCCACCCCAAAAAAATAAATAAATCAAATAAAATAAAAACAAAACAAATTGGATAACTACATACAAAAAACGTGTCCAAAAGATTTTATTGTTTGCACAGATCCAGAGATAATATCAATGCTATTAATTGATAACAAATGCAAAAAAAAAAAATAAAAAATAAGTTTCTGGATTCTGGATTTTTGGGATTCTGTGTATCCATTAACTATTACATATAACATCAACTATCCATTAACTATACATTGTTTTCTAATGGCGTGTCACTAGAATATTCCACATGCATCAATTTGATAGGACTAGAAACAAATTGGGAATTTTATCAGCATTGATGTGTAAAGTAATTTTTGTGCCATTGTCATGGTGGTGCGGCAGTAACTGTCTTTTTGCTTTTTTCTTTACGCCGGATGCCTTTCCAGACGCAACCCTTCTGCATTTATTCGGAGAGAGACCTGGAGCCAATCCCAGCTAACTTCGGGCAGCGGCAGACTACACCCCAAACTGGTCGCCAGCCAGTCGCAGTGCAGATGTCGACACCATCACTGAGCGGGAATCAATGCCACGCTGCCATCACTCGAAATGTCCCTCTGAGGGAAACCCGAACTACATGCGTGGCCCGTAAGAGAGATGAGTTTGACATTCCTGCACTACACCATCAGAAAAAAAAAATGGAATGTAAAATGTAACAAGTTACTGTGCTTTAATAACCTTATTACTGCCATTTGTCTATTCATCCTATGTCTGTTTATGAATTAACATCTACTGTACATGCAGTTTTACCCGAACACTGGCATAGACTGAGCAAGAGCTGAATGACATGGACAAAATAGCAGAAAGAAACACGTGGATACACCTTACACACTGTAAAAGGTCATCTCAGCTGAGTCACCCAAGGGGAATGGTGAGCGAAGACCAGCATACGGTGGGTGCAGATTTATAGTATCTGAAAATACCTGAAGGCTGGTGAAGATTTAAAAGACACTTGACTCATTTAGGGGTGACTTGGTCGATATTACTTCAAAATGGCTAAATAATATAATAGCATGTTGGGCTGGAACATTGACAGTCGTTATGATATTTTTGTTCATATGCTACTTTTGGACACCTGTAAAGCTGACAAAAATACATAACAACAGAACCAATAATTATACTCAGTCAACTATGCCTACCACACATAAGATAAAGAGGCGCAACTTTATTTCAAGTAACTTTGGTAAACAACTATGCGGGAGGCATGAGGCATGAGGGGAGGACTCCATCTGTGCCTGCCAGTGAATCAGTTCAGCACTTTTTCAATTCCTTGGCAGAGTCTAATTGCTGGGGATTCCATCTATTAGCTTATGCTAAAGGAAACCCCCACTTTCTTCTCACCATTTGCCAACTTAATGCTACCTTAAACCCAAATGCCATACAAAAGAGTACATATACTGTGGAGGGAGTATTTTAACCGAAAAAGCCTGAGAAACATTTTTTCATTATTATGATTATCTTTTTTTACAAATAGGAAACAAAACTGGTTGTTATTAATGTAGAATGCAGCTAACAAGGTAAACTATAGTTACATCACATCCATGGGCCATAGGCCACTAATGCTTGTCATTCCAACAGAAATCCCAGCACAATGTACCCTGGAGGTAATGAGTAAAACAACTCCTAACACTACTTGTCAGAAATGGAAAAGTGTTTATCCAACAACTAAGGCAGTGAATGATAAACTGATATTTTCTACTAATGTTGCATTGGCTAATTTCTCCTGTGTTAGCTTAACAGGGACAGATTTTAAGGTGGGAAGTCTCAACAAAACATGGTGTCATAATATCCATCTGAAAACTGCGCCACTGCTCCCATGCAGTGATGTGTTGTGGTGGTGTGTTGGTCAAATTTGTATGACACACTGATAAATGCAGAAGGAACGTGTACAATGGTATCACTGCTCTTATCTGTGACTGTGTTTCCATCCAAAGCAGAGGATATACAATTGGCCGCATCCATCTTTGGACCTCCACTTGGGTTCTCCCGAAGGCGAAGGTCCTCTTGGAAAGATGGAGATCTGACATACATTGATGCAAATGGCATCCCAACTGCATACCAGATGAGTATAAGTTGGTTAACGAGATTGCTGCAGGATGGGAATCCATCTTGTTATGGATAACTCT